>NC_052146.1:303740334-304098334 GCF_902713615.1 Scyliorhinus canicula
AAGGTAGCATAGTGGTTAGCACTGGTGCTTCACAGCGCCGGGGTCCCAGGTTCCATTCCAGGTTTGGGTCACTGTCTGTGCGCAGTGTGCACGTTCTCCCCGTGTCTGCGTGGGTTTCCTCCGGGTGCTCCGGTTTCCTCCCACAAAGTCCCCGAAAGACGTGCTTGTTGGGTGGATTGGACATTCTGAATTCTCCCTCTGTGTACCCGAACAGGCGCCGGAATGTGGCGATGAGGGGATTTTCACAGTAACTTCATTGCAGTGTTAATGTAAGCCTACTCGTGATACGAATAAAACATTCGAAAGGATTTGTGCTCATCTCCTGCCCTGTTCATTTGCCAGTTATCTGCATATTTTTCCCCTGCCAGTGGAAACGCTTTAACCTTATCATTAAGTTAAAAAAAAAATGAATAAACAGAAACACTCAGCAGGTCAGACAGCTTCTGTGGAGAGAGCAGAACAGTTAAAGATTTGAGTGTGAACTCTGTAAAGAGCCACTGACAATGGGTGAAACTTAACTCTGTTCTGTCACCGCACCAGTAGCCTACAGCTTCTGAATGTTGGCAACATTTCCATGTTCTCTCTTGTGGTTCTCCAGAATCCGTAGTATTCTGGTCTTTGTTTCTGCTTCTGGTGAGTGTGGTATGTATTAGGGAGTTTCACTTAAACAGAGAGAGAAGGAACATTCGCATGCACTGAACTCACTAAATCCGCATGCACTAAATGCACTAAAGTTGCTCACTTATCTTCCTTACATTAATTTCTGGTCTTCCTGTTAATAATTGGAATTCTGCGGTTTCGTGAAGGTCCTCTGTAAATTATCCTTTGACCTTTCTTTATTTTCACCTTTTAAAAAAAATCACTTGGCATTCCCCAACGTGACCTTTGGGGTAAGGGGGCAGTTTGGCCCCTTGAATGACCCCGAATTTTGATGCACATCATGAGTTCATTTCATAACGTGCTGGGGGTTGATGGAAGGAAACGAGTGAGGTCGGACAAGCCGCGCCTTTTACGTCTCTCTCTCTCTCTGATGACTTTAACGAGAATGCAAATGGAGAGAGTTGTCTGACATAGAGTCAGATCTATATCACACATTGTGTGCTGTCTCCCGCAGTGAATATTAGTCCCTGTGCGATTGATAGACCATCTGACGTCTGCCTTCTTAACATAAGCGTTGAAGTTCTTGCAAGGATTTCCTCACGGGGGGCATATATGATGCCCATATCCTGCAAATGCATTTTTAAAGGGGGAAGAAGCGTTCCCATCCCCGCGAGGGAATTTTGGAATTCTACCCTTCCCTTGATGGTGACCACAGCATCAGCAAAGACTTGCTTTTACCTGAAACAGCTGCCGTGGTTCACTGCTGGAGTTCTCCTGCCATGTTTCCTCCCACCAACAGCACCGTCTCATTGGCACCATGAGTGGGTAGCGGTCAGGTGTCACTTGTCGGAGTCGGTGAAGTTACAATAGCTGGGGTCTAAGACTGGAAAGTCTGGATGTGCCGCACTGGTGAAACCATCCTCCACCAGGCCCTCATGGAGGGGCGGCAAGGTAGCACAGTGGTTAAGAACTGTTGCTTCACAGCGCCAGGGTCCCAGGTTCAATTTCCAGCTTGGGTCACTGTCTGTGCGGAGTCTGCTCATTCGCCCCGTGTCTGCGTGGGTTTCCTCCGGGTGCTCCGGCTTCCTCCCACAAGTCCCGAAAGACACTGTTAGATGAATTGGACATTCTGAATTCTCCCTCTGTGTACCCGAATAGGCGCCGGAGTGTGGCGACTAGGAGCTTATCACAGAAACTTCATTGCAAATTAGTTGGTTACAAATTAGTGGCGTATCTTGTGCTGTGAGCACTCTAAACCAGCCTTGGACCAAACCTATTTCAAATAGAGCTCTGGAGTCAGGCTTGAAGGGAAACCTTGCATTTTATCAGTCAGGCATGTTCAAAAGCTGGAATAAGCAGCGATTCAGTGCCAACCATGGCTCAGTTGGTGAGGAAACCGGAGCAGCCGGAGGAAACCCACGCAGACATGGGGAGAATGTACGGACTCCGCACAGACAATGACCCAAGCTTGGAATCGAACCTGGGACCCTGGCGCTGTGAAGCAACAGTGCTTCACAGTTGAGAGGTGCAGGTTCAAATCCCACTCCCGGAACTGGAGTACTGAATCTGGATATGGTAAGGTATGAGGAGACCTGTGTGACGCATAGATCTGCTGGGTCAATGGGATGTTTCTGTGCTGTTAGTGAGTGGGGCTGAGAATGAGCTGTATATTTGAAGTGAACCACAGGTTTACATTAAAAGCAAATTACTGCGGATGCTGGAATCTGAAACTAAAAGAGAAAATACTGGACAACCCCAGCAGGTCTGACAGCATCTGTGGAGAGGAAAGGGATTTCGAGTCTGGATGACTCTTTGCCAGAGCAGTTGACAGGTTTATATTAATGGCTGCATTGCGGAGTATTGTTTGAAACATCTTTAAGAAGCACCAGTGAAGTAGTGCCAGGTTGGGGGATGATGAATGAAACTCGGTCAGATCCTAGTGAAGCAATGTTGGCCGAAGAGAGGCCTGCCCCAGAGGGAAAAGATAGGGAGTGCCATCGCAAAGGGGATTGTTCTCGTGCTGATGAAGAAATGGCGACACACTGTCAATATTGAGCTAATGATGAAACCATGCACAGACAGCAAGTTCCAGCAACTGTTTCCCGCTGCTTAGAAACAAGTTCAAACTCGATTATTCTTATTTTAAAGAGATTAAGTGCGGCAGAACTTTCAGGAACTGGGAAAAGCCCAAGAGACTTAACGGGTCCAAATCCTTTTCAACTCCTTCTCACTAGACATCTCAGATGTCCAGATCTGTTTCAATGCATTCCCCGAGTAACTCATTCCAAAACTCCTTCTGAAGATATTCCGCTTGATTGCTTTTAATTGTATCCCTTTGTACTGGAACTGCAATGTAGCCTTTAATGCACAAAATAGAATTATTATACAAACATCAAATGTTGACAATAGTGTTACGGGCCCAGTTGATCCAGTAACTGGAAGGGAAGACCTCAGAATAGAACCCTGGCTCACAAAACGGCAACTTTTACATTTTTTAATAAAACATGGAGGAACAGAGTCACGGGACTGCTAATTAGTTTTAACAGCATCAAAAAATGATTAACCGTGATGCAATACTCCTCCACTCGCCCTTTAGTTCAACAATTACGCGCAGATTTTAAGATTAACATGGAATACAATTTACATCTTAAACTACAATGGTCACATTAACACAAAGTCTCTTTTAAGCACATGGATTGGCCGTGGTCAAATACACTCACTCCACTCTGAATCCAAGTTAGTGTCTGTGTATTTCTCCTCAGAATCCTCCCAGATGAATGCCACATGACAGTTTCCAAAGCCCACCCCCAAAACACACTTTAACATCTTCTCTCACAATAATGCTGTCTCGCGGTGGTTCACATTCTGAAAACCAGCCCAGGTTGCACAAGTGACTCTTTTGAACAAAGCTTTCATTCAACTTTTGACAGAAAATCCAGGCCGGGATCTCCAACTCCTCTTTAGTGTCTCTTTTCTTGACTGCTGTGCAAACAGCTGACAATTGCCTTGACTCTCGAATCCCAGACTGTATTAAAATGACACCGAATGTTTTTTCTAACTCTGAAGTCTGTTATCTCACTTTAAGTCCCACTTTGGGCACACGGTAGCACAAGTGGATAGCACTGTGGCTTCACAGCGCCAGGGGGCCAGGTTCGATTCCCCGCTGGGTCACTGTCTGTGCGGAGTCTGCACGTTCTCCCCGTGTCTGTGTGGGTTTCCTCCGGGTGCTCCGGTTTCCTCCCACAGTCCAAAGACGTGCAGGTTAGGTAGATTGGCCATGATAAATTGCCCTTAGTGACCAAAAATGTTTGAGGGGTTATTGGGTTACGGGGATAGGGTGGAAGTGAGGTCTTAAGTGGGTCGGTGCAGTTCAATGGGCCGAATGGCCTCCTTCTGCACTGCATGTTCTATGTTCTAAATCTACTTACTGTCATTGTCTCTTTAACTCAGAACATTTTTTTCCCACTTGAATCCTTCTGAACAATACCTTGGTGCACGATTCAACAGACTTAAAAGTAATCCATTGTTTACATAGAATTTACAGTGCAGAAGGAGGCCATTCGGCCCATCGAGTTTGCACCCTACCCCCTACCCAAGGTCAACACCTCCACCCTATCCCCATAACTCAGTAACCCCACCAAACACTAAGGGCAATTTTGGACACTAAGGGCAATTTATCATGGCAAATCCACCTAACCCGCACATCTTTGGACTGTGGGAGGAAACTGGAGCACCCGGAGGAAACCCACGCACACACGGGGAGGATGTGCAGACTCCGTACAGACAGTGACCCAAGCCGGAATCGAACCTGGGACCCTGGAGCTGTGAAGCGATTCTGCTAACCACAATGCTACCGTGCTGGACTCATTTGGCAGGTTGTTTCTCGCCTGTGCCAGACAGCACCTGGCACCCTGGCAGTGCCACCCAGGACAATTTTTCCCTCAGCATTGTCTCCCCTTAGAATCATAGAATCATACAATTTACAGAGCAGAAGCAGTCCATTCTACGTATCGAGTTTACACCGGCCCTTGAAAGAGCACCCTGCTTAAGCGCACACCTCCACCCTATCCCCGTAACCCAGTAACCCCACCTAACCTCTGGACACTAAGGGGCAATTTAGCATGGGCAATCCACCTAATCTACAGCGGGGAAGAAGCTGTTTTTAAATCTGTTTGTGCGTGTTCTCAGACTTTTGTATCTCCTGCCCGATGGAAGAAGTTTAAGGAGTGAATAACCCGGGTGGGAGGGGTCTTCGATTATGCAGCCAGTTTTCCCCAGGCAGCGGGAGGTGTAGATGGAGTCAATGGATAGGAGGCAGGTTCGTGTGCTGGATTGGGCTGTGTTCATGACTCTCTGAAGTTCCTTGCAGTCTTGGGCCGGGCAGTTGCCATACCAGGCTGTATGCAGCCAGAGAGGATGGTTTGTATGGTGAATCTGTAAAAGTTGGTAAGAGTCAATTTGGACATGCCGAAATTCTTTAGTTTCCTGAGGAAGTATAGGTGCTGTTGTGCTTTCTTGATGGTAGCGTCGACGTTGGTGGACCAGGACACATTTCTGGTGGTGTGCACACCTTGGAATTTGAACCTGTCAACCATCTCCACTCGGCATCATTGATGCAGACAGGGGTGTGTACAATACTTTGCTTCCTGAAGTCAATGACCAGATCCTTAGTTTTGCTGACATTGAGGGATAGATTGTTGTCGTTTTACCACTCCACTAGGTTCTCTATCCCCCACATGTTCTCTGACTCATCTTTGTTCGACATCCGGCCCACTACGGTCATGTCGTCAGCAAACTTGTAGATGGAGTTGGAGCTGAATTTTGCCACGCAGTTGTGTGTGTATCGGGAGCATAGTAGGGGCTAAGCATGCAGCCTAGCACATTCTGATCTCTGAAGTGTATCCTTTTCTCATCCGGACTCCGAGACCCCACATTTTTCAATCAGGTAAAATAAGCCCAGAGAGGTCCCAGTGAAAGTAGCAACTGTTGTCTGCTTATTCTTTTCAGGTGCGAGAGCGGCGGCGAGAAGTACAATGTCTCCTCGTTGCCCGGACAACCATGCGTGGGCCAAGAGGGTATGGTCCCTCCCAACCAGCGGGTTATTACAGTCCCACCAAAAAAAACGGCAATTTAAATGGGCCGTAACATTTTCTGGGCGCGGTATGGCCATGGTGTTAGAGAGAGAATGTAGTTACATTGAGAGTTAGATTGCTGGGAGGTGCAAAACAGCGATGGGGTCAATGGATATTTTTTGGTGAGATGAATGTTCTACTGTGGCTGTCGAAATTTTCACTGAATTCCTGGGGCGGGATCTTCCCTTATCCTTGCCAGCAGTTTCAATGGCCTGTGGTGGTGGGGGGGGGGGGGGGAATTGTCCGGAGCTGTCTCCGGGTGGAGATTGCCAGCGGCCCCTGACGCTGGACCATCAAAGCAGTCGATGGGGATGAAGCATCTTTCCGGTGGATCTTCCAGCTTCACTGACATTGAGGAGCTCTGACTTCCAATCACAGCTTTTTCCTGAAGCTCCATCTTCTTTCTTCAGGAGGATCCACCTGCTGTCTTCAACAGTGGGTCAGTGATGCTGTACGCCTTTTCCATATGGCACCCAGATATTTCAGCAGGACATGCGCAATCAGGCCGGCCCCGCCACGGAATACGGTGCTAACCCTCCAAATGCACAGTTAATGAGGTCAGGTCCGGAAGATAAGGCATAGTTTCCCATCAACCTCTGCACTGGGAATTCCGCGAGTGGAGGCGGCCCACAACATCACAACGTGCTTTACAACCAATTAAATATTTCCAAAGTGTAGTCAATGTTGTAATGTAGGAAACTGAGCAGCCAATACGTACACAGCATGCTCCCACACGCAACAATGTGACAATGATCAGATAATCTGTCATGCAATATTGGATTGGATTGGATTTGTTTATTGTCACGTGTACCGAGGTACAGTGAAAAGTATTTTTCTGCAAGCGGCTCAACAGATCATTCAGTACATGGGAAGAAAAGGGAATTAAACAAAATACAAGAAAATACATAACAGGGCAACACAAGATATACAATGTAACTACATAAGCATTGGCATCGGATGAAGCATACAGGGTGTAGTGTTAATGAGGTCAGTCAATAAGAGGGTCATTTAGGAGTCTGGTGACAGTGGGGAAGAAGCTGTTTTTGAGTCTGTTCGTGCGTGTTCTCAGACTTCTGTATCTCCTGCCCGGTGGAAGAAGTTGGAAAAGTGAGTAAGCTGGGTGGGAGGGATCTTTGATTATGCTGCCCGCTTTCCCCAGGCAGTGGGAGGTGTAGATGGAGTCCATGGACGGGAGGCAGGTTTGTGTGATGGACTGGGCGGTATTCACGACTCTCTGAAGTTCCTTGCGGTCCTGGGCCGAGCAGTTGCCATACCAGGTTGTGATGCAGCTCGATAGGATGCTTTCTATGGTGCATCTGTAAAAGTTGGTAAGGGTTAATGTGGACATGCCGAATTTCCTTAGTTTCCTGAGGAAGTATAGGCGCTGTTGTGCTTTCTTGGTGATAGCATCAACGTGAGTGGACCAGGACAGATTTTTGGTGATGTGTAACCCTAGGAATTTGAAACTGCTAACCATCTGCACCTCGGCCCCATTGATGCTGACAGGGGTGTGTACAGTACTTTGCTTCCTGAAGTCAATTACCAGCTCTTTAGTTTTGCTGGCATTGAGGGAGAGATTGTTGTCGCTACACCACTCCACCAGGTTCTCTATCTCCCTCCTGTATTCTGAATCGTCGTTATTCGAGATCCGGCCCACTATGGTCGTATCGTCAGCAAACTTGTAGATGGAATTGAACCCAAGTTTTGCCACACAGTCGTGTGTGTACAGGGAGTAGAGTAGGGGGCTAAGTACGCAGCCTTGCGGGGCACCGTTATTGAGGACTATTGTGGAGGAGGTGTTGTTGTTCATTCTTACTGATTGTGGTCTGTTGGTCAGAAAATTGAGGATCCAGTTGCAGAGTGGGGAGCCAAGTCCTAGGTTTTGGAGCTTTGATATGAGATTGGCTGGGATTATGGTGTTGAAGGTGGAGCTGTAGTCAATAAATAGGAGTCTGATGTAGGAGTCCTTGTTTTCGAGATGTTCTAGGGATGAGTGTAGGGCCAGGGAAATGGCGTCTGATGTGGACCGGTTGCGACGGTATTGGTTCAGGGATAAATATCAACCAGGACACTGGGGAATAACTTCTCCTGCTCTTCTTCAAAATAATGCCATGGAATCTCATTCATCCAACCGAGAAGACAGATGGGTTTAATAGCTAAGCTGCAAGACAGAACCCCCAACAGTGTGACTCCTGAGATCCAGTATTGGAGCATCAGCTTAGTTTTTTGTGGTCCGATCCTGGAATGGGACTTAAAGCCACAACCTTTTGATGCGGAGACGAGAGCACTACTGACTGAGTCATAGCTACCACTGTTCAATCTGTTTCTGATTCACTACAGAACAATATGTTCATCACCCCTCACAGAATCGACAAATCATTGGACATATTTTTAAAAGTTCATTTACGGGATGTGGCTGTCGCTGGTTAGACCAGCATTTATTGCCCATCCCTAGATGGCCGTCAGAAGGTGGTAGTGAGCTGTCTTCTTGAACCACTGCAGTCCTTCAGTGTAGGTACACCCACTGTGCTGTTAGGGAGGGAGTTCCAGGATGTTGCCCCGGCGACAGTGACGGAACGGCCGATATATTTCCAAGTCAGGGTAGTGAGTGACTTGGAGGGGAACCTCCAGGTGTTGGGGTTCCCAGCTATCTGCTGCTCTTGTCCTTCTAGATGATGGCAGGTTCAGAAGGTGTTGTCTCAGGAACCTTGGTGAGTTACTGCAGCACATCTGGTAGATGATGGATTCAATTGAACCTCTGGGGGAAGTTGCTGTCGTTTTTTTTCTTGTTTCCATCCACCAAAACAAAATGAAGAAAAATCCATTTAAACTCATATCATGCATCATAGATTGTTGAGCACCTTCCTGGCTTTGTATGATTTGCAGTTGCTCACACAAACTACTTGATCCCTCCTGTTATGTATATCCAGTGCAGGAAGTCTGTACCAATGCACAAATATCCTACTTTTGTGCAGATGGTCATCAGTTGAGTATAAAATTGCCTGGATTCTCGCAAGACATCCTTAGTGAGATTTCAATGCCTGATCAACTCTGAGCCTCACCTCGTGAAGGAGGCACTGCTGAGAGTATTGTTCTTTGATTCAGATGTTAGACCAAAGTCCTGTCTGGTCCACGTTAGCTCCATGATCCACCGTGTCTCAAATTTAGATTCTCAATGTTGTGCACCGATTTCTTCCTGGAATTCCTGAGCTCGGTGATTGCCTCAGTCCTCCAACCTTCCCGGGAAAACACTCTGGGCAGGATTTCCCACCCAAACCGACGTGTGTTTAGAGGCAGGGGAGCTGGCCTGCAATTGGCCAGCAGCGGATCTTCTAGCCTCGCTGTTGTCAACGGGGTTTCCCTTTGAGAGCACCCCCTCACCACCGGGAAACCCGCAGTGGATCTAGGCTGTGCGACCAATAGATCCCACGAGGTTCTTGCACCTCACCTGCGCCTCCAATTCTGATCTTCCCTAATGTGGAAGTGGGTTGAAATCCCCAACTTTCATTCTGTGGGTAATCGCCCACAATCGCATTTATTGCCCATCCTAATCCCCCTTGAGAGATGGCGGTGAACCGCCTTGCTGAATCACTGCAGTCCATTTGGTGTAAGTACATCCATAGTGCTGTCAGGGAGGGAGTTCCAGGATCTTGCACAATGAAGCAACAGTCGTATAGTTTCAGGTCAGGGTGATTTGTGACTTGAAGGCGATCTAGAATGGTGGTTCCCATGCTCCTCATGACGCTTGTTCAGCTAGGTGGTGGAGACCATGGGCGGGATTCTCCCCTACCAGGAGGGGGAGGCTGTACTGGCGGCAAGGAGTAGCGTGAACCACTCTGGCGCGGGCCACCCGGAAGGTGCGGAATCCTCCGCACCGTCAGGGGCTGGGCCAGTGGGGTTGGCGCTGCGCCAACCGACGGCAAAGGGCCTCCGCTGGCCGGCGTCAGTTGGCGCATGCGTGGGAGTGGCAGCATGTGCTGGCGTCATCCCAGCGCATACGCAGGGAGGTTCTCCTCCGCGCCGGCCATTGTGGACCGTTACACCAGCCGGGGCGGAGGGAAAGAGTACCCCAATGGCACAGGCCCGCCCGCGGTTCGGTGGGCCCCGATCGTGGGCCAGGCCACTGTTTGCCCCCCCCCGGGGCCAGACCTCCCCACGCCCCCGCGCGGACTCCGCAGGCCGCCCACAGAGCCAGGTCCCGCTGGTACGGACCTGGTGTATTGCGGGCTGGAGAATGGCCAGGAGGGCCGCTGCCAATGGCCCCTGACCGATTCCCTCATCCGCCGAAAAACCGGCGCCGGAGAATCTAGCAGCCGGCAGCGCGGCGGGATTCACGCCCCCCCCCCCTCCCCAGTGACTCTCCGGCCCAGCAGGGGGGGGGTCGGAGAATCCCCCCCCCCCATGTGTTTGGGAAAGTGCTGTTACAGAAACCTTGGTGAGTTGATTCTGTTGGGAGCCTTACCAACTAAGCCTCGCCGGACTGTTTCCCATTTGAAAAAGAGCCCAGCGGGGTGACACTTCTGATAGACTTATGGGATCAATAAAGTGGAGACTCATCAATGAGTTGAGACAACTTTTGAATGGTGAGTCACTTCTTAAATATGATTGGGCTGATAATAAAGAACAATGAACAAAGAAAAGTACGGCACAGGAACAGGCCCTTCGGCCTTCCAAGCCTGCGCCGACCATGCTGCCCGTCGAAACTAAAATCTTCTACACTTCCGGGGTCCGTAGCCCTCTATTCCCATCCTATTCATGGATTTGTCAAGATGCCCCTTAAACGTCACTACCGACCCCGCTTCCACCACCTCCTCCAGCAGCGAGTTCCAGGCACCCACTACCCTCTTGGTAAAAAAACTTACCTCGTACATCTCCTCTAAACCTTGTCCCTCGCACCTTAAACCTATGCCCCCTAGTAATTGACTCCTCTACCCTGGGGAAAAGCCTCTGACTATCCACTCTGTCTATGCCCCTCATAATTGTTTAGACCTCTATCAGGTCGCCCCTCAACCTCCTTCGTTCCAGTGAGAACAAACCGAGTTTATTCAACTTCTCAATAATCATGTATAGTGGCAAAAATGGAAAATTTTGGCGAATGTTGTTGACCTGATTTCCAACATTTGATATGACAAGGTTGGAAAATTAGGTTATAAATGACGTTTGCTGAAGTTTTACCTTTTGAAACCACAGCTGTGTTTCTGGGAGAGAGCAGTGTGCATGGAAACTGGAACAATTAATACAAATGGTAGATGTCAGTAAGGGATAGGTCCATTAAACAAAAACACCAAAGTCCAGATGGAGACTGACACACTGCAGAGCCTGTGTTAGCTGGTGCCAGCGAAAATGCTCACTGTAATAAATGGCTCAATTAACAGAATCCTCATTGTATGCACTGCACTAAGAGTCCCCGATGACCAACAGCTGACAGGTTGGTTCTCAACACTGCGGGGAGGCGAGTGAAAGGGAGGAGGTCAGCTATTCGAATCTGAAAAAGAGAAAATAAACGCTTTGGACTTAATGGGACATGGAGTAACTCTCTGAAGAATTTGTAATAGATGGGTGAGCGCCCATGATTGGAAGCAAGTAGTGCATTGATGTAACGCCTTTCACAACCTCAGGAAGTCTCAAACCCTTTGCAGCCAATGAAATACATTTGAAGAGTAGTTGCTGTTACAATGTTGGAAATGCGGCAGCCAATTTGTGCACAGCAAGATAAACAGCACCAGGATATTGCTGGGGTCTCATGGGGTGGGATTTTTAAAATATAAATTTAGAGTACCCAATTCATTTTTTCCAATTAAGGGGCAATACAAATGACCTGTGGTGTGCATCTTTGGGTTGTGGGGGTGAAACCCACGCAAACACGGGGAGAATGTGCAAACCCAACACGGACAGTGACCCAGAGCCGGGATCAAACCTGGGACCTCGGCGCCATGAGGCAGCAGGGCTAACCCACTGTGCCACTGCGCTGCCCTCTGGGGTGGGATTTTAAACTCACAGCCTGTTAGTGAAAAGGTAACAAAGGAACGTTACATACTGAGAAACAGCTGACGCCAGGTCAGCAATGTGGTTTAGCAGAAATGTTCTTTTCTCACTTGATGCTTCCACGAGTTCTTGCGATTAAAATAAGTTTGAAGTTGGAGCTGCTAATTTCTTCCAACATTTTAACACTCTGCTTTTCAGCTGGAAGGTCTCAAGCCAATCCCACTTTCCTGTGAATACTTCTTTTTGGAGTCCCACAGCTTGAGGCTGCTAGCTCAATGTCTGGCGCAGAAACCGGAAAGGTTTCACCCTCACAGTTTTGGCCCTTTAATATCCAAAGACTTACACATGGCACTAAATCTGCTAAAGGCAAGGACATAAGAAATAGGAGCAGAGGGGCGCCTCACCAAGCCTGCTCTGCCATTCAATACCGTTACGGACGGTCCTTGGCTTCAAATCCACTTTTCTGTCCACCAAAACAATATCAAGCATTAAACTGACAGCTTACTCCGGGGAGATTTTACTTTGATTCTCAGCAGGCCATTAAGCCAGTGAAGGACAAGCTATTTTTTTGGATATCCAGGCCGAAAGCCTGGTAGGAGGCCAGAAAAATGCACGGCGACTGCATCCCGACCCAAAATAAAAATCAGAATTAGACTACAGGCCTCAGGGGAGTTTAGATTAATTCCATAGCAACCAGGTTACACATCCTGCAAACTGTAAAATATAAACAAGGGCATATTTTAAAACATACATAATTTTTTTAATAAGGGAAACTTTGACTAGCTGTGCAATACAATTTTAATCCCCATAAACCAATTGGAAAGGAAGGGAGCACTGCGTCAGAAAAAAATAAATGTCCAGCTCTTTCTGTTGCACTTACCACATGTAGCACGGGCTGGTTTAGCACAGTAGGCTAAATAACCAGCTTGCAATGCAGAACAAGGCCAGCAGCGCGGGTTCAATTCCCGTACCGGCCTCCCTGAACAGGCGCCAGAATGTCGTGACGAGGGGCTTTTCACAGTAACTTCATTGAAGCCTACTTGTGACAATAAGCTATTATTATTATTATGTCGCCCACTTCTATAAGATGCTGATTGTGGCGTCACAGATATGGATTGGACCTGTTTAAATGACATTGTAGACGGGGAGCCAACAGCAACGCATGTTTCAAAACTTAGCCGCGAGCAAGATTAACTTGCCAACCTCAGTACATTGTCAGCGCCGAGATGATGACATTGCAACTGATCAAAGGTTACCTCACTTGGAGCTCCATGGTATCAGTTAAAGGGACTGAAATTGCAAAAAATAATGCCCCTGCTGTTAGTAAAGAAACAGTTGCATTTGCTCAACTTTCCCAACCTCAGGATGTTCCAAAGTTCTTCATCGCCAATGAAGCACAGTCACTGCTGTAATGTTGGTAAGACGGCAATCAATTTACAGGCAGCAAGCTCCCACAAACAGCGGATCATCAGTTTTATTGATGAACCCACCACTGTACCAGTGTGACCTTCCCAGTTCTTTCTCTTTGTCGATAGGCAGCTCTTCCGGCAGCAAAGCAATCGCTCAGTTACTGGTCGGGAATGTTAACCTAAAGCTGAGATTGCCATCTCTCGATTGGAACTTGAATCCATCATCTTCTCACCTGGAGGTGAGAGTTCTACCTCGTGAGCTCTGACTGACCACAGTAAGGATCGCTGGAACAAGAATAAGACCATAAGACATTGGAGCAGAATTAGGCCACTCGGCCCATTGAGTCCGTTCCTCCATTCAATCATGGCTGATATGTTCTCATCCCCATTCTCTTGCCTTCTCTCCATAACCCCTGATCCCCTTATTAATCAAGAACCTATCTATCTCTGTCTTTAACACACTCAGTGATTTGGCCTCCACAGCCTTCTGCGGCAAAGAGTTCCACAGATTCACCACCCTCTGGCTGAAGAAATTTCTCCTCAACACTGTTTTAAAGCCCCTTTAGTCGGAGATGGTGTCCTCTGGTTCGAGTTTTTCTGACAAGTGGAAACACCTTCTCCACGTCCACTCCATCCAGACCTCGCAGTATCCTGTAAGTTTCAATAAGATCCCCTCCCATCCTTCTAAACTCCAATTAATACCGCGATACAGACCAAAGTCTTCCCACCGTTCCTGCCAACGGAATCTTCTGGTCCCACCGATGGTGGTCCCCCACCACAGGAGGGTGTGAACATCGAGAATTCCCATTGGCAGCGCATGGACTGGAAGATCCCACCACCAGCCAATGGCAGGCCGCCTCGGCTGCTGTGAAACACACCGCGGGGAAAATTCCGCCCACTGTGAGGGAAACATGACAAGTGACGAGGCAGATTTACAGTGTTTCCCTTTGGCTGATTTACCAACAAATAGGTAAACTAGACTCAATCAAATTCCCTGAACCAGCGGAATCGGAATCACAGCGAACGACCATTTGCAACTGTGCTGGCTGTTTGCCAGCGTGATCCAAGTATAATCCCACTGCCCTGTCCTCTCACCTCACAGCCGTGTGTCTTCCCTCATTTCAAATAATCATCCAATTCTCCCTTGAGAGCTGTAACGGTCTCCATCTCACCCCTTCCCTCTGACAGAGCTTTGACAAATATCTGCATGAAGATAGTTCCCCGAATTGCTTGGCCTCCCTCTGAATGACCATTTTAAATGAATGACTCCCCCCTGGGGCCTGGCTGTCCACTCAGAGGAAATTTTGTTTGGAGCAGTGGCGAGGATTCAGTGTGTTCCCACATTTGGAAAATGATTACTCCCTGACTACATGACTTTCATTTTTTAGCTGTACAGGAATTTGGGACCTGTGATGAAAACTGGAGAGAGGTGTGGAAAAATAATTAAACTCAAAAGCTCTCCCAGTCTCTCCTTCCTTTCCTCCATTGGAATCTCATTCTGTATAACTGCTCTGGCAAGGCACCGCAGTTGAGAATCTGGCACATGCATGGAGATGTCATAGCTATCAAAACATTGTCCTGGACTCTGCTTTCCACTGTGTTCTACAGTTGATTTCATTTCTAATGACCTTTGTTTCACTGAAGAGCTTTCCAGAGCAGACAGCTGATCTTGTTTGTCCAATTCTTTCCAGTTACCTCACCAATCAACCATTTCTTTCTGAAACATCTCATCCTGAAGACCTTAGACTCCAGGTTAGAACATGCCTGTGTGTCATCTTGTGTGTCCGCAACACTGCTATGATCTTGACAGTAAGTGTAGCTTGGTACTGTGAAGCTCTGTGTTATAACTCACAAGTACCTTACGGGGTGGGAACAATTAACTCCACTGTGAACCTTGCAGAATACAAGCTCTCCGTTAAGGGGATGGGGGACCTCTAAACAATGTATCATTGTCGGATATATAAAGCCGACCAGTTAGGTACCGGCAAGGCAGACCCAGTTGGGATCTACCGTGTGATTTATATAATAGTTATTGTAAATAAACAAAGGTTCTATTAACTACTCGGTGTGGACTTTGTGGCCTTATCAATTTCCTGCACATCGGTTAACGAGCTTGGTCACTGTACAACATTTCATGGGACAAGGTCCACACTGTCTGTGTGGAGTCTGCACGTCCTCCCCGTGTGTGCGTGGGTTTCCTCCGGGTGCTCCGGTTTCCTCCCACAGTCCAAAGATGTGCGGGTTAGGTGGATTGGCCATGCTAAATTGCCCGTAGTGTAAGGTTAATGGGGGGATTGTTGGGTTACGGGTATACGGGTTACGTGGGTTTAAGTAGGGTGATCATTGCTCGGCACAACATCGAGGGCCGAAGGGCCTGTTCTGTGCTGTACTGTTCTATGTTCTAAGGTTTTGCGTGAGATGTTGTCTTATTTTGCAGCCCAATCTCTTACAAACTGACTTCAGCACCTCAGAACTCAAGAATTATACATTTAAACTTACGTTATCTGAACTGTAATTATCCTTATTCCCATGCTGCACCTGAAATGTAGCGCCACAATTTGCCGTGAGAACATCCACAATTTGGACTAGCAGAGTCCCTCCATATGGCATCATCCCAAAATATAATTTCTTATGAATTTTACTCAATTCTGAAAATAGTGAAACAATAATTATAAAATCCAGCTCAGACATATAATAATAAGAATAATAATCTTTATTACTGTCACAAGTAGGCTCACATTAACACTGCAATGGAATTACTGTGAAAAGCCCCTAGTCGCCACATTCCGGCACTTGTTCGGGTACACAGAGGGAGAATTCAGAATGTCTAATTCACCGTTCAAGCACGTCTTTCAGGACTTGTGGGAGGAAACCGGAGCACCCGGAGGAAACCCACGCAGACACGGGGAGAATGTGCAGACTCCGCACAGACAGTGACCCAAGCCAGGAATTGAACCTGGGTCCCTAGCGCTGTGAAGACACACAGAGCACAGACTCACAAGTACACGCACACACACACACACACAGGCTCAGTGGGTAGAATTCTTACTTCTGAGTCAGAAGATTGTGTGTCAAAATCCCTCTTCAGAGACTTGAGCTCACAATCATAGAAGACACTCCCAGTGAGGTTTGAGTACTGATGGAGTGCTGCATTGCCAGCAATATTAAAATAAACTAAACTGAGGCCCATCTATCTCCTTTGGATTGACATGGAAGATCCGAAGACATTTCTCAAAGAGGTACATGGCTGCTGTCCTTCGTACACTGGCCAATATTTACTCCCTGCGACCAAAATAACTAAAATTGCCTCTCAGTTTTGTGTTGAACCATAAGTATTTTAGTCACTTAATCAATCCTGCCCCTTTTAAAAAATGTATTCTTTCCCGGGATGTGAGTATCGCTGGTAGGACCAGTATTTGTGGCATATATTGAATTGTCCTCGAAAAGGTGACATTGAACTGCCTTTTTGAACCATTGGAGCCTTTGTGACATTGGTACACCCACAGTGTTGTTAGGGAGGGTATTCCAGGATTTTGACCCAGCAACAGTGAAGGAACATTGGGCGCGATTCTCCCAGACAGGGAGAAATCGTAAGGCTGGCGTCAAATCCGGGCGGGTTTGACGCCAGCCTCCCCCTCCCCGACCGGGAACCGATTCTGGTCCCCGGTCGGGGCTAGTATGCCGCGGCCGTGAACTCCGGCATCGCGGGCTTAACGAATTTCGTTAAGCCCGCTTGCCAGAGTTTGCGCCGGCTGACGCGTCACATGATGTCAGCCGCGCATGCGCAGATTGGAAGACTCCAACCCGCGCATGCACGGATGACGTCATCGCGCATTTGCGCGAAACCCGCGCATGCGCGGGCCGGGATGCCCCTCAGCCGCCCCGCGAAGTGATACAGCGGGGCGGCGGAAGGACAAAGAGTGCGCGGGAATCGGACCCGCTGCCCGCGATAGGTGCCCACCGATCGCTGGCCCATGGCACCCTTGGCACGGCCGTGGTACTGCCGTGCCAATCGGTGCCATGGTTTTCAAAATCGAGACTTTACGGCCGTTTTTACGAACGGCCAGACCAGGTGTGTTTGCCGTTCGTAAAAACAGCCATAAAGGGCTTGGACTTTGGCCCATCGGCCAGCTGAGAATCGCTGCTGGCCATAAAAAGACGGCGGCAGCGATTCATGTCAGGAGTCGGGCGTGGGGGGGGGGGGGGAGAATAGCGGGAGGGCGTCAGACTAGCGTGTCCGTAAAAATTTACGAACCCCACTATTCTCCGCACCGTCGTGAGTGCGGAGAATTGCGGCCATTGATTATAGTTGTAAGTAAAGAAGGTTCGTGTCTTTGAGGATAACTTGCAGGTGATTGTGTTCCCATGTATCTGTTTCACTTGTTCCTCTAGGTGGTAGAGGTCACAGGTTTGGAAAATACTGTCAAGAAGGAGCCTCAGTGAGTTGCCGCAGTGCAGCTTGTCGATGATACACACTGTTGTCGCCCTGCATCAGCGGTGGAGGGAATAAATGTTGTCGGTGATGGATGAGGTGTCAATCAAGAGGGGCTACTTTGTCTTGGATGCTGTTGAGCTTCTTGAGTGTTGTTGTAGCTGCACTCATCCAGGCAAGTGAAGAGTATTCCTTTACACTCCTGACTTGTGCTACAAAATTCCCAGAAACTGCCCTGCTCTTGTACACATGGTATTTATGTTGTTATGAACCCAACTGGTATTATCACTAGGCTTGTCAATCCCAGAGTTTAACAAGAGTGGCTTGATATATCCTCACCTTTATTTGTTGTTTCGAAATGTGGAGGGCAGCTACTGAACAGAGTCACAGGAGTCTGCTAATGAACTTTTAACTAAAGAAGAAACATTTATTAAACAAGAAAATATGGCCAGGTTACACTACTCCCTCATCAACAACTGTTCCCTTACATATATACATTATCTGGCTGTGAATGCCCTTTGTTTCCTAATTTTTAAAGACTGCATGAAGCTGGGAGTCGAAAGCCATACAATAGTTAGTGTTGCGTTATGCTTCTTTAAGTAACATAAGCTGCTTCCTTGATGTATACTCTGATAAAGTAAGGTTCTGACTTGGAGATAGGTTTAACACATTTATTGAACAGTTAACAATTCTCTTACTTGGGTTCGACTCACCTGCTAATCTTGCTATAGTAACTCAGTCTAACTAACCAGTTTTTTCTAATCCATGTGGTGGGTGTGATGCTTCCTGATCTGCCCCTGTGTCTCTGAGTGTTGCCTATGGGAAGAGAAAGAGTGTGTCTGCCCTGTCCTTTTATATGGGTAGCCCCGTGGTTGTGTCACCTCTGGGTGTGTCTTGATTGCCCATTGGCCGTGTCTTATCTTACTAGCCTATTGGTTGAATGTCTGTGTGTCATGATGCTGGTGCTCCCTCTAGTGTTTATTTAGTTCTAGTGTATTTCCATTAACCCCTTGTGTATTTACAGTGATGCATATCACCACAGTTAGTAAAAATAGAATCATAAAATGGACACAGTACAGAAGGTGGTGATTTGGCTAGTCATCTCAACAAAGATCTCTGCAAGAGCAACTCAACTGGACCCTTTCCTGCCTTGTCCCTCTAACCTTGCAGATTTTTTCTCTTAAGTTAATTATCTCGATTCCCATAAGTAGGTGACTATTTGCGGGGGGGTGGAGACTGGGGAGGTAAATATACATTTGGGTGCTGGAGAAACAATTACAATGGGCAATACTCGAATGGGTTTGGTGTTGTTGTCGCTTGCTTCTCCCAGACGGATCTCGCTGCCGTCTCGCGCTCACCTCCGCTTCTGCTGTTCCTCCCGTCTTTCGTTCTCCTCATTCCCTACTCCTGGAGATGCCATGTTCGTTATTGTATCCCGTGCCTTCCTTCCGGCTCTCGTTTCCCTGCCTCCCCTCACCTCCCTTGGTGTACAGAGTTGCTGCTGTTGAGCTGGTGCACAATACCCTACCAGTTATTCTATTTTGTTTTTTATTGTATTTGTTTTTACTGTTTACTATTTTCTTTTCTTTGGTATGTTTGGGTGTGCCCTTCTCTTCTATATATGTATATGTATACATATATATGTTTCTTATCCTGTGTACATAACGGTAAATATACTTTGATCAAAAACCCAATAAAAAACATTTATTAAAAAAAATTATCTAATTTCCTTTTTTGAAAGCTCTGATTACCTCCGCCACAGTCTTGGATAGTGCATTCCAGACCCTAACCACTTGCTGCATAAAAGCTTTCTTCTTGTTGCTGTCGATTCTTTTGTCAGTCATCTTTGATCAGTATCCTCTGGCTCCCCACCCTCCCATCTCCCTGTCATGATTTTAAAGTATTCTGATCAAATCTCTCCATTTTCTCTTCTCTAAGGAGAAGCAACCCCATCTACTCCAACCTATCCTTTGTGGCTTCAAAAAGGCGAAATCATGTCTGTCAAATTTTATAGAATTTTGAGGTGGTAATAAGCAGGATAGATAAGGGGAATCAGTAGATGTGATATACTTGGATTTCAAAAAAGCATTTGATAAGGCACCGCACAAAAGGCTTCTTAATATAAGAGCGACCGATTGGGGGTCTGTTTCTTGGGTCTGGCTCTGCGGTCTGAGTCCAGCATGGAGCACGGCGCAGCAGCTGAAGGTCACCGGCGTGCGCATGCGCGACCTCTGACCCGGAAGTGCGGAGGACCGTATCTGCAGCAAAAGCTGCAAGATTTACTCCGGGCCCCTGCTAGCACCTTGCAGGGCTAGGAATTTGTGTCCCTTTGATGCAGGATTTTTAGGAGTCACGAGTAGGCTTCAATTAAGTTACTGTGAAAAGCCCCTAGTCACCACATTCCAGTGCCTGTTAGGGGAGGCTGTTACGGGAATCGAACCGTGCTGCTGGCCTGCCTTGGTCTGCTTTCAAAGCCAGCGATTTAGCCCAGTGTGCTAAACAGCCCCTTTTTGCGAGTCGAGGCGATGAATGAATAACTTAGAGGAAGACAAGGGGGGGCAATTGGCAAGCTCGTGAGAATTGAAGTTAGAAATTAAAATGTCGCAGGTGTTGAGATGATTGATGTAGTGTCGAGGACTGCTTTAAATCCACAACTAAGTTAATATCTGGGTCAGAAGTAGACCAAAGGTTCTAGAGATATAGATGGAGCAGCAGCTCAATGCAATGAGTAGGTTTTCAACCTGTTGCCTGAACATACATAGAACATAGAATATACAGTGCAGAAGGAGGCCATTCGGCCCATCGAGTCTGCACCAACCCATTTAAGCCCTCACTTTCACCCTCTCCTCGTAACCCAATAACCCCTCCTAATCCTTTTGGACACCAAGGGCAATTCATCATGTCCAATCCACCTAACCTACACATCTTTGGACTGTGGGAGGAAACCGGAGCACCCGGAGGAAACACACGCAGACACGGGGAGAATGTGCAGACTCCGCACAGACAGTGACCCAGCGGGGAATCGAACCTGTGCTATCCACTTGCGCTACCATGTTGCCCCAAACATACAATTGGCTCCATCTATCTGCAGCCCAGACCTGCAGACTGGAGTATTTTAGTGCTCTCCTGCCAACCTCCCAGCAGCCTCTGTAAACCTCAGTTCATTTAGACACTGCTGCCTATCTCACACTAAGTCCTGTTCACCCATTTCCCCCGTTTTGAATGACTGACACTGGCTTCCAATTCAGTAACATCTTGATTGCTGGCTTTTAAAGCAAACCAAGCAGGCCAGCAGCACGGTTCAATTCCCGTACCAGCCTCCCCGGACAGGCGCCGGAATGTGGCGACTAGGGGCTTTTCACAGTAACTTCATTAAAACCTACTCGAGACAATAAGCAATTTTCATTATATTTCATTTTTTAATTTTAGACTTCTTAACACGTTCAAGTCCCTCTATGATTTTGCTCCTCTTCCAATTCTGGGTTCTTGAGCACCCTCATTTTCCATTTCTCCACTACCACCTGTGCCTTCAGCTGCCTGGGACCTTAGTTCTGGAAGTTCCTCTGGAAACCTCTCTGCCTTTCCCTGATGCCTCTTACCTCTTTCACCAAGTTTCTAACTACTCTAATACATTTTATGTGGCTCGGTGTCAAGTTTTGTTTGATTACATTCCTGTGAAGTACCTTGGGCTGCTTTATTACGTTATAGGTGCTATATAAATGCACGTTGTTGCTGTAGTTGGCATTACACACGTCCCTGAATCATTATCCCATAAGACCAGAAGACATAGGAGCAGAATTAGGCCACTCGGCCCATCGATTCTGCTCCGCCATTCAATCATGGCTGATATTTTCTCATCCTCATTCTCCTGCCTTCTCCCCATAATCCCAGTACAAATACTTCTCGGTGTAATAATTTTCCAGCTGTCTGTGAAACACAAAACAAAAGACAAGTCAAAAAGGTTTCAACCCCATAATAGGCCCAGGATAGAGATCCTTCCAAAATTGGATCCAGGACTTTTATTTGACTAATGTATTGCTCTCCAGTGGCAGTCCACTCTAGTGGCATCTCACTGGGGTGAAAGCCCACCCT
Source organism: Scyliorhinus canicula (assembly GCF_902713615.1). Lineage (NCBI taxonomy): Eukaryota > Metazoa > Chordata > Chondrichthyes > Carcharhiniformes > Scyliorhinidae > Scyliorhinus > Scyliorhinus canicula. Next base: position 303,761,985 of record NC_052146.1, read on the forward strand.
AGTGGCAGCTCAGGCTCATGGCAGCTCAGGCAAGTGTTTGCTCAGGCGACTGCTGGCCACCCTCAGGTTATTCCTGGGTGGGTGTGAGGGGGAGGGAATCGATCATGTGCAGCTAGCATTCTCTTCACAAGTTATGCCAGACCCTCCAAAACCTGGGTAGAGTCTAGAACCTGATCCCCTCAGAGCTGTCTGATGATGTCTCGGGGGGGGGGGGCGAGCACAGATTACAGGCCCCTCATGAGCAGATGACTGCCTGAGGTAACAGAAACCTGTCTGCACCAATGTGACATGGGATGTGATTCTATCTTTCTTGATGACCACCGACTAATCCTGCAGAATTAATGATTTTGACAATGTTTAATGCCTGGAAGAAGGGCTGATGATGGCTAATTTCTCCCCCAGAGAGCTCGTACACATATCATTGGGCGCTGGTGAAAATTACAAATATTTTACCTTTGTAAGATCCCATATTTATTGAGAAGAATGTTTTATTTCTGTTGCTCTGAGCGCTCCTTCCACAAAGAATGAACCGTCCTTCAAGGAACTGAAAGTATTGTCTCGTGATATTCTTTGAACAAAAAATTATCTCAATGTACAACAAAGTGTGGTGCGGATTTGTTATTTGTTGACTATTCTAACAAGGAGGCCCCAATAAATACACAGATCCCAGGGATTAGCAGTCCTGACTGAAGATGCATGTGAAAGATAAAGAGCTTGATCCATCGGCCTTGTCGCACCCGACCAGAGGCTGGTAAATCTCGCGAGAGGCCTCTCAATTGAGAAGTTAGTCTCACTTGAATATGTCTCCGCTGGATCGACCCAGGGCCCGGGATCATCGACCCTGCCTCGGAGACCCCAAGTGGGCACCATTTACCACTGGCTTCCACCAACGTGGACCATGCATACCGGTGATTGGGGGCCCCTGGGTGGTCGTACTCTGGGCAGGGTTGTACCCTGGCACTCATGATGCCACCCGACACTGTGGCACTGCCAACCTGGCACCCTGGCAGTGCCACCTGGGTGCCACTCTGGCAATGTCAGGGTGCCCAGCTGGAACTACCAGGCTGACAAGAGAAGTGACCAAGGTACCATGTTGACATCTTGGCACCTTTTTAAAAAAATTTTTAAAATAAATTTAGAGTACTCAATTAATTTTTTTCCAATTAAGGGGCAATTTAGCATGACCAATCCACCTAGCCTGCACATCTTTGGGTTGTGGGGGCGAAACTCACTTAAACATGGGAGGGGTGGGGGAATGTGCAAACTCCACATGGACAGTGACCCAGAGCCGGGATCGAACCTGGGACCTCGGCGCCGTGAGGCAGCAGTGCTAACCACCGTGCCACCGTGCTGCCCTGACACCTTGGCATATTGCCCTTTCCAGGAATTATGTCCAGGGGTGTCTTGCTCTTATGAGGTGTGGTATGGGGGGGAGGTTGCTTAACGATCCCCTTATTGATGAGTAGGAGCATGGGGGTCCGGAGGCCGCAGTGGGAGATATAGAGATCGGGGCGGCATTTAAAAATGGCACCCGACCTCTTCCTGCACTTGGCGAGCGGAGCTCATTAGTACAGGAAACGGGACTAAGTATCACCTTGACGAGGCGTTCCTCAGCGAAGACCAGAAATGAAGCAGAGTCCTGTTTAATAATGGGGTCATTCTCAGTGCTGGCAGTGCCGAGAAACTACTTTCATGTCCATCAAATCGCACCCAAAGTAGCAGCTTGCACTTCCATAACACCCTTCATGACTATAGTAACCCCCACAAGGCCCATGGGGGTACTCCCCATGGGACCTTTGGAATATGAGCTCCCCTGGTAGTCTGCGGAGGTCACTAGTGTATAGGCCAGCTCAGACAGGGACCACCATGTTGGCTGTCCCAACGAGACTGAGTAATGTAAATAGTTTGCTGCCATAAGCAGACGTCTTGTGACATTGATTAAAGCCATTGTTCACCTGACCGCTGGCTTGCTGGGTCTGAATAATGACCTCAAGACGTCCCAAAGCAACTCACCACCAATGAAGTACATTTTTGAAGTGTCGTCACTGCTGTATTTTAGGAGGTCTTGTGACGGAATGGATAAAGTCTCTGCCTCTGGGCAAGAAGCTCGAGTCCACCCCAGGACCTGATGGCCGAGGAAGGTGCTTTCATAAACGTGGCCAAATAGGTCACGTGTGAACTTGTAAATCCTTCCAACAGGCACCGGCGGCAGACGGTAAGGGCGGGAGAGATTCCTGGTCAGTCGTGTGATGGACAGAACGTTGGAGTCTCTACCGTCACTGTCCATAGCTCCAGACTAGAGTATGCATGTGAAAGTGTTGCGTTGCCACGGCAACACAGACTCGTGAAGAACCGCAGCACGCCACCACACTGCCATTGCAAGATAGCTACTTTATGTACAGTGAGCTCCCACAAACCACAATGTGATGTTAGTTGTGAGGAAAAACTCCCCTGTTCTTCTTCAAAATAATGCTGCTAAAGTCTTTCACATCCACCCCAGGGCCTTTAGTTTACTGCCTCATGCAGAAGACCAGCGCCTGCAATGGATCAGCACTCCCTCATTAATCGTGCTGGAGTGCCATCTCGGATTCCTGATGTTGGAATTAAACCTCTGAGTTTTGGAATCAGGGGTAAGAATGCTACCCACTGGGCTGTGACTGCAACATTAATATAATTTATAAGCTTTCATTGTCACTCAATAAATTTGCACTGGAGTATACCCGGAGTGATAACAAGATTTGGAAACGGGACAGTTCAGAAATCTTTCTCACAGTAGATGACATAAAAAGTAATGGATTCTCTGGAAAGATTTCAAAACTGTAAGCCCATTTTACTGCACTCTGGAGACTTATTAAATGCGCACAGTCCTCTCCCAAAAGCTCTACTTGGAATCCTTTTGATTGTATTACAACCTCTAGGCATGTATTGGTTATGTAAAATTTCTTGCCCACATTAATGAGAAAGATGTATCGATGGTATATGAGGGAGAAGTGAGAGAAGACCTGATGGTAACTTTCAAGAGAGAGTTGGATTTACACTTGGAAGGGAAATCCAATTGCAAGACTGCACGGATGGGGCAATCAACTGGGATTTACTGGATAGCTCTTTCAAAGAACAGATACAATGGGCCGAATGGCCTACATCTCTGATTCTACATTGAAGAGTGGTTATAGTATTTGGTCATACATCTTTGAATTCAAAGGATCCCCACAGTGCAGAAGGAGGCCATTTGGCCCATTGAGTCTGCACCGACCCTCTGAAAGAGCACCCTCCCTAGAACCACTCCCTTGTCCTAACCCTGTAACACCACCTGACCTGCACATCTTTAGACACTAAGGGGCAATTTAGCATGACCAATCCACCTAACCTGCAACACCTTTGGACTGTGGGAGGAACTCCACGTAGACACGGGGAGAACGTGCAAACTACACATAGTCACCCGAGGCCGGAATTAAACCTGGCGTTGTTAGGCAGCAGTGCTAACCTCTGTGCCGCCCCAGGTTAAAGTTCAGGTGAATTTTACTTCAAACCTCCTTCTCGCATGCATCTCAATCTCCACTTGGGCCATCAGCTTTAACATGGAGGCGGGAGGGGGGGGGGGGGGGGGGGGGGGGGGAGGCGATCTTAGCAACAGCACAGCAACGTTCAAACAATGAAACTTACACCTTGAAGGCATCTTTCACACTTTGTCCTCAAGCTCTTCTCACAGCCCACGGAGTGCTCATCCCTCCTTACAGAGTTGACGGTGAGCCACTTTGTGAATATAACTGAATGACTCGCATGGCCATTGTGGAGCACACTTAAGAATCAACCACATTATTATGGGTCTGCAGTCACATGTCAGACAGAGAGTACAGCAGATTTCCTTTCCTAACCGCATTAGTGAGCCAGATGGCTTTTTAATGGCAAGCCAGTGGTTTCATGGTCACTATTACTGGAAATAACGTTTCTTCAGCCCAGATTTATTTAATTAATACAAATTGAATTTCCCCCTTGTGCTCATGTCTCCAGATTATTCAGCATGACCTCTAGATTACTAACCCGGCCATTATGACACCACATCCCTCTGCAACTGGCCTTTATAACTTAATCCTTTGAATTTTGGGATCAGTCTAGGGAACATGTGTTTCAAGGCCAATATCTCTTTCCTGAGATGGCATGGCTATAGTATTCCCGATGGAGGAGAATCGTAGAATCGTATGTTCATAAGACCATAAAACCATAAGACATAGGAGCAGAATTAGGCCACTTGGCCCATCGAGTCTGCTCCGCCATTCAATCATGGCTGATATTTTTCTTATCCCCATTCTCCTGCCTTTTCCCCATAACCCGTGATCCCCTTATTAATCAGGAACCTATCTATCGCTGTCGTAAAGACACTAGTGATTTGGCCTGTTCTTGAAAATACAGAAAAATGTGTCATTTGAAACATGGAAGTCTGGCAATATCTGGTCTGAGAGGGTACAGGGAAAGATCCCACAAAAGGTTAATAGCAGCTGCAAAGAGCAGGATTGTAAAATGCAGATTCTTGCTCACAAGCAGGCTTATCAAACACACAGGTTTCATGTGGTAAGCTAAAACAATGGCTCACACCTTCATGGAATGTAACTATCTCAGGAAGTATCTGGAAAGGCATGGATGAGAGTTTCAATTGACGAATGTTTAAAACAGGCAGGTCTTTCAAGTCATAGCCAAGTTAAATTTTAGCTTAAATTTTAGTTAAATACAGCTAAAAGCAAAGTCTCACACCTTAATTGAAATAAACTCTTAGTAAACAGCTGGAAAGGATCGATGATGCTCAGTCGAATTTGGTGTCAATTCTAAAGTGTAAAATTCTACGAACATCAAGTCAATTAAAAGAAAATTGGAGACGACTTGTCTACGGGAGACACAATTTAGTCAAAATCAAAGGCAAAGTTATGAGCTGGGGACAATTGGAAAATTAAGCGATTCGAAAGCACAGAAGTGGAAGTAACACCTATTGAAACCAAAGGAACTTTGAACATCACAAAGGTAATCAGATCTGAGGTGACGTTATGCCCAGGGTGAATGATTAGTTGTATTCAAGTGTTTGCATCGAAGATACCTTTTGACAATCAAAGGGAAATAAGTTAATTTACAATAAGGTTCTAAAAACTTGGTAATTGTGAGAAAGAGAATATAAACCCAGGGAGCAGCAGCAACAAGGACAGAGCACAGAGAAACAGCAACAGGAGAGAAGGGGAGAAGAACTCAGAGAGAGAGAGAGAGCTTGGTCATGGGAAAGACAAGGCAAGCTGCCGAGTTTAAACAGTTATACATCTAAGGAAGACTAGAATTTAAACAGGGGTCAGAGTCAGCTTAGAGATAGCTAGCAGAGCCAGCTCTCACAGCTCGGTGCATGGGAAGGATAGGACACAGCGAATACAACTCAAGAAGACCAGTTTTTAAGAAGATCGATTGTCAAGGCCAGGGCCTGAAGGTCCCTTCAACCAACAGGAAGGATCCCGAAGGAAGATCTTTTTTCCTTTCTGTAAAGAAAGTGTTTGCAGCTTTTAAAAGAAAAAAACATAATAATAAAATAACTTAACTTAACCTGAAAAAGTGGTTATTAGCCTACTTTACTTCCTTAACAACGCAGGACCCAGGACATCAATGCTACTAAGGGGTAAGTAGGTAAAGTTCTTCGGTGAAGGTATGGGTTATACTGGGGGATAACTTGAAAATATAGTTTGACCTAAATAGCACCCACCGAAGCCTGCATCGGAGTCAGGGAGTGAGAATCCCTGTTCACCATTTAGAATATCAACCTTTTTTTGGTATAGGGGGAATTCTAAGAATAGTGGTGAGTTTAAAATTCAGGCCTCTGCAGCCTTCTGTGGCAAAGAGTTCCACAAATTCACCACCATCTGGCTGAAGAAATTCCTCTTCATCTCAGTTTTAAAGGATTGTTCCTTTAGTCTGAGACTGTGCCCTCCGGTTTTAGTTTTTCCTACCAGTGGAAACATCCTCTCCACGTCCACTTTATCCAGGCCTTGCAGTATCCTGTAAGTTTCAATAAGATCCCCTCTTATCCTTCTAAACTCCAATGAATACAGACCCAGAGTCCTCAACCTTTCCTCACACGACAAGCTCTTCATTCCAGGCACCATTCTTGTGAACATCTTTTCACAACTCAAGCATCATTAACTTCCCATTATAACCTAACCTTATTCAGTCCCTTTGTGACATCTGCCTCCCATCCGCACAATCTATTCAGCTTTGCGGTGTCGTAGTTGTTAAAAAACCAGCACCAATTTATTTGCACAGTAAGATCCCACAAAATCGGTGCGGCAAATGACCAGTTTTTCGTCTTATAGGTCTGAGAAATAAATGTTGGCCAGAGGTTCAGTAGATCCCACCCAGTTTTCTTTCATGACAATCTGTTACCCACCCGGTCAAATAGACAGGGTTAACGTCTCATCTGAGAGGCATTGCCCTCTGACTGTGCTGCCCTCTCTCTTTACTGTGCTCAAGCATCACCCAAGGTTATAATATCCAGCTTTCAACCCACATTCTTGAACATGGGACTTGTTCAACTCTGGCAAGTTCCATGAACAGTTAAATCTAACACTCAGCTGTTACTGGAGCAGGCAATGATGCTGTAGTAAAGGTCAACTAAACCGGTTACGCAGTGTTTACAGCACAAAAATGGCATTGTGGCCCAACAAGCCCTTGCCAGGTTTATGCTCTGCCCCCTTCCCAGCCTTACTTTGTATCACGCCATCAGAATATCCTTCCATTCCATCTTCCTCTAATGCATTCGTATACTAATCACGTAAACCACTGCCTGTTCTTCTGAGTGTCATATTCTCACCACTCTCTGAGTAAAGAAGTTTCTCTTGAATTTCCCCGCTGGGGTCATTATTGGCTAACTTACATTTAAGCTCCCTAGTTTTGGACATTTTCCATCAAGGTGTCTCTTAAATTTCCACCTCATTGAACCGCGTCATCATTTTCCAGCCCCCTATCCCAGGTCCCCTCTCAACCGTCTCTGCTCCAGACATCAGAGCCCCATTTTGTTGAGTCTTTCCTGACTGTTACAACCTCTTAGCTTTTTTTTATTATCCCCATAAGTCTTTCTTTGCGTTTTCTCCAGTGCTTCTGTGCCTTTTTTGAAATATGAAGGCCAGAACTGTTCGCAGAACTCCACGTGTGCCGAACCAAGGTTCAATGAAAGTTTAATGTTACTTCTCAATCATATCCTACTGGAAATGAATCCAATTGCTTTGCACATTTTATGGTTTTGTTAAAGTGCGTTACTACTTTCAATGATTTGCGAGTCTGTATCCTGAGATCACTTTGTTATTGGAATCATTAAATAATTCTTATTTTCCCGGGAGTAAGTGGCGTCTATATTCCTCAGACCATTCCAATTCACCACCTCACACAATGAAATTTATTTGACGCAAGTTTGTGAATACATTCAATGTGGGAATGTGGGTTTGATGGAAGCAGATGTGAATGTGATGCATCAAGTTTAGAAATCTCATCAGAGCTGATCTATCAGTCTCTGACAGATCACGTCATGCTCAGCCACATCGCTTGTTGAGTCAAATCTCTGCCTTGATAATTGATTCCTTGGGCTGGCAAAGGTCACACTGGATTTCAAGGTAAGATGGTTCATCGTTGTTTCTTCTTCAGAATAACAAGAGCTCAATCAAGTCCAGGGCAAGCTCCCCTTGTTTACTCATCTTATAAACGTCATGTCATCCATGTATTGTGATGATCAAGTCCAGGTGAGGTTATTAGTTTTACTTTAACACAGTAAAGCTATGTGACAGCCTCCATACTATTTACTATCTCTCTGTAAGTGGCTATTCACCTCATGAAAAAATGACTACCCTCTGGTGTGCGTATTAAGTGCCATTTAGATGGAAAACTCTTTACCCATTTAACCTCAGTGGCCTCCTTACTGAAACAAAACCGACCACCATAAACATACACAATCTACGGTATCTGGATTTATGCAGTGTCATGCTCACTGTGCACGAGATTTTCAAGCCATTCTCAATTTCTTCAATTCTGCACACAAAAAAATTCAGCTTTCCCTTGAATGTTGCCAAAACAAAACTCATACATCAGCCCACATCTGACTGGCCAAATATTCCACCACCCATATATGTGGATGAGGAGACTCTGGAATACGTTGAACTCTTTCCATACCTTGGCAGCCACCTGTCTCAACAGGGTATTATTGACAAGGTGATCCAACACCTCAACTGTGTCAGCTCAGCCTTCTACAAAGTATGGCGGCGAGTTTTTGACAGCAAAGATCCCCCCAAAAGCCCCAGTTTACAGACCAGTTTTCATCACTACCTTCTTGTTCTGTAGTGAGGCTTGGACTATTTATCAATGAAGCGTAAGAGGGCTGAAGTAACATCAGCACTGCTTTTGTCACATCCTCCAGATTCAACAGCAGGAACACTGACTAAATGCCTGTGTCCTTTTTGAAGCCAGCTCCACCAGCATTCAGGCAAAACTCCCCCAAATCAGCTTTGATGGACAGTACACTGTGTCTGGATCGTTGGCTGAGAAGTGTCTATTCCCACCTCCCCCCCACATTCCCAGTTCCTGTTTCCTCAGCTTTCAAATGACAATCTTCCAGTGGAGGACAAAAAAAATCACCACAAAGTCTCTCTGAATCTCTCGGAACCACAGAATCCCTCCAGTGTAGAAGGAGGCCATTCGGCCCATCGAGTCTTCATCGACCCTCAGAAAGAGCACTCCACCCAAGCCCACTCCCCACCCCAACCCCATAACCTCTTGACCTATCCAACACATCTCTGGACACTAAGGGACAATTTAGTCTGGCCAATCCACCTAACCTGGACATTTTTGGACTGTGGGAGGAAACCGGAGCATCCCGGAGGAAACCCATGCAGACACAGGGCGAAGGTGTCAACTCCAGACAGACAGTCACCCGAGGCTGGAATTGAACCCGGGTCCCTGGTGCTTTTAAGCAGCAGTGCTAACCAGTATGCCACCACGCTGCTGTACAAAGTCCTGACTTTCGCAGCTCGTAAGGATATCCTGTACTCCTGGATTCATGACAAACATCCTTCGATTCAAAACTGGCATAAATTAGTTCTGGAATGTATTCCTATGGAATTCCTGACATCTGTGACCCATTTTAAATCTGCTGTATTCCTTGGAGTGTGGGACCCTTATTTTTCATTTCTCGGGTCCACCTTATCTGACTTGCTTCTGTTAGGTTTCCCATGAGCCATATTGTATTGCACATTGCACTGTGTGTCTTGATCTTGAAATACACGAAGGTCTGTGCCCTGAACTTTGATACTTATATATGGCCTTGTCCTCCTTTCTCCCACAGTTTGTAATCTGTTATTGACCTGTTAATGACCTGTTATTGGATTGATCCTGCAATTCCTTAAGTACCTAGGGCGCGATTCTCCGCACTCCCGACGGTGCGGAGAATAGCGTGGCTCGTAAAATTTTACGGCCACGCTGTTCCGACGCCCTCCCGCTATTCTCCCCCCCCCCCCCACGCACGACTCCCGATACGAATCGCTGCCGCCGTTTTTTTACGGCCAGCAGCGATTCTCAGCTGATGGATGGGCCGAGTTCCCAGCCCTTTACGGCTGTTTTTACGAACGGCAAACACACCTGGTCTGGCCGTTCGTAAAAACGGCCGTAAACTGTCGATTTTTAAAACCGTGGCACCGATTGGCACGGCAGTACCACGGCCGTGCCAAGGGTGCCATGGGCCCCGATCGCGGGCAGCGGGCCCGATGCCCGCGCACTCTTTGTCCTTCCGCCGCCCCGCAGTATCCATTCGCGGGTCGGCTGAGGGGCATTCCGGCCCGCGCATGCGCGGGTTTCGCGCAAATGCGCGATGACGTCATCCGCGCATGCGCGGGTTGGAGTCTTCCAATCCGCGCATGCGCGGCTGACGTCATATGACGCGTCAGCCGGCGCTAACTCTGGCAAGCGGGCTTAACGAAATTCGTTAAGCCCGCGATGCCGGAGTTTACGGCGTCGGGCTGCTAGCCCCGACCGGGGACCAGAATCGGTTCCCGATCGGGAAGGGGGGGGGGCTGGCGTCAAACCCGCCCGGATTTGACGCCAGCCTTACGATTTCTCCCCATATGGGAGAATCGCGCCCCTAGTTCCTTAAGTACATTGTTCTAAATTTATCTTTCTGGTTAGGGGCAGCAGGGTAGCATGGTGGTTAGCATAAATGCTTCACAGCTCGTGGGTCCCAGGTTCGATTCCCGGCTGGGTCACTGTCTGTGTGGAGTCTGCACATCCTCCCCCTGTGTGCGCGGGTTTCCTCCGGGTGCTCCGGTTTCCTCCCACAGTCCAAAGATGTGCGGGTTAGGTGGATTGGCCATGCTAAATTGCCCGTAGTGTCCTAATAAATGTAAGGTTAAGGGGGGGCTTGTTGGGTTGCGGGTATAGGGTGGATATGTGGGTTTGAGTGGGGTGATCATGGCTCGGCACAACATTGAGGGCCGAAGGGCCTGTTCTGTGCTGTACTGTTCTATGTTCTATGGTTTGTTCCTATATTTGCAAATATTATTTTTCTGTACGGAACTTCTTTTGGACTATTAATTACTTTTTTTTATTTTATGATTGCGATATTTGTAAAAAATTGAAAAATCTAATTAAAATATATATTTTTTAATAAGCTTTGAGTCCAAACATCTCAACAATGAGGCAGAACAGTGACAGAGAAGGAAAGAAAAGAAAGAAAATCCTACCCTCCGGATCGCACTATCACATGGGACGTCCTGCCCCATGTGCCCAAAGATCTGTGGGTGAATAATCAAGCTGTTCAGTCACCTGAAGACCCAGGGCACAAACTCGTGACCCTGAGTAGATGTCAGCTTTGGATCAAGGAGAGACAATACTGATCAACTAAGCTCAGCTCACAAGGGTTGATACCGACACAATAACGGGTGCACTTGGTGTAACTGCAAGAGTGTGGGCATCACGACAGCTGTCATTATTTAATGCTTGTTATATGTTGGCAGTCAGTGTGGTTGTCGTTAGTAATACAGGAACTAATGTAAGGGAGGTGGAAAGCCTAACTTCTCCCCCCTCCACAAGATTTTCTCAGTGCACACTGTAATGGTATGTCGACAGACGTGTAACTAAAGGGTTAATCACAACACCTAACTGTGGCGTAACTACTAGAGGGCATTACACGGCCCACAAAATAACCGGAGCTCCCAGAAGCTCTCTCTCTCTTTTCCAGCAGGAGTTACATGAAGAACATCAGTACAGCAGAGAGATCTCAGCCCAGCCACCATGTGTAGCTTTGATTCAGTTTGTACAGTTAGTTCTTCTTACTTTGTTGCTAGAGTCAGATCAGTAGAGTGTCAAACTCGTTTATTAGTTTTGTCATTACTTAGTAAATTCTTTCAGTTGACTCCGAAGACTCGAGTGTTCTTCAACATCGCCTACAGTTAGTAACGACATATATCACTTAAACCAAGTAATATTACAAATACCTCAACCTAAACCCTAATCGTCGTTGAAAAGAAACAGTCCTTTCTTGGCCAAAACCATGCAATTTACTTCACACCTTTAAGGTGACAAATGTGCCAGGGTGCATTTTTTCTCCTTTATTCCTTCATGGAATGTGGGCGTCGCCGGCTGGAGAGCATTTGTTGCCCATACCTGAGATCATTTAAGAGTCAACCATGACTGGAGTCACATGTCGAACAGACCAGGTAAGGACGGCAGATTTCTTTCCCTAAAGGTCATTAGTAAGCCAGATGGGTTTTTACAACAATCAACAATAGCTTCATGGTCGTCACTAGATTTTTTATTCCAGATTTTGTTACCGAATTCAAATTCCAACATCTGCCCTCATAGAATTTACAGTGCAGGAGTCCATATCGGCCCATCGTGTCTTCCCCGGCCCTTCGAAAGAGTACCCTACTTAAGTCCACACCTCCACCCCATCCCCGTAACTCCACCTAATCATTTAGAACACAAAGGGCAATTGAGAATGGCCAATCCACCTAACCTGCGCATCTTTGGACTGTGGAAGAAACCAGGGCACCCGGAGGAAACCCACGCAGGCACATGGAGAGCTTGCAAACTCCGCACAGACAGGGACCCAAGCCGCGAATTGAACTCGGGTCCCCGGAGCTGTGAAGCAATAGTGCTAACCACTGTGCTACGGTGCTGCCCTGGTAGGATTCAAACTCATGCCCCCAGAGTATTACCCTGAGTTCCTAGTTCAGTGACAATACCACTATGCCACTGCCTTTCCTATCAATTCTGCATTACAGAAACCATCAGCAAATTAAAGCTGTGGGGAGGTGGAGATGGCGGGTTTTAAGGAGTGTTGAAAAGGAGTCAGGGGGCAGTTGGGATGTTGGGACGAATCTTTTCACTGCAAGGTCTCACAACTCGCTTTTGTAATTGCAAAACCACTTCTGACGATAGGTCACGAGCTGCAAGAATAACTCTATTCCTTTGCCAACTGAGGCCATTGAGTGCTTCCTGTATCTCCACCTTTCATTTGGAGATTTCAGCAGCTTCAGTGTTCTTGAATCTTCTTCTTTGACATGTTAATAAGGCTTCTCAAGGTTCACACGCAGGCCCACAATGAGATGTTGGCATAGTGATAATGTCTCTGGATTGGTAATCCAGAGGCCCAGGCTAGTGTTCTACGGGCACAAGTTCAAATCCCACCATGGCAGTTGGTGGAATTCAAAGTCAGTTAATAAAAGATCTTGCAACGAGGAGCTGGTTTAAGTAACGTTTACCAGTCTAATGTCCATAATGATCTGTATGGGAAGATCAAATGCACGGTGAATAGCGTTCAATAGTGTGCACAACAATTGTGCATGACGTATTGTACAATTGCTGAAAGATGGGAAATTGGTCGACAATGATGATGAAGTCAGTGCATAGACATGAAGGAGGTTGGCTGCGATTCTGGACAAAGATTGGAATGAACAGTCCAAAGATGTGCGGGTTAGGTGGATTGGCCATGTTAAATTGCCCGTAGTGTCCTAATAAAAGTAAGGTTAAGGGGGGGGTTGTTGGGTTACGGGTATAGGGTGGATACGTGGGTTTGAGTAGGGTGATCATGGCTCGGCACAACATTGAGGGCCGAAGGGCCTGTTCTGTGCTGTACTGTTCTATGTTCTAACTTCATGCAGAATGAATGTGTCTTTGTGCTGACATGGCAGAGGCTCTTGACACGCCCTGTATTTTTTGACAATGACTTCAATGTCATTGTTCATACCCGGTCAATAGACTATCTCTTTTGCGTGTCTTTTCATTCAATCTATGCCAGTTTATGAGTGATGAAGTTGTTGAAGAATATCAGGTCGCAAAGATTCAACTCTAATGAACTGCCTGCCTTTAAAAGTGGCTCCGTGGGCGTTGCCTAGTTCATCTCAATAAGGACAAAATGGTCTCAAGTTTGTGGACATGCTGAATTTATTCAGGCCATCCTTCAATGCTGCATTTCCACAGGTTCTGGAGTATGGATTACTTCACTGTTTCTTCTTGTAGCTATTGGCATTTGCATAATGAAAACTGAACAAGTTCAAATGGTGAACATTTTTGAAGTTAGGTGATGCGGATTATTTTGGAGGTTGAGCTGCCTTGTGAAGTCTGATTAATTCCATGGATTGTCACAAGTGAGAGGTCACGGCATGCTGGTAGATCAATGATTGTCGATCCCACCATCACCATGGTGTAGAGCATTTGTGACACCTAGGAGGATTTAATGTACTTGCACTCCAGGATGATGGAACCTTAGCATGGAATTAATTGACCATTGTATTCTGAAAGAGTCATAGCACTGGGTGGTTCTCCATGTCTCTGGATATATGTCCTTTGGAATTCATAGGAATATTGGAACTTGCTCCATGTCAATTTGGTCAACGAGTAATTACCAACTTTCTTAGGGCAGGTAATTTGGACATTGGCATTGGCAAACACTTTGGAAGGTGTGATGACATCTATGCTTTCAATGAGATTGAAGGTGTGAAACACCACTCATTGTGCACATCATCATTATTTTGTGGTTTGTCAGTCACCTCATGTATATGTTTCTGATGCGATACTGGATGATCGTTCTTATTGCTGGAAGGTACCCACTGTGAATGGTCTTTGTGGATCAGTGCACGGCTCATTGTATCAAACTTTGATCGACCAATGACCTTCTCTGCCATGTGCTCAGAGTTGCTGGAAATCTGGGCATTTCCTTGGTGTGTGCAGAAAGCCAAACCTTCCACATGTCTTGTGAGATTTGAGCATTCTAATGACTGTGTCAACAATTGTGGTAGTACTTAGGACCTCTCAGCTTTGCTAACTTGCGAGGATCAATTTGTATTTACAGCCATCTTTAAGTAGCCCTTTGATGTCATATGTTTTGGGATTGTCTGGCCGATCTTTCCGGAATTCTTCCAGGGGACTGGGCGTGATCACCAGCTCAACAATTCTGTCTGCTAGCTCTGCATTAAACAAGTCACAGTATGTACGCATTTCTCTGAATCTGCTGATGAATGTTGTAGCCGGTTGTCAAAATGGCATGAACTCCAGTCAATTAATACAGAATTGTAACCTAATTCTTTTAATGTGGTCCAGATCGTCTATGGATCCGTGAGTTCTTCTTCTGCTAGACCTGATGTGTTCAGCCTCTGTCGCCTTTCATTCCCAATTTCTGGGTGAATGTTGATGGCTTTCTTGTCAATTTCAGACATGTCTGAAACAAGAAACAATGGGTGTAATTTCACGGCCTGTCGCGCCCGATTTAGTCAGGACGAGGCCATTGAATATCGCGAGACATCGCAATCTGGATCTCACCCTCACTGGGCGTGTTCCAGATCTGCGTATTTAAATGAGTCTTATTGCTCATTTAAATATGTGTTTGCAGGATTTTCCCGATGCCCGGAATTTAACGGCCATGCCTGGGAGACCTCACCAGGGCTCTGATTGGTCCTGGTTTCAGTGAACGACAAGTCATAATGGCACCTGGGGGAGTCTCCCAAGCCTTTAGAGGCCCCTGGGTGGTTGGGGATAGGGCACGGTGGCACGCGGGCATTCTATCTGGCACCTGGGCACCTTGACACTGCCAGCCTGCCACCCTGACAGTGCTACCCTGGCACTGCAAGGGTGGCACTGCCAGGGTGCCCAGTTGCCAGGACACTGCCAGGGATAAGGCCCAAGGGTTCCTTACCATGTGGGGAGGGGGGGGGGATGAGCTGAACGGAGGGGGTGAGATGGGGGAGCAGCCAGACAAAATGGCGTCCCGATCTGCAAGGAGCCTCTTCTGGGGCTCGCCAGCAGGAAGTGGCTCAAATGCGGCCTCGGCGGAGAGAAACTCCCCGAGGCTAAAAAAGGGCAAGTGCGGTTGAATAGCGAGCTGTTTCTCCGCGCTGCAGCCACCGGGAAACACCTTGCTATACGTGGCCAAAACTGCACGTAAATTGTTTTTCCCGTTGAATCGCACACTATAGCTCCATACGATGTTTAAATACTATAAATTTGGGCTATAGGTCAGCTGCATCCCAATTCAAACTGAGGAATTTTGCGGACATTGTGACAATGTCCTTTTGACCTTCCTTTTCCTATAGTGCTTGAGATGAGTCCCACTGTAGTCACTTCCATGCGTTTCACTGTGAGGAATTGAACAAACGAATGTGATATAAAATAGGATAATTAGTTAGAATGACGTAGAGGATAGAGTCGGTCTGGTGGTAGTGAGTTAACAGACAAAGAACAAAGAAATTGAGCGAAGCATGGCCAGAAAGTGGGGAGGGGAGCCTCGTGGAGAGGATGGTGAAAAGAATGCTGGGTAACAAGAGGCCCAGGGTTGAGGAATGCCAAGTGAGCCAATCAGGGTATATGTCCAGGTCAGGAGGTGTATAGGATGACCTATGGGAATCTTGTATGTGAAACTTGATATGATTTGAATGATATGTGCAGAGATCTCTGTGTCCTCAGCCTCACTTGGTTCTGGGAGCTTCAGGAGACTGTATGTGTTCTCAATCTCTATTGAGCGGGTTAGCCTTGCAAGTTGTTTAAAAATAAATAATACCATACCTACAGATCCCTCTCGAGTTTTATTGAGACCAGACTGATGTGCATTAGAATGGCAGCCTTCCCTGTCCTGGGCATTGTGACTTTTTTGTTCTTTTTTGTTTGACTTCCCATTGATCACTATCAATTCCGCCTGTTGCGGAACAGATTATTGCACAAAATAATCTCCAGAGACCCAGGTGCTGAATGATGGTTTGAGAGAGCACTACCTCAAAGAAGAGTCTTTGGAGCTGACGATGCCCAGTTGAGAAATACTTGAGAATACTTATACATTGTTGACCACACTGGCGAGGCAGTATTTATATCTGAACATTGTCTGGTTCAGTCTTTTATATTGACCAAGTTGTAGAAGTTCACAAGGCACAGTGAGTATTTTTCACCCTAATCCCTCTATGGTTCCTCTCCGATCTCTTCCTTTGTTGCGAACCAGCTCGGTATTATTAACAGTGTCTGTTACTTTAGTTGCAGATTGTAAATAACAAGTTACTGAAAAACAAGTTACTGATATTGGCCTTCAGGTGTTTGTTTCCATTGCCACATCAGCATCTTGCTGGGTGATATCTTTACCCTGAGTGTGTAATTTTCCTTAACCTTTCCAAAACGCTACATAAGCTCAAAAAACTTCCCCGAGATCCCGTAATAGACTATAATCATTATTTGCCCTAATAAATCACTGTAATCAATCCCTATTCATTAGTTCCCCTCTCACAGGCCCACACCTTGGCCACTTGCCTCAACTGAACTGAACGAATGTGCAGCTGTCCCTCTCGATGCATTGTCCCACTGACTGAATTTACAGGCTAGATTCTGCAACCTCACCAGAAGGGATTCATATGTTTACCAGCCCTTTATTTAAGCACTATACCAGCAACGTGTGTTCAGAACCTTTCTGCACAGTTACCACGCTGGGATTGCGACATCCTTCGATGCTGTGACTTGTTTGCACTCTGACCAAAATGTCAAAGGTCATCTCATGTCATGTAGCCTAACCTAAGACCACGTCGTCCGTACCTGTATTTAATCTGGCCGCCAGGACAGGCACCATGTCATTTAGCAGGAACCACTGCTGCACTCCATGCTGTGTTTTTATTTTGACACAAAGACACAAATCACTCAAAAGGGTTCATTTACTGAGACTCGCACGTGGGAACATTTATACAAAGGTATACAGCAGGACAGCAGACCTACATGGCTCTTTTAAAGCAATCAAAACAAATTAAGCATATCAGGGCAAATTAAACAATAACTAAAGAGAACAGTCCCTTAAAGGCGTATCATAACCATAAAGAACAAAATCTCAAAGGAAACTTATCAAATTAAAGCAAAATGTTGTTGTGGGAGGTCAATAATTCACCTCAGCCCCTATGGTGCCCACCAGTCAAGAAAAGCTCTGTGCTTTGCTGAAAAGCAGATGTGAAACTAAACTGGAATGCATGACCCATTTCCTTCCGAGCGATGTCGTGCACCTAGCCCTTGAAAGTATGTTACAACATTTACATTTGACCCCCGACCCACAGCAATGTGATAGACTCTTAGCTGCCCTCTGGAGTGGCCCAGAAAGCCTCTCAGTTTCAAGGGCAGTTAGGGATGGCCCGGCCAGTGACACCCATGCCCCGTGAATGAATAAAGGACTCTGCTAAGATCGCGCAGTTCCCTCTTGAAAAAGGCCCACTCCCCAGATGTTGGCATTTCAACCTAATTGCAAAGGGGAATTGTTAGGTGCTGGAAAAATCCCTCACATGAGTAAATGGTTTTTTAAAAAAGTGTTTTTGTTTTGCCTATTCAATTAATTTTCCAAAAAAATGAACTGATGAAACACAGCTAAAAAAAAAACAAAGATAAAGGGCGGGATTCTCTGTAACACCAGCTGGCCAATAGGGTTTTCCATTGTGGGCAGTGGGAGGAAACCGGAGCAGCCGGAGAAAAGCCATGCACACACAGGGAGAAGGTGGAGACTCCGCACAGTGACCCTCGCGGGAATTGAACCCGGGACCCTGGCGCAGTTAAGCAGCAGAGCAAACCACTGTGCTAATGAATTGCTCTTTTGTAGCGTGACTGGGGAAGTGATTGGAATCCTCTCCATCACGGTTTGGCGCCGTCCCACAGAAGGTTCATCCCAGCAGATGTCTGGAAGTGGCTTGCCAGTGATTGGGCAGCGGGATCCCCTCCTCAGGGGCTGGGGTGATTGGCAGCTGTGGCCGGAGATAATTTTCTTTCTGCTGAACTTCTTCAGAGAGGGCTTCAGGATGGAGGCTCCCTCACATTCCCCCTCAGACAGTGGCAATCTATCCTTCCAAAGGTTGGGTTTGGAGTCTCAGGGACTTGCTCACCATCATCAATTGGATATTGTTATGGGAGTGGTGTTTTCAGAACCCCAAAATGTATCGTGGAGTTCAACCAACCTCTCCCTTTAATGTATTGTTGCCTTTGAAGCACACGGCTTGTTCCCAGGTGTGGTATTACAATTATGGACACGTGGGTTTTTAAACACAAAACAATGTTTATTCCATGAATTCAACTTAACCTTTTAAATAAACATTGGATCCCTTAACACCACTTACTTCAAAGATAACCCCGGAAATAATACAACACTAAATAATCCCTCAAAATGTTCCTTCAAACCTCCAAAAGACCTTTAAACAGAAACATATCAGGTTAAAGACATTTCAACACTGTTGCTTCAAAGAGGGCAATTGCAAGGAGAATTGCAGACTTGGTGGCACTGTGCAGCACCTTTCTGAAGTTTTTTATCCTGTTCCCCACTGGGGTAAATTTTAATCTTACGCTTTGCTTCATCTATTTTTAATCTTCCTTTATCTTTATTTAGTTTTCTTATTTTTTTTCCACGTGCTTTCCTTCTCCTTGCCTCAACTATTGGCCGAGGGACTGGTTTAGCTCAGGGCTAGACAGCTGGTTGGTGATACAGAACAAGGCCAGCAGTGCAGGTTCAATTCCCATACCAGCTCTGAATTCTCCCTCTGTGTACCCGAATAGGCGCTGGAATGTGGCGACTAGGGGCTTTTCACAGTAACTTCATTGCAATGTTAACGTAAGTCTACTTGTGACAGTAAAGTTTATTTAAGGTGATTTGTCCTTGTTCTTGTGCGCTGAACATTCTCCAATTCTTTGGCCAAGTTCCTCAGCCCAAGGGCCAATTTCGAAGCGTCTGACCTTCAGCCTTTTAATCTGCCTGCTGAAGTCAAGAAGAACTGCACTTTCTTCAGCCAACTGGCCTTTGATCTGTTTTGACTCAATAATTGTCAACTCTGCTTGGATGTTACCCTGGAGGATTCCTCACATGATCTCCAACTTTCTTCACACTCTCTCCAAAGCTTCCACGTACTTCTAATAATGTGGTGGCCAGAACTGCACGCAATACTCCAAATGCGGCCTAACCAAGGTTTTGTATAGCTGCAACATGATTTCCCAATTCCTGTACTTAATGCCCCGGCTGATGAAGCTAGCATGCCGTATGCCTCCTTAATCACCTTGTCCATCTGTGTTGCCACTTTTAGGGAACTGCGGACCTGCACACCCTCTATATGTTAATGTTCCTAAGGGTTCTGCCATTTACATTATAATTCATACCTAGATTTGATCCTTCAAAATGTATCACCTTGCATTTGTCCAGATTAAACTCCATCTGCTATTTCTGTGCCCAAGTCTCCAATCTATCTAAATCCTGTTGTATCGTCTGACAATCCTTGACACGATCAGCAGCTCAGCCAATCTTCATGTCATCCGCAGACTTCTAATCAGACCACCCACATTTTCCTCCATATTATTTATATATGCTACAAACAACAAAGGTCCCAGCACTGATCCCTGCGGAACACCACTAGCTACAGATCTCCATTCTGAAAAACACTTCTCCACCGCTGCTCTCTGTCTTCTATAGCCAAGTCAATTCTGTATCCATCTAGCCAGCCCACCCCGAATCCCATGTGATTTTAATTTTTGTACCAGTCTGCCATGTGGGACCTTGTCAAACACCTTACTAAAGTCCATATAAACTACATCCACAGACCTTCCCTCATCAATTTTCTTTGTCACCTCTTTAAAATAACTCAATCAAGTTGGTGAGACATGACCTTCCCTGTACAAAATCATGCTGCATGTCACTAACTAATGCATTTTCCTCCAAATGTACACATATCCTGTCCCTCAGTATTTTTTCCAAAAGCTTCCCCACCACAGATGTCAGGCTCACCAGCCTAGAAATTGTTGGATTATCCCTGCTTCCTTTCTTAAACAAAGGAACAACAGTGCTATTCTCCAGTCCTCTGGAACCTTGCCTGTGGTCAAAGAAGATGTGAAGATATCTGTTAAGGGCCCAGCTATTTCTCCCCTTGCCTCCCACAGTAACCTGGGATAGATTCCATCTGGCCCCGGGGACTTGGCTACCTTAATGCTATTTAGGTTAAGCAGAAATTCCTCTTTTGACATATTTACATTCTCAAGAGCCTATCCCTGACCTCAAAATCTATCATGACTTTCTCCCTGGTGAATACCGATACAAAGTACTTATTAAGGATTTCATCCACTTCCTGTGGTTCCAAGTACAATTTCTCTCCATTGTCCTTGAGTGGGCCTACTCGGGCCTACTCTTTCTATTGCTACACTCTTGCACCTAATATATGCATAAAGAGCCTTGGCAGGGCAGCACAGCGAAGCAGTGGGTTATCCCTGCTGCCTCACGGCGCCGAGGTCCCAGGTTCGATCCCGGCTCTGGGTCACTGTCCGTGTAGAGTTTGCACATTCTCCCCGTATTTGCGTGGGTTTCACCCCCACAACCCAAAGATGTGCAGGGTAGATAGATCGGCCACGCTAAATTACCCCTTAATTGGAAAAAATTAATTAGGTACTCTAAATTTATTTAAAAAAATAAAGAGCCTTGGGATTCTCCATGACCATGTTTGCTAAAGACATTTCATGGCCCCTTTTAGACATCCTAATTCCACATTTTAGTTCCTTCCTACTTTCACAATACTCCTCAAGGTGCTTTGTCAGTATTTAGATGCCTTGACCTATCATATGCTTCTTTTTTCCTTTTGACTAATCTTACAATTTCCTTTGCCATCCATGGTTTCCAAACCTTGCCATTTTTAACGTTAATTTTTGCAGAGACATTACTGTCCTGCACTTCAATCAACTGGTCTTTAAAAGCCTTCCACATGTCAGATGTGGATTTGCCCTCAAATAGCCACTCACAATCCACATTCCCCAGTTCCTGTCTAATTTGGATGCGACTGGCCCTCCCCCAATTAAGCACCCCCACCCACGGGCCACTCTTGTCCTTATCTATGACTACCTGAAATCTTATGGAATTATGGTCGCCAAGCCCAAAATGCTTCCCCACTGAAACATCAATCACTTTATTGGCTCATTCCCCAATACCAAGGCTAGTATGCCACCCTTTCTGGTTGGTTGTACATTCTATGACTCGAAGAACATACCGTATCAAAAAGCTCTCTAGGACACATCTAACAAACTGCTCTCCAGCCGAGCCCCTGGCTGTAAGGGATTCCCAACTACCCTGCTTTTTAAAAACCATTTCAGTAACTGACTACACAACTTACAGCGGTGTGCCTGGTGTATGTAATCTTCTTTCTGTGCTTGCATTTATTTATCATCACCCTGCCTTCCGGATTGTTCATTTGTTTATCTCCATTCATTTGCTGGGTTCCTAAAATCTCTCTCCATTTATTCACTTTCTGGCTCCCTGTGTTTAATAAATTTATGCACTGATTAGCGCCTCCTTTCCCACTTCCTGATGCCTTTGTGATACTAGTTTATCCATTAGTTCCTGTTCTATTCACTCTGCCTACCTGCTACCATGTTCCTCAGTTACTTTGCTGGTTATAATATTAGGCCTCCGCCCCTCAGTGGGGGAGCTCGTATTCCCTGAACCCCAAGGGACGAACAATCGGGTCATCCCCGTGGGTCTCATGGGGTTTACTATGCTGGTTGAGCTGGTTTAGCTCAGTGGGCTAGACAGCTGATTTGTGATGCAGAACAAGGCCAGTAGCATGGGTTCAATTCCCGTACCAGCTTACCTGAACAGGTGCTGGAATGTGGCGACAAGGGGCTTTTCACAGTAACTTCATACTTGCGACAATATTATTATTATACTGGTTGTCAGTGACTTTGCCTCATTATGTGACACGTGCTTTGATGTTGCTTTTATCAGTTCAGTTTTTCTGCTGTAATCATCGTTTCCCATTTAATTTAAAACTTCATGTTATTACCTTTCTCTTGTCTTCTCTTGAGGGTGTGGTGCTGACATGTTACAGTTGACTCAAGGAGCCGCAGTTGCTGTGACTACAGGCACCCTTTACATGCTGTTGTCGTCTGGAGCTATGGAGTGTGATGGTCGAGGATCCAACTTGCTTTCCATCACATGGATGACCAGGAATTTCTCCCCCTCTTACCACCGGACATCTTGTGTGCGTGGGACTGGAACCCAGAGCTTACGGCTAGTACTCAGGGACTCTATTCACTGCACCACAAGACCTGTTTAGAGTTCAAAGTAACAGTATGCATGCACATGTACTTTAACAACAACGTGTATTTACATGGCAAGATAGATAAAAATATCACGAAGAGCAGTATAGACTGGACTCTGCTACAAGCCAATAAGAGTTGAGTTAATAGTTTTTGCTGACACCTAAAGTTCACAATGTATTCCCTTGTAACAGTCCATGTGGTTACTTTTATTAAGGTTTTTATTGCTTATTCCGAATTGCCCTGAAGATCGGAAGGGTGAAATATTCAAGAGTTGGTCTTTGAGCAGGAGTTGGGACCATTTCCAGATCCGGACTCTGGTCAACGTGTTGGGACATCCAGCTGGCAAATCTTGTAGGCGGCGAATGAAAAGATGATCTCTGGGCCCACTGTCCAATCAAGGCTGGTGGGCGGGTTCCCGAGACTGGAAACCCAATCAGAGTGCCCATAACCTCTGAAAGGCTAGCACTGCCACTATTGGAGGGGGAACATGAGGGAGCTTCCATCTTGAGGAATCAAACCTTTCTCACCATGGGTCAGACAACTGGGATGATGATGTGCGTCAGTTGACATGACCCAATTTTTCTCAGAAAATGGAGAAAGATTAAAGCCAAACCCCACATTTTTTCTGAGTTTATTGGTGAGCCAGATGAATCATTCATAATGAACTTTTGTTATTCTCAGTCACTGGAATTTCTAAATTCTCGAAAAAAGAGTTGAGCAAATTTTCACTATGATTAAATTTGTTATCGTCTTCTGTATCTTCTAACCACTTTTGTTGAAGATTCCGCTTAATAGCTTTGGGCTGTCCAAAACGTCTTGCTTTGACTGGATTATTTTACTTTTAACTTCACAACTGTTTTCTGGAACTTTTAACCACAAGTTAAATATATCCGCTGTTTGCAGCTTGCAGAATGTTCAAGGAGGAGTGTGTGCTTCAGAATGAACTGAGCATAAAAAGATACGTTCCTTTTTAGAAATACCCCAGCGGCTTCACTTTCCCAAAGACTTCAAAAAGACGTCAAGGTGAATTCTCAAAGCTTTATCTTTGAAGGCAAGTCAGACATTATACACATTTACTGATAAATATCGCCTTGCCACTGACCGACACATACCACCTGTGAAGAGTACAGTTGTGATCTCTTTAGAGATGCTTAAAAGGAAATCAAAGATTGTTTATTGAGAATGGATTCCTTTTTAGTCGTTTATTTTCACTGTGACTGTTCTCTCTGCTATTTTTGAAGCATGAGGGTTTTTTTTTTGATGTATTAAAACTTGGAACGTACATCGACAATACACTTCTGAGCATTTTATGAGGGCTTTTTGTTTGTGGAAACTTCTGTTTATCATAGATTGCATGAGTTGGCAAAGTAATATTGCAATAGCTGTTAGATTTTCCATTTCTGATTGACTGGAGCAGTGCCAGACATTTCATTCAGGAGTATCTGCATCCGACTGCTTAAGAAATAGAAAGCTTAACAGCAAATTTAATGTTTCATTAAATGATTTTAAGATAAAGATGGATAGTTTTTTGAAGAATGAAGGGATTAAGGGTTATGGTGTTCGGGCCGGAAAGTGGAGCTGAGTCCACAAAAGATCAGCCATGATCTCATTGAATGGAGGAGCAGGCTCGAGGGGCCAGATGGCCTACTCCTGCTCCTAGTTCTTATGTTCTAAATGTTTCTCCCAATTGAGAATGACTGGTGAGAGGGGAAGAGGTGGGGAGCTGGGGAGGGCAAGGGGAAGGAACTTTGTTGCCTGAGGGAATGCAGGAGGTGTAGAATGGCCTCGGGGAGGGATCGGTGGCTGCAGTTATTTGGAGTGTTGAGTTTTGATGACGCCAAAGCGGCAAGAAAGAGTTTGAGTCCCAATTCCTTGAACCTGTGTCCGTTAGTGGCGGCTGTGCAGGTAACAAATACATGAGAGAGAGCTGACAGTCTGATTCCCACTCCAGATCCTTGAGTATGTAATCCAGACTGACTGTTACTGTGTAATACTGAGAGACTGCCGCAAGGCAGATAGTGCCACCTTTTGGACGAGGCATTCGGCCGAGGCCCTGTCCATTTTCCCGATTTGATATAAAAGATGCCATGGTATTATTTTGAAGATAAATTGTCCTGTCTTACACTTACCATTATCTCATTTCTGTTTGTGGAACTTATTTATCTCTCAAACAATGTCATTGTTTCATTTTTGTTTGTGAGAATTTAGTGTGTGGAAATTGCTGTGTTTCCTCCACTCAAATCGGAAAACATTCCATAACATTCATTGTTTATAAAATGCTTTGGGAACTTTTACCCACATCACTTTTACTCAATTATTTTTAATTTGTGTCCTCTGGTTCATAGAATCATCGAATCCCTACAGTGCAGAAGGAGGCCATTTGGCCCAGTGAGCCCATACTGACCCTCTGAATGAGTGCCCCACCTAAGCCCAGACCCCCCCACCTTATCCCTGAAACCCCACCTAAACCTTTGGACACAAAGGGGCCCTTTAGCGTGGCCAATCCACCTAACCTGTACATCTTTGGACTGTGGGAGGAAACCGGAGCACCCGGAGGAAATCCACGCAGACACAGGGTGAGCGTGCAGGCTCCACACAGACAGTGAGCCAAGGCTGGAATTGAACCTGTGACCCTGGCACTGTGAGGCAGCTGTGCTAACCACTGTGTTGCCTTGCTGCTATCTTTAGAGGGAACAATTTCCCACTATATACCCTGCCCATACCCCTCAGGATCTTGAATATCTCAATCAAGTCTCTCTCAGCCTTCTTTTCTCCAAGGAAAACAGTCCCAACCTCGCCGGTCTAGCTTCAAAGCTGCAAATCTTTATCCCTGGAACCATTCTTGTGAATTTAATGTTGGCAAATGTGAGGCTATGCATATTGGTAGGAGTAACAACAAAAGGGATTATTATTTAAATGATAAAATATTAAAACATGCTGCTGTGCAGAGAGACCTGGGTGCGCTCGTGCATGAGTCGCAAAAAGTTGGTTTACAGGTGCAGCAGGTGATT
Organism: Scyliorhinus canicula; assembly: GCF_902713615.1. NCBI lineage: Eukaryota > Metazoa > Chordata > Chondrichthyes > Carcharhiniformes > Scyliorhinidae > Scyliorhinus > Scyliorhinus canicula. Next base: position 303,787,559 of record NC_052146.1, read on the forward strand.
AAGAAGGCAAATGGAGTTTTGTCCTTCATTGCTAGAGGGATGGAGTTTAAGACTAGGGAGGTTATGCTGCAATTGTATAAGGTGTTAGTGCGGCCACACCTGGAGTATTGTGTTCATTTTTGGTTTCCTTACCTGAGAAAGCAGAACGAGGAGGCATTGCCTTAAAATAAGGGGAAGTAGATTTCGGACTGATCTTAGGAGGAACTTCTTCACCCAAAGGGTTGTGAATCTATGGAATTCCTTGCCTAGTGAAGCAGTTGAGGATCCTTCATTGAATGTTTTCAAGATAAAGATAGATCATATTTTGAAAATAAAGGAATAAAGGGTTATGGTGTTCGGGCCGGAAAGTGGAGCTGAGTTCACAGAAGATCAGCCATGATCTCATTGAATGGCGGAGCAGGCTCAAAGGGCCAAATGGCCTACCCCTGCTCCTAGTTCTTATGTTCTTCTGTAATCTCCTCTGTATTCTCTCCAATGCTTTCATATACCTCCTCCAGTGTGGCACCCAGACCTGTATGCAGTGCTCCTTATCCAAGGAGGGATATACCTGCCATTGAGGGAGAGCAGCGAAAGTTCACCAGGCAGTTTCCGGGGATTACAGGATTGTTGAATGAGAAAAGATTGGGTTGGCTGGGCCTGTATTCACTGGAATTTAAAAGAATGAAAGCGGATCTCATTGAAACGTACAGAATTCTGAGAGGAATGGACGGTCTGAATGCAGGGATGTTGTTTCCTCTGGCTGGGGGGGGGGGGTTCCAGATCATGGGGGACACAGGCTCAGGATACGGGGTAGGATATTTGGGACTGAGATGAGGTGAACCTATGCAATTGTCTACCACAGAAGGCTGAGGGAGGCCAAGTCATTCAATACATTTAAGAAGGAAATGGACAGTTTTCTGGACTCTGAACGTGTCCGGAGTATAGGGACAGCACGGCAATGTGGGCCGGGATTCTCCGCCGGCGGGATTCTCTGTTTTGCCGGCACCTGGGGGTTTCTCGACGGCGTGGGGCTGCCCCAAAATGGGAAACCCCATTGACCGGCTGGTGTAACAGAGAATCCTGGTGGTGGGCCAGGGCAGAAAGTTGGCGTGCCAGGGCGGGAATCCAGCCCGTGGTGTTTGGATAGAGAGTCAGCCATGATCATGTTGAATGGCGGAGCAGGTTCAAAGGACCGAAAGGTCAACTCCTATTCCTAGTTTCCATATTTCTAGGTTTCAGGATGAGGTTGTGCCTTGTGCAAGTTCCACATGGCCTCCTTACTCTGTATTCAATGCCCCCTATTAATAAAGCCTAATCTTACATATGGTTTATTTTTTTAATATAAAATTAGAGTACCCAATTCATTTTCTCCAATTAAGGGGCAATTTAGCGTGGCCAATCCACCTAGCCTGCACATCTTTGGGTTGTGGGGGCGAAACCCACACAAACACGGGGGGAATGTACAAAATCCACACGGACAGTAACCCAGAGCCGGAATCGAACCTGGAACCTCGGCGCTGTGAGGCAGCAGTGCTAACCACTGCACCACTGTGCCGTCCTCCATATGGTTTATTAACTGCTCCATCAACATTCCCTTCCATCTCAGATGGAATTAGTATATGTCGTGGAAATTATAATAAAGACAAATTCCTCAAGGTTCGATTTAAGGAAATTTATTTGCACAAATATATTTGCGGAGAAAGAGTGTTGCAGCTGCAAAGCCAGCGCACCGCACTCTGAGATTCGATTGAAGGAAGTATATCTTTTGCGTCTGAAATAACAGCTAGAAGTAAACAGCCATGTTTATATTAAATAGACCTCGGAAAGTACGTAAGATGAAATACATAGTACGTATGTTCTTGCCCTTGGCTAAAAACAACTCGAGTACACATTTTGTTATCTTTCGGAGGACAATGCGTTATCATAAAAAGGCCGAGACCAGAATAATAAGCAGTATTTCATTCATGTTACCTGACCTACTTATTTTCATTCAAAAGCAGTGTTAGACTATATAGTCAAGTATTTCCCAGCATGCTTCTAAGTTGGCAACTCATTAATTTCCCTTCCACAGTATATCTCTTCCACTGCCATATGAGACAACTCAACTCCATGCTCCCAGAATGCCTTGATGCATTGCAGTTTCCATACAACCACAACCGGTCCACAGCCGACACCATCTCTCTGACCCTACATTCATCCCCAGAGCATCTCGACAACATGGACTCCTATGTCAGACTCCTATTCATTGACGATAACACCATAATCCCAGCCAAGCTCATATCAAAGCTCCGAAACCGAGGACTTGGCTTCTCCCTCTGCAATTGGATCCTCGAATTTCTGACCCATAGACCACAGTCAGTAAGGGTAAACAACAACACCTCCTCCACGATAGTCCTCAATACCGGGATCCTGCAAGGTTGCATACTTAGCCCCCTACTCTACTCCCTGTACACACACAACTGTGGCAAAAATTGGCTTCAACTCCCATCTACAAGTTTGCTGATGACACGACTGTAGTGGGTCGAACCACGAACAACGATGAGTCAGAATACAGGAGGGAGATAGAGAACCTAGTGGTGTGGTGTAACAACAAATATCTCTCCCTCAATGTCAGCAAAACTAAAGAGCTGGTCATTGACTTCAGGAAGCAAAGTATCATACACACCCCTGTCAGCATCAATGTTGTCGAGCTGGAGATGGTTGACAGCTTCAAATTCCTAGGTGTGCACATCACCAACAATCTCTTGGTCCACCCACGTTGACGCTACCACCAAAAAAGCACAACAGCGCCTGTACTTCCTCAGGAAACTAAGGAAATTCGGCATGTCCACACTGACTCTTATCAACATTTACAGATACACCATAGAAAACATCCCATCTGGCTGCATCACAGCCTGGTATGGCAATTGCTCAGCTTTAGACCACAAGAAACTACAGAGTGTCGGGAACACAGCCCAGTCCATCAGGCGAAACCACCTCCCACCCATTTACTCTGTCTACACCTCCCGCTACCTTGGGAAAGCAGGCAGCATAATCAAAGACCCCTTTCAGCCGGGTTATTATCTCTTCCAACTTCTTCCATCAGGCAGGAGATACAAAAGTCTGAGAACACGCACTAACAGGTTCAAAAACCTGCTTTTCCCCACTGTTACCAGACTCCTGAATGACCCTCTTATAGACTGAACTGTTCTCCTTACAGATTTTCTTTACTGAATAGCACTACACTCCGTATGCTTAACCAATACCCGTGTCTATGTATTTATATTGTGTATTTATGTATGTGCTATGTTTTACATATATGGAATGATCTGTCAGGACTGTACACAGAACAATACGTTCCACTGTACCTTGATACATGTGACAATAAATCAAATTCTAATCCTAATATGAAACTACTGTTATCATTTATCATGCTAGATGTTTGCTAATCTCTCCATGATTTTTACCTGAACTTTGGGTAACAGGATAAAATTGGCCTTTATGTGTGAACATAGAATCATAGAATTTACAGTGCAGAAGGAGGCCATTCAGCCCATCGAGTCTGCACCGGCCCTTGGAAAGAGCACCAAGCCTCCATCCAATCCCCTTTATCCCCGCAACCCAGTAACCCCACCATGGGGCAGCATGGTAGCATGGTGGTTAGCATAAATGCTTCATAGCTCCAGGGCCCCAGGTTCGATTCCCGGCTGGGTCACTGTCTGTGTGGAGTCTGCACGTCCTCCCCGTGTGTGCGTGGGTTTCCTCCGGATGCTCCGGTTTCCTCCCACAGTCCAAAGATGTGCGGGTTAGGTGGATTGGCCATACTAAATTGCCTGTAATGTCCTAAAAAGTAAGGTTAAGGGGGGTTGTTGGGTTACGGGTATAGGGTGGATACGTGGGTTTGAGTAGGGTGATCATTGCTCGGCACAACACCGAGGGCCGAAGGGCCTGTTCTCTGCTGTACTGTTCTATGTTCAAACATTGAGCTGCTTGCAGAAAAATACTTTTCACTGTACATCGGTACACGTGACAATAAACAAATCCAATCCAATCCAATTTAGAATGGCCCATCCACCTAACCTGCAAATCTGGAGGAATCTAACACCCGGAGGAGACCTACACAAACACACGGGGAGAACGTGCAGACTCCATATAGCCATTGACCCAAGCCAGGAATCGAACCTGGGACCCTGGTGCAACATGAAAAATAACTTACTCAACAGCAGTCAATATTCTGTCGGATTAACCAAGCTGACTTCTTGGAGGTAGAAACATTCCCAGTGTGCTCTTACCTGTCATTCCTGGACTCCCCAATGTCATTGGGCGCAATCTTCCAGCCTCGTCATATTAGGGCTCAAGCGTAACGAGGCCGGTGAATAGTGGACAGGCTAAAAACCGGAACCACGACAATCGCCAAACAGAGTGTGATGCAGCCGGCCCGCTTCCATAAGCCAAATTGGGACCTCGCTGTAGTGTGGCGAGAATCCAATTATCATCACTTACGCCACATTTCCATACAATTAGCGAGCACGATCCCATATCCAACAGCCTCCTGTCATTCAGCGGCCTCCCCAGCAAGTGTTCACGCTGGTGCCGATTAGTTCTCCTTTTCTCAAACATGAACCTTACGAAAGGGCTTCTGTCGAGGTCTCTGGCCATGCAGTTGAAGGCTATTGCTAATCGGGAATTGGCAATCATGGTTAAGAGAGCGCTTCACAGATGCCAAGTGGATTCCCGTTGGTGGGCGGGCAATGTAGCATGTGGGAGTCATAGCCTGGCATCCCAATCAGACTGTGATGCCTCATCCCAATCAGACTGTGATGCCTCATCCCAATCAGACTGTGATGCCTCATCCCAATCAGACTGTGATGCCTCATCCCAATCAGACTGTGATGCCTCATCCCAATCAGACTGTGATGCCTCATCCCAATCAGACTGTGATGCCTCATCCCAATCAGACTGTGATGCCTCATCCCAATCAGACTGTGATGCCTCATCCCAATCAGACTGTGATGCCTCATCCCAATCAGACTGTGATGCCTCATCCCAATCAGACTGTGATGCCTCATCCCAATCAGACTGTGATGCCTCATCCCAATCAGACTGTGATGCCTCATCCCAATCAGACTGTGATGCCTTGTCAGTATACCTGAATACAGCGGGAGGCAATATCACCCACGCAGCAGCCAACATCCGAACACCCAGGGGATGGGGCACATCTCCAGCGACATGTCCACAGCTGGAGGGTGGGTGAGTGCCTTGGGGAGGGGCTAACACCTGGTCCGGGTTATGTTTTGAGCGGGTGTCCGGGGTACAGTGTCTGGGACCCGGTAAGGGGGGCCCGCGGCGGCCTGGAGTACGTGGGGAGGGCATTCCAGGTAGGGTGGTGGGGTGGAGAGGTGGAATCAATGGGGGAATGGAGGGTTTTGGGGTGAGAGCCACTGCTGTTTGTCCATTTAACACCCTCTCCCAATGCCTTACAGATAGTGAACACTATGGCAGGGATGTTGGACGCAGAGGTTACCCAAGTGGTGCTGATGCGGCCAGATACGGAGAAGGTGGCAGCAGCAGCGTCTGCAGATCGTAGAGGCAGTGGCTGCACCCCGCCCCACACCCTGAGGACCTGGCCGCCCATCAGGCTAGAGAGGGACGCAGAGGGGGAGTCCTGCGATGGCCCAGGGTGTACAGGCATCACTGGTCATTCGAACAAATGATGGACAGTGTGTGCTGCTGCACAGGCTCCACCTCAACAAGGAGACGGTGCGACACCTGTGACATATCCTCGCGGAGGTTTAGCTCACTTGGCTAAATCGCTGGCTTTTAAAGCAGACCAAGCAAGCCAGCAGCACGGTTCGATTCCCGTACCAGCCTCCCCGGACAGGCGCCGGAATGTGACGACTAGGGGCTTTTCACAGTAACTTCATTGAAGCCTACTCGTGACAATAAGCGATTTTCATTTTTCATTTTTCACATGGAGGAGGATATCCACTCCCAGTGGCCGTCAAGGTCACTGCAGCCCTGACCTTTTATGTCTTGGGATCATTCCAGAGGAGCACGGTAGCACAAGTGGTTAGCACTGTGGCTTCACAGCTCCAGGGTCCCAGGTTCGATTCCCTGCAGGATCACTGTCTGTGTGGAGTCTGCACGTTTTCCCCGTGTCAGCGTGGGTTTCCTCCGGGTGCTCCGGTTTCCTCCCATGGTCCAAAGACGTGCAGGTTAGATGGATTGGCCATGCTAAATTGCCCTCAGTGTCCAAAAAGGTGAGGAGGGGTTATTGGGTTACGGGGATAGGGTGGAAGTAAGGGCTTAAGTGGGTCAGTGCAGACTCGATGGGCCGAATGGCCTCCTTCTGAACTGTATGTTCCATGTTCTATGTTCTATGTTCAGGGCTCGAGCGGGTATCTCACAGGCCACAGCTCACAGGTGCATCCGGCAGGTCACAAATGCCCTGTATAGGGCAGCATGGTGGCGCAGTGGTTACCACCGCTGCCTCACGCTGCTGAGGTCCCAGGTTCGATCCCGGCTCTGGGTCACTGTCCGTGTGGAGTTTGCACATTCTCCCCGTGTTTGCGTGGTTTCACCCCCAGAACCCAAAGATGTGCAGTGTAGGTGGATTGGCCACGCTAAATTCCCCCTTAATTGGAAAAAAATGAATTGGGTACACTAAATTTATGAAAAAAAAAACAAATGCCCTGTATGCCCGGGCGAAGGACTACGTCAGTTATGACATGGACCAGGCCCAACAGGATGCCTGTGCAGCTGGTTTCTCCGCCTTCTCCGGAGTGCTCCAGGTCCAGAGAGTCATTGATGCCAAGCATGTTGCCGCGTGCTCACCCGGCCATCTGGCAGTGCCCTATGTTAACACTCCCTCAACATACAGCTCGTGTGCAACCACCAGATGAAGATCATGCACGTGTGTGCCAACTTCCCGGTGAGTGTGCATGACAGCTGCATCCGGGGGCAGTCGGTCCTTCCTGCCCTCTACGAGGGGAACTCCAGGATGGGTGGCTGGCTCTTGGGGGATAAGGGATTGTGATGAATGTTATCAATAGCTGATATAACGGTACCTTACCTTTAATGCATTGGCCCTTTAAGACCGGGCTTGGAACCCTGGGGGACACCGCCTCTGGCTCCGCCCCCAGGAAACGGTATATAAGATAAGGCTCACTCAGGCAACATGTGATGAGCACACTTCCCGGCTGCTGTACAGTTCTCAGATGATTAAAGCCTTTGAATCATCTATCTTCTCTCCTGTGTCATGATTGAAGGTATCTCAGGGATAGCCTCTGAGGACCTGGCTGATGACACCAGTACAGAGGACGGAGACCGAAGCGTAGACTCGCTACAATGAGGCCCATGCAGCCACCCAGGCTGTCATTGAGCAGTGCATCGGACTCGAGATGGGGTTCCAATGCCTCGACCACTCTGGTGGTGCACTCCAGTACACCGCCCGTAGGGTCACCCACTTTGTTGTGGTCTGCCACAACCTGGCACAGCAGCGGGGCAACGAGCTGGAGGTTGGTGACGAGGAACATGTGGCCACCTCAGAGGACAGGGAGGCGAAGGAGGGGGAGGAGGGAAACAGGGACGAGGATGATGAGGAGGTGCCGGACCAGCAGAGGCTGGAGGACGAGGCCGGGGAGGTACCTGAGGCCCAGCCGGAGGCTGCAGGACAGGCGGCAGTGGTGAGGGTCCAGCAAACCTGGAGGGCCCTCATACTGGCCCGAATCACCAAGGACGTGGACTGGTCTATTGTTGTATTCTTACCCACCATCCCGATATCCCACCCTTCCAGGGTATGTGTCACATTACTCCAGGGTGCTGGGACATTGACGGCAATGTCCACGGGTCACTGTCAAGGGCTGGGAGGTGATGATAACCCACAGAGAGCAGGGTCTGCACATCTTGTCAACTCCCTCGGCCATGCTTCTCAGTGATTGGGCCATGCTCTGCAGTGCCTCTGCAATGCCCAGCTCTGACTGGGGCAGCACGGTAGCATGGGGGGCAGCATGGTAGCATGGTGGTTAGCATAAATGCTTCACAGCTCCAGGGTCCCAGGTTCGGTTCCCGGCTGGGTCACTGTCTGTGCGGAGTCTGCACATCCTCCCCGTGTGTGCGTGGGTTTCCTCTGGGTGCTCCGGTTTCCTCCCACAGTCCAAAGATGTGCGGGTTAGGTGGATTGGCCAGGCTAAATTGCCCTTAGTGTCCTAAAAAAAAATAAATAATGTTAATGGGGGTTGTTGGGTTACTGGTATAGGGTGGGCTTGAGTAGGGTGATCATTGCTCGGCACAACATTGAGGGCCGAAGGGCCTGTTCTGTGCTGTACTGTTCTAATTCTAATTCTAACTGAAGAAGAAAAGCCAAGGACGTCACAGTGCGATGTCCATGTACAAACATTTTACAATGTGAGTTTTCATCTCCCTACCCAGCACAATTCATGTGTTCGAGAGTGGCCACCCATTATGGACATCGATCAGGTTTCACTTCATCATGAAAAGTAATGCTGGTTTTTGGAGCTTGCTGTGCACAAAATGGTTGAACTATATAAATACATATTGCTATCTTAGCGTAGCCTCCACTACCTATAGCGGGAAAATTGATGTCAACACAGTTCGCCTCTTGAACAGGGTAACTACCAAATGCAAGAACTAAAATATTAGACAGGAGCTTCAGATGATTGGTCGAAGTATTTGTACACACTCTTTAATTTCATAACCTTGTGATTGAAGCAGTTTTGCTCATATTATTTAATACAGAGAAGAAATAACAAACTTGCGTTTAAATAGCACCTCCAGGATGTCCCAAAATGATTCATAGCCAATGGAGTTTTTCATGTATAATTGTTGTAATGTAAGAAACTCAACAGCCAAATTAGGCACAGATTTCATCAACAGCAATGTGCTAACGACCAGATAATCTGTTGTAGTGATGCTGGCTGAAGGATAGATATTGACCGTAAAACAGAGGATAAACCCCACTGTTCTTCTAGAAGACAATGTCACAGATCCTTCATGTCCACCTGTCAGAAGGCTTTGCTTTGAAATCTTGTACAAGTAGTCATTACTAAGGCAGTTATTTTGCCATATCTGGTCAATGGTTCGCTCTCCGCTTTATATCGAGTGGCTGGACATTATGTTTGTTCAAAGCTTGACCTGTGCTTTGGGTAGATTGCATTGCAAAGCACAATTTGTGCTTAGACAGACAGCCTGGTGGCTGAATTCCCTGTTCCTGATCCAGACACTGAGAAGAAAGAAAATTGGAAATATTAAATTTAAACAAGGAACAGGCAGCCGAGACGGGTGAAGCCAGCGTCGGGTGCCAGCCCTGTAACTGGCAAGCCACTGGGTGTGCCTGCGCCAACCAGCTTGGATCTGACCCACCTTCCACCCCTTAGTATATTCAAATTGTTTCAGCATGAAGAGAATGTTCATAATGACCTGGTAGGATTATTGGGCTGGGGTGAGAGAGGGGAGAGAGCGAAACTTCCCAGGGAGGACACAGAACGAACCAAACAATTTGGCCGACAGGCAGGAGCGGACCCAAACTCAGTGTAAGCTGAGCTGCTGAGCCGTCCTTTCCCTCACTTTGTTCCTCTTTCATCCTAACGCTATTCAATCTCGCCAGCACCACCATAATCTATCCACAGTGGCTCCAGAACTCCGAACTTGACTGATGCCATTAATCCTCCGATGGCTCCGAAGGCTGATGGACAGAAGCAGCAGAGTATCAAAAAGGTTACACCCGTTCAACAGGCAGACAGCAGTTTGGTCACGAGTTGGTGCTTTGAAATTTAAACAGATAAGACGCGTGCTGACAGCTGTTATGATTTAAACCAGTTTGCTGCACGGGCTGAACGAGAGGCAGATTAGAAAAAAACCTTCGAGGTTTCTGTCCAAAACAATCTTTCGTTTTCCAAGTGACCTGAGCCTGGTGCCAAAATCAGAAAGTTAATAAAACGCTCAGAATAAAAAATTGAAGAACTGGTGAAGGTTTTTAATAAACTGTTCTTGACACAAATAAAATTAAAATAGCTGGAGTCTGGCTCGAATTCTAATTTTAAGGCCCCTCGATATTGACTCCCCCCCCCCCCCCCCCACCCCACTGCTCAGATGAAATAGTTTCTCTCTATCTACCTTATCATATCCTTTATCACCTTAAAACCTAAATCAGATCAATCCTCCACCTTTTGTAATCGAGGGACTATAAACCTGTTTCGGCAAAATAGTCTCATAATTTAACATTTTTTTGCCTTGGTATCATTTTGTTGCCGTATTTTGCTGACTGGATAATTCTGGTGAATCTGCTCTGTGTGTTGCACCCCCTCCCAGGTCAAAGTATCCATCAGGCCTTAAGAGATAGGATTAGGCCATTCGGTCCCTCGACCTTACTCAGCTGTTCAATAGGATCATGGTTGAGCCATCAATCCTCACGTCCACTTTTCTCCCCTTGATTCTCTTACTGATCACAAATCTATCTCAGCCTTAAATATGCACCAGGACTCTGCCCCCACAGCTCTCTGTGGCAAGGAGTTCCAAAGACTCACAACCCTCTGAGAGAAGAAATTCCTCCTCATCTTAGTTTCAATTTGGCACCCGTTTATTCTGAGACCATTCCCTCCAGACCCTCCCATGAAGAGAAACATCCTCTCAGCATTTACCCTGACAACCCCCTTAAAAATCCAATATGTTTCAATTAGATTATTTCTCATTCTTCTAATTCCAATGAGTAGAGACCCAACCTGTTTAAACCTTTGCTCATAAAATAATCCTTCCATACCCGGGGTCATCCAAGTGAACCTTCTCTGAACCATCTCCAATGAAATAATGGACGTGATCTAACCAAAATAAAGTGTCCGCTCTGAGTGGGGTTGGAGGGGTCATTCATTACTTCCTAGGGGATCTTTTACTCTGTGGTCATTTATTAAATCTGCCTCATTAACCATTATCAGATCCAAGATAGCCTGTTCCCTAGTTGGTTCCATAGCATAGTGTTCTAGACAATTGTCCCTAATGCACTCTATGGATTTGCTATTGTAGCTACCCTTTCCAACTTGATTAACCAATCAACATGAAGATTAAAGTCACCCATAATTATTGCTCTGTCCTTTTTATATGCTCCGGTTATTTGTTGATTTATGCCCTTTCCGAGTGTGGCTGCTGTTTGGTGGTCTACCCACTATTCCTACCTTGCTGTCTTTTTACCTCCACCTAAATGAACTCTACACCATCCGAGGCGAGATCATCTCTCACAGCTGTCCTTTTTTCATCTCTTATTAAGAGTGCTATCCGACCATCTTTTCCTTCTCTCCTGTCCTTCCAAAAGGTTAGATGTCCCTGAATATTAAGTTCCCAGTTTTGATCTCCTTGCAACCGTATCCATTTACCTCGATTTACCCAGTCAGATCATCTACCTTATTCCGAATGGTTCATGTATTAAGATCCAAAGCCATTTTTAATCATCCTAACTTTTCTTTGTACTGTGGCCCTATTTGCCTTTCGCCCTTGATCACCCTGTTTTTGCATTTTGCTGTTCTTTCTTTTATTACTGCCCTTGATTCGCTTTCCCTTGTCGCCCAGCTTGAGTTTCCATCCCCCTTGCCGTTTTTGTAAACCACACCAGCAAATACTCGCCCTGGAATATCAGTCCCTGTCCTGCCCAGGTGTAACCCATCTAGTTTGAGCAGGTCCCACCTCCCCCAGAACTGGTCCCAATGTCCCAGGAACCTAAAACCCTCTCCCTTGCACCATGTTCCTGGCCATTGTCCTGAGATGGACATTACTGCCAAGGCTGGCAATTATTGACCATCCCAGCATGCCCTTGTGACGTCAATGGTAATCTTTATTAGTGTCACAAGTAGGCTTACATTAACACTGCAATGAAGTTACTGTGAAAATCCCCTAATCGCCACATTCCGACGCCTACTCGGGTACACGGAGGGAGAATTCAGAATGTCCAATTTACCCAGCAAGCACGTCTTTTGGGACTTGTGGGAGCAAATCAGAGCGCCTGGAGGAAACCTATGCAGACTCAGGGAGAACGTGCAGACTCTGGACAGACAGTGACCCAAGCCAGGAATCGAACCCAGGATCCTGGCGCTGTGAAGCAACAGTACTAACCACTGAGCTAACGTGGCACTCTGAGCTGCTTCCCAAAGTTCACCTGGGTAGCTTGCCAGGCCATTTCGAGTCAATCTCATTGCTGTGGTTCTGAAGTCACATGTAGGCCAGACCAGGTAAGGATGGCAGATTTCCTTCTCAAAAGAACATTCCTGAACCTGATGGATGTTTTTGACAATCTGGTCAATTCATGGTCACCATTACTGATGTGTGTAGGAGAAGGAGCATGCGGTGCTTTCAGGCACCATTGAGGCCTGACCTGTACACCCTGGGCACCACGGGGATGTGGGGTGTTTGATCACAGTTTGGTTTGATGTTTTATGTTTGCAATTTGTTTGTTTGATGCAGTGTCCTTTTGAGAGGCTGCACTTTTGATTTGTCTCTTATTGGTTCAAAATAGAATTATTGATACTCGCATTTTATCCCAGGTTTATTGAATGAATTGAGTTTTCATTTCCCAATGGCTCGGCAGGTATTTGAATTCAGGTCTTCAGATGATTAGTGCAGTGACATAACCATTGCACTAGCCTACAATGTCCTGAATATAATAGAGGAGGAGGTGGAAAGGGTACTCGGCCCTCTTCCTCCACCAGCGTGCTCCACTCATCAGAATGACATTATGTCAACCCATACATGATTCCCTCAGTTCTGTGCACCAGTCAAGATTACATGGTGAAATCTTAGAGTCAGAGGATTATGGGTTTGGCCAACACTCCGAGTCAGAGTTCCACAGACTGAGCCGTGATTATAGTGGGATTACAACTAAAACTTTGCCAGACATTACAGAAGTCAGCTTCCATTCATTACATTCTCATTAAAACCATGAAATTTGTCTTTTCCTGACTGTGCAAAGACCACGAAGGTTGACCAAAACAGCCGATTCCAAACAAACAACTCTGAAGCAAAATAAAAGCATTTAAAATAAACTTGGAGGTTTCATTTAAACATTAATGCAGATTAAAAATAATTGTGGAGCTTTGCGCAGCAGTAGACATGAAACCAAAACAGATAATACTGCAAAAACGCAAGCAGACCTGGCAGCTTCTGTGGGCAGGAAAAATAGAGTTCACGTTTGGAGTCCGTGTGACTCTTTTTCAGAACAATCTATGTACGTATATGAAATCCTTTAACTGATTCTATGTTAAGATGTGGCAATAGACATAGACATAGACCATACAGTGCAGAAGGAGGCCATTTGGCCCATCGAGTCTGCACCAACCCACTTAAGTCCTCACTTCCACCTTATCCCCGGAACTCCGTAACCCAATAATCCCACCTAACCTTTTTGGACACTAAGGGCAATTTAGCATGGCCAATCCACCTACCCTGCACTTCTTTGGACTGTGGGAGGAGACCGGAGCACCCGGAGGAAACCCACGCAGACACGGAGAGAACGTGCAGACTCCACACAGATAGTGACCCAAGCCGGGAATCAAACCTGGGACCCTGGCGCTGTGAAGCCACAGTGCTAGCCACCTTTGCTACGTGCTGCCCCATTGCTGGGCTTGGGTGGGCACAGTATGAAGTCTTACAACACCAGGTTTAAGTCCAACAGGTTTATTTGGAATCACTAGCTTTCGGAGTGTAGCTCCTTTATCAGTTTCACGCACCTGAGGAAGGAGCTGCGCTCCGAAAATTAGTTATTCCAAACAAACCTGTTGGACATTAACCTGGTGTTGTGCGACTTCTTACTGATTCTATGTTCGGGAAGTTAACTTATTATTATTGTTTCCATGGAAGATGTCGACAGCAGATGTTGCTCTTCGAAGGCAGTGTGTCAAATCATTTTGGTTTCCTCATTTTTATGATATTTAGCAAGGGGTTATCAGCCCCAGGTGTCACTGTACCTGAAGAGGAGAGGTTTTTTTTAGGTTTTGATTATGCAACGGGACCAGACCGAGGCCAGTTGGATAGATTTTGAAGCTTATCAGCCAACAGTCATGTCGTGAAGCGCTTTGAAGCTTGCAGGATCCTGGGAGATAGTCAGCATGGTTTTGGGGTGAAAATCCCGACTGAAACGCAACTTTTACACACTGTCCATAACCTAGCTTCAATTTATAAAATACAAGAAATTACTCGAGATTTCTGAAAAGCCTGAGACACGTTTCTCATGAAATGCTCTTGTAAAATCTTCATTAATATGGAATTAAGCTGACAATATTAAATTGGATTCGGCACCTCCTTACCAGCGTCAGAGAAAGAGTGGTTGGTGTGCGATGGGGAATCATCTTCTCCTCGAGATGTTGGGCTGGATTCTTGGCCGCCGGCTGGTAACGGAGTACCCGAAGCAGCGGAGAATCCCGTGACGAGCAACAAACGGGATTGGCACCCGCTTCCTCTTTTTCTCAGCAAAAAGCACTTTTGATGTGGTGATCTGGGCAAGTCACTGATATAGGGGGTCACTGATATGGGGGACTATCCCTTTAAGAAAGGTTTTTGTCTTATCTCATGGCTTCAGTGATGTCATTGTGTGGGTGGAGCTGGGCTGTGGCTGTGTGAGGTGTTTTGGCTTCGCTTTCAATTTTGATTGCCGTGGACTACAGCCAAGGAGAAAGAAGATGCTCTGGTCCTCTGCTGGCAACAGCAGCGAGCTACATGCCCCACACTGGCGGGAGGATGCAAATGCATAATTTGAACCCTCTTGGCTGGGATTTACGTGACCGTGGATTGTTGCAAGTATTTTCTGGTAAAAAACATCTAGGAGATAAGTGCTTTCACTTCCTCTTTTTCTCAGAAAAAAAGCAGTTTTGATGTGGTGATAACCTATCAATCATTGCTAAATGTTTATAAACATCGGGGTTACGTTCGCAGGAGGGTACTTGAGATGCATTCAAGCATGTAGGGAAATGGAAATTAACAATTCAGACATCTGACTGTTAATTACAGCCTCATAAAAGCTATTATCTTGAAAGTGAATAGGAGCCTCGCAGATTAAAAGATCTGAGGGGGTTAAAGCCTTGGTGATGTGGTTTTGGCTTCTGTGAAGTAACAGCTGCTGCTTTCTGCACTTCTGTCTGAGGCAGCAGATGTAAGTGAAGTAAGTGAAAAAGCAGTGATTTTTCACTGTTCCTGGACTGGTCTTTAGCTAGGGTATTTCTCTGATATAGGGGAGAGTTACTAATATGGGAGGGGTCTCTGATATTGGGATGTCACTGATATGGGGATGTCACTGATATGGGGGGTCACCGATATGAGGGAGTCAGTGATATGGGGAGGTCACTGATATAAGGTGTCACTGATATGGGGAGTGTCCCTTTAAGAAAGGTTTTTGTCTTATCACATGGTTTCAGTTATGTCATTGTGTGGGTGGAGCTGGGCTGTGGCTGTGTGAGGTGTTTTGGTTTTGCTTTCAATTGTGCCTGTCATGGACTACAGACAAAGAGAAAGAAGTGTTTTGGCCTGGCTCCCTCTCTATTTTCATTTTAAAAACTGTTTGAGAAGTAAACAGGTTGTGGCTACCGGCTTTGGTAACTTAAAAGAGATACTCATGGGAAGCCAGTCTCATTCAAGTGAGAATGCAGAGTACTGGGCCACACCCTTAAAACAGGGCTTTTTGGTTTATTCAATATTGTTTTTGAATTGGAACAGTTAATGGGGAATTCATTAAGTGTTATACATAGATTACTGTAGCTGGGCGGTGTCGTTCTGTTGTAATTGATAAAAATTCTTGCTGTGTGTTTTATGTATATATATGTTAACTAAGTTCTTAGAATAAAACTTGTTTTGATTAACGTGTCTGGTAAAACTGATGAATCGACACCTGAAGGGAAGGCTCTTGAGCTCATCCTCGCTAAATTCAACATAACGTTTATAGGTCAGGTCGACTTCATAATATACTTTGGAGTTTCTCAACCTTGGCCCATGTTATAAGCATAAAGACGCCAACCAGCTAGAACAATCCCTCTACTTCCTTAGGCAACTAAGGAAATTCGGCATGTCCACATTAACTGTTACCAACATTTACAGATATACCATAGAAAGCATCCTATCGAGCTACATCACAGCCTGGTATGGCAACTGCTTGGCCCAAGACTGTAAAAAGACGACAGAGAGTCGTGCACACAGCCCAGTTCATCACACAAACCCGCCTCCCATCCGTTGACTCTGTCTACACCTCCTGCTGCATTGGGAAAGTGGGAAGCATAATCAAAGACTCCTCCCACCCGGGTTATTCTCTCTTCCATCGGGCAGGAGATACAAAAGTTTGAGAACACGCAATAATAGATTCAAAAACAGCTTCTTCCCCACTGTTACCAGACTCCTGAATTACCCTCTTATGGACTGAACTGATCTCTCCACCCATGTTCTCTATTATTGTAGCATGACACTCCGTATGCTTCATCCAATGTCTATGTATTTATATTGTGTATTAATCCTATGTTTTTCATGTATGGAACGATCTCCTGGACTGAATGCAGAACAATTCTTTTCACTGTACCTCTGTACATATGACAATAAATCTAAATCTCTTGCACTGTAGGGATTCTATTCATAAACAACCTTTTCTGGAAGTTAAGAAAACAGTGTATGCCTGTGTACAGATGACTACATGGTTTATGCAACAGGTAAGATCACATCCTATCACTGCAAGATGATATCGCAAAAACGGCAGGACCAAAGGGGCATTGGTATTTAATGCCCAACAAATGCTGTAACATGTGCATTACTAAGAAAAAGAATCCACCAGATAGCTTTAAATTATGTAATTAAATTCTCCAACAAGTAGATATACAACCACACCATTGATCATAAAAACAATCTTCAATATTCTCCATTCCGAATATAACATCCAAAGCAAACTGGGTTCTTAGAATTTGGAGGATGAATCTTTGGTGTTGCAAACAAAAATATCAGAGTTATAGTTTACCAAACATCTGTTGTCCAATCCTGGGCGGGATTCTGCCGTAATCGGCGGGGCGGGCAACTCCGGCGGGACGGAGTGGTGTGAACCACTCCGGTGTCGGGCCGCCCCAAAGGTGCGGAATCCTCCGCACCTTCAGGGGCTAGGCCCACCCCGGAATGGTTTGCGCCCCGCCGGCCAGCGGGAAAGGGGCTTGGAGCTATGCCAACCGGCGTGGAAGGGCCGCCGCCGGCTGGCGCGAGTTGGTGCATGCACGGGAGCGCCAGGGCTTAGTTTCTGCACCGGCAATGGCGGACTGCTACAGCACAGGTCTGCCGGTGGAGCGGTGAGCCCCCCAGCGATTCTCCAACCCGGCGGGGGGGGGGGGGGGGGGGGGGCGGAGAATCCCGCCTCAGGAGTCTGAAAATTGGGCGTTGGATCCTCACATGGTGAGTGACATAAATAAGATTGAAGGAAGCCAAGGACATGTGAAATATTCAACACCAATCAGTGTGGGAAATAGACCAGTGTCACATCCCGGATCAAAGGTTTGGAATGGGGATCATTACATATGGGAGACAGGAGCTGGTGGGAATTACAGAAACAAATCCAGCTGCCCGTCCTGCAAAGACAGAGCAGGAGGTAGCCATTCACAGAAAGACCATTTGTTTCCAAGACAATCTATCAACAAACTGTCTTCCCAAGGACAATCCCACACTAAAACAAACTGCAAAAGGAAATAGTCACAGCTCTGTCACTGGGAATCCTCAGGACCTCTCTTTAGATGATTCCATTTATAATTTACTAATCAGGACTACCATCCCCAGCAGGTCAGGATTAACTAGCTCTACTAATACAAGTGTTGATGGAACACGGACATCAGTCGGCGATGCTGATACCACTAAAGCAGCAACAGAAGAGAGAGGGAGTTTGATAACTGGCAAAGGTGGAGAAATTGGGAAAGCTGTGTGCTATCAACCAATGTTAAAGTGACACCTGATGAGTTGAATTAATGTACAGACTGCTTTGTCTACTCACTGCTTCAAAGGCTATTGGTTCAAAATTAGCAGGTGCATAATATAATAATAATCTTTATTGTCACAAGTAGGCTCACATTAACACTGCAATGAAGTTACTGTGAAAAGCCCCCAGTCGCCGCATTCCGGCTACATGGAGGGAGAATTCAGGATGTCCAAATTACCCAACAAGCGCGTCTTTCGGGACTTGTGAGAGGAAACCGGAGCACCCGGAGGAAACCCGCACAGACACGGGAGAACGTGCAGGCTCCGCACAGACAGTGACCCAAGCCGGGGATCGAACCTGGGAACCAGGCACTGTGAAGCAACAGTGCTAACCACTGTGCTACCATACAGCCCTCGAGCAAGAATAGGCCATTTGGTCCTTCAAACTTGCTCGGGCATCCAATAAAATCCTACCTTAATTTTGCCCTGCCACATTAATATCCCTCAATTCCTTTGGTATTCAAAAATCTATTTGTTTTGATATTAAATACACTAGAGTGAACATCCACATCCTTTGGGGTCAAGAATTCCAAAGATTCGTAACTTGAGCGAAGAAATTTCTGCTGAGTCACAAATAACCTACACTTTGGGGGTCGGTCTGACCCCGTCATTCCACCTCGCAGAAAGAGACTCCCAAGCTTTCTAATACGTTTTCAAAGACTCTACAGCAAGTTTGAAAACTGCTCAGACCTGAGAGGCCAGTAGATGACTTTGCAAAGACACATCTCGACATTGTACAAGGACTGGATTCTTTGCGCTATCTTTCCCCCCACCATTGGGTTCAGTGGAATTCTGGAAACCACCAGTGATGGAAAAGGAATTTGTTCAGAAGCGTGTGATCCTCTCCTGATCCCCATACCGACCCCCCCCCCCCGGGCCGTGCTTGGCCCTATTTGTTCTTGGCTGCCCACCAGAGGCAATCGTTTCTCTTTATATTCCCTATCAAATCCTTTAATCATCTTAAGCACTTCAATTGGATTCCCTATTAACGTTTTATATAGTCAAAACAATACCAGCTGAGCCAATGCAACCTGTCCAATTTAACCCTTGCAGTAAATGGATCAGGCAACTGAGCCACTTTCCCACTATCACCCAAAGGTAGCATTACCCCCAAGTCTGATGCTATTATTCTCCTGTTTGAAGGTTTGGTCACCGAGGCAATTATTTTCCATCTTGAATAATTACTGCAAGCCTGCATTTTTCTCCAGTTGATTTTACACAGCTGTGATAGATTAGTGCTCAGTCTCTAAAGTAGCAATAAAACCAATTATTAAGGAGCCGTTTTGATTAAAATAAGTCTATTACTAGCAGTTGTACTGTGGACCAAGCAGATGAGGTCATCTCTGAAAAATGTTCAACCACGAGTGTGACATTTTGTCCCGGTTGATAGCTCTCCCTCGCATCAGAGGCAGAGTGTGAAATCAGGTTGCGAATGCCTGTAATTGGCAATACTGTATCATAAATGTGCTTATATAAAGAATTATTAATGTAGTAAAACATAACAATGTTTCACAGGCTACATAATCAGACAGACTATGAACTGTAGCCATGGACTGTGGACAATGGACTGTCGGGGCCCTGACACAAGTGACCAATATAGGAATTGCCCAGGAATCTTCAACCTCTGATGGACAATTCCCTGCTCTCTGGGACGCTACACAAAGGGCCCTCCAACTCTGAGTTGAGTCATAGACTTCAGAAAGTTCCGATGTTCTTAACTGGATAATTACCAGGAAGTGTCAGCCATATTATAAACTTTTAACTAGAAAACGGACCCCTCCAATCAAATATACTGACCTGCTCCTCCCCGCCCCCCCCCCTCAAAACTAACTAACCTAAACCTTAATGCCACCCCACTCACCTGGAAACTCATCCAACTAAGCACCTCATCCCTACCCATCTCACGCACTCTGCACACCTAGAGTTAAGGTTAAGCCACCATAGTCCCTGATGACCATAGGCTGCTTTCCCCTTTGAGGGGGGAGAGCTGACTGGTGGTGATTTAACCTGAGGATCACCACACCTCAGGTGAGGGGCAAGGTTGAGAAGGCGGGGCCTTCATGAATAACCTCAGCCGATACGGGAATTGAACCCGCATCACGGACCAGCTGTAGTCAAGTGAGCTGAACTGGCCCACCCTCCGGCCAGCACACCTACCCACTTACCCCATTTACATCACCCATAACACACACACCCTACTCATTCACTCATGTATCCATTTATCCAGTCACCAATTCACAAACATTCAAACTAGATCTCAACAGCTAGTGCTGTAAACAGGGGTATGTCCTGCACCTCCCCAATTCTGCTCCACAGCAACAGAGCTCCCAGAGGTCTGTGTTTTTGGGCGATGCGGGTTTGGAATATCCTGGAAGAAATGCGAAGCAGTGTTAAGTTGGGGATGGGGGGATGGTCGAGTGGAGTGAAATCTGAAGATGATAGCCATTCCTTGGAAGGTCCAGGGCATTAGGACAGATGGCCAAAAGCTCCATCAAAGAGACGAGTTTTATACAGGATCTCAAAGGAAAAGAGAGAGAGCTAAAGACAGAGAGTGGTATAGTTAGGGAAATCCTGGAGTAGGGCTTTACCAGCTAAAGGCACAGCCTTCAATGGGAGGCATAAGAAATGGGCCAGAGCCCAAGAGACCACAAGAAGCCAGAGTCAGAGTAATGTAATAGTCTAGAAAGGTTGAAGTCTTTCAGAGGATATGCTAACCAAAGACCCCCCTCTGCCTGTCCAAATAGCCACCACAGACCCCATCAGAATGCCTGACAAACGAGGAGGACATTCCTTCGAGGTATCCTGTCTAATATTTTCCTGTTAGTAAAAGAAAACAGCCTAACTTGCCTCGTGCTTATGTAACGTTTGCTCACACATGTCAGTCACTACACCCAATAAAAACTGATCGTGCAAAGCTTTTTGAGATGTTACGACACAATATAATAATGCTTGGGCGAGCAAATTGCCGAAAATCAGATGGTTTCTATACAGGGCGGCTAATCCATTCCGGCAGGTTAAAGGCCAGGTGGAGAGAGAGAGGTTGACGGTAGGCTCCCGATGTGCATGCGAGTTAGTCATACACATCCAGAACTGCCAAAGTTTATTGAACTGTGATTAAATTCATTAAATTGCAAGCAGAGAGAAATGTTAAACTCTTTGGGAAATGTGCTTTATCCAACCTGCAGTCGATTGCTAAACTAACGTCATGGAATGCCAGCAACATGATATAGGAACACGGGAGACTGGGAGACAGGAAGAGCCCCTGAAATAGATGATGCATAACCACAGAATGACATTTATGAACGCCCTGCCAGAAGGCAAAACCGCCTTTATATTAATATACAGAAAGGAACTATTTGCACTGAGATTACGAGTCCCAGAATAATGCAGTATGTGAAAACGTAAAGCTCTGGCCCATCTTGCGGTATTTATGCTCCATTTAGATTTTTTATTTCAAATGGTACATTGTTTCCTGCCGTCAAGGAGAACAGTTTTGGGCACAGACGTTGTGCCAACCCAATTTCTGATTGACCAAGCTTTCCATGAAGGAATGTCGATTAATTACAAAATAA
The DNA here is from genome assembly GCF_902713615.1 of Scyliorhinus canicula. Classification (NCBI taxonomy): domain Eukaryota; kingdom Metazoa; phylum Chordata; class Chondrichthyes; order Carcharhiniformes; family Scyliorhinidae; genus Scyliorhinus; species Scyliorhinus canicula. Next base: position 303,809,068 of record NC_052146.1, read on the forward strand.
TTTTCTTGCTGTATTTGGAAGTGGAAAAAAACCAAAACCAAGTAACGAACACGCATTCATGTCATGCCTTCATAATATCAGAATGTCCCCAGGAACCACAATTAAATCCGTCTGAAATGTAGCCACATCACAACAATGACTATTCTTCAAAAGTACTTCACTGGCGTTGCAACATTCTGAGTTGTTTAAAGGTGCGACATGAATTCAAGTCCTTTTTAAAAATTCATGCACAGCATGATCCCGCAAACAGCAATATGGCGATGTTCAGATAACTGTTTTGGTGAGCTTGGTTGAGGAATAAATATTGGCCAGGAGTGAGGACACTGGGAAAAATCCCCTGCTCTTCTTCAAAATAGTCCGATGTCTTTTTTTTCTTAACTAGTTCTGAGGGAAGATGGAACCTGAGTTTAACATATCATCTGAGAGACAGACCCCATGAGAGGGTAACGCCCCCTCAGAACTGTTGGCTGTGATGACTGAATAGTGTTCTGCGTTTTGTCTCCACTCGGTCTTTTCTGTGGCTTTGTTCCAATTAGGGCAATCAGGAGATTTGCCTTCTTTCTATATTGTCTATGTCCGAATATTTAGTCGCCAAGTATCGAATGATACCACAACAAGTTTTAACCGGCTATCGATCAAAGAGCCAAACACCAGGTAGTTAGTTCAAGGTCAAGGGTACTTTATTTACAGACAATCAATCATGAAACATAAACACTACTAGTTAACTACACCGATTACTAAGACAACTTGTACTTAACTTTGGGCACCGGGTTTAGGTAAGGAAACAGTGGCTGCTGTTCAATTCTGGATCTCTTGGGTTCGAAGTGGTAATGGCTGCTCAGCTGGGCTCATCCGTCTGGTAGTGGGTGTTGAACTCGAACTTGCTTCTGGTGTTGCTGCAGTTGGACTGGGGTACCAAGGCCAAAAGAGAGCGAGCATATGGCGAACTCTTCCTTTATACTTGGGGGGTTTTTGCGCTCTTTTGGGCGGTCCTTCGATTTGGGCCTTCCTAATTGGGTGATCCCTGGTCACTCCGTTCGATTCCTTAACCAATAAGTGGGCAGGGATCTGGATGACTGGGCGTGTCCCAAGCGGTCATTGACCCCGTTGTTTACGTTTCCCTTGGACAGGGAGTGGCGCTGAAATGTCTGGGACTGTCCCAGTTGCTGGAGTACCAGTCCTTTGTGTTGGGGGAGATGGGCCATCACCTGCTGATCGACCTGATTACCATGCTAATGGGATGGAGTTTCGATGCCGTCTGGACTTTGCTGGCCAATATGCATTTCAGGCTCTGAGCCTGCCTGACTCTTGGCTTGTCCATTTTACCCATCAGTCTTTGCGAGTTGCTCTGTGCTTGGTTGGAAGTGGCCATCCAAGATGGCTGCACTAGCATGCGAAAAATCACTCCAGAAAACACAAGCGGCAACTGCATACTGGAGCTCAGTGACGGAAGTTGGAATGTGTGGTAGTGTGGCCCCTTTAAGGGGCAATCGTTCGCGGGTCATGTGACCTGCTTGAGGCCTATTGCTTGGAAGTGTGTGAATCCTGGCCAATAGTAAGAAAGCACACAAACGGACCCTCAGTTTGATCCCAGGAGTCAAGGCGTAAAGACCTGTATTGTAGTTGGCATGCTGTATATAATTTTATCAGCACCTGCAGTCATTTGCTTTTACAATTTTACCTTGTTGTTGTTTGAATAAATCACTTTGTGAATTAAGCAGCCTCCTCGACAACACCTCGCGCGATTTCATTGGCGACAAAATGAAATTGGACGACAGTTGCGAATTTCAGGATTCGAGGGGGAAGGGGGTGCTATCAGATATCTCCAAAGAAGAAAAGAGAAGTAGTCTCTGCAGTAACAGGGAGTGAAATATAATGCTATGAATAGGAGGCAGCACGGTAGCACAGTGGTTAACACTGCTGCCTCACAGCGCTAGGGACCCGGGTGCGATTCTTGGCTTGGGTCACTGTCTGTGCAGAGTCTGCACGTTCTCCCCGTGTCTGTGTGGGTTTCCTCCGGGTGCTCCGGTTTCTTCCCACAAGTCCCGAAAGACGTGCTTGTTAGGTGAATTGGACATTCTGAATTCTCCCTCAGTGTACCCGAACAGGCGAATGTGGCGACTAGGAGATTTTCACAGTGGCATATTGTGGAGCCATTAACAGAAATTTTCCAGGCCTCTCTGAACACAGGATTAGACCTGGGGGACTGGCGGATTGTAAATGTGACGCCGTTGTCTGAGAGAGGGGCAAGGGATGACCCAGGAAACTACAGACCTGTCAGCTTGACATCAATAGTGGGAAAACTGATGGGGCCATAATACGCGATGAGATAAATATACACTTAAAGATTAACAAGTTAATACTAGACAGTCAAATGGCTTTGTCAAGAGCAGATCATGTCTGACAAATTTAATTGAGGTCTTTGACGAGGTGACACAGGCAGTGGATGAGGGTAGTGGTGTGGATGTTGCATATTTGGATTTTCAGAAAGCATTTGATACAGTGCCACGTGGCAGGCTGGTTAGCAAATAGGATATTTGGGTTTATATAAAGAGGCATAGAGTATAAAAACTGGGGCTGGTTTAGCACACTGGGCTAAATCGCTGGCTTTTAAAGCAGATCAAGCAGGCCAGCAGCACGGTTCGATTCCCGTACCAGCCTCCCCGAACAGGCGCCGGAATGTGGCGACTAGGGGCTTTTCACAGTAACTTCACTGCAGCCTACTTGTGACAATAAGCGATTTTCATTTCATTTCATTTCATAAAAGCAAGGAACTGATGCCACACCTCTACAAATCACAGATCAGACCACATTTGGAGTATTGTGCTCAATTCTGGGCACCTTATTTAAGTACGGATGTTAAAGCCCTGGAGAGAGTGCAGAGGAGATTTACTGGAATTATACCAGGAATGTAGAATTTTAGATACAGGGAAGAATTGGAGAAATTGGGCGTGTTCTCTTTGGAGCAGAGAAGGTTAAGAGGCGACCTTATTGAGGCTTTCAAAGTTCTGAACAATTTTGACAGGATAAAGAAGGATATTCTGCTTCCACTAGTTGGTAAATCTGTGACTCGGGGTCATCATTTCAAGATGGTCAGCAAAAGAGCTCGGAGTGAGATGCGGAGAAACTTCTTTACTGAGAGAGTTCTTGGGGTTTGGAATTCATTGCCTGAGAGAGTAGTGGAGGTGGATTCCATTGGCAGTTTCAAAAGAGAGCTGGATGTATATTTGAAAGTGATGAATTGAGAGGGTTAGGGAGATAGATCTGGGGAATGGGACTAGTTAGGTTGCTCTTTTGGGAGGCGGTGGAGACACGCTGGGCCGAATGGCCTCCTTCTGTAGTGTAAATAACAATGACCAACAATAATAATGAACTTCATTGCAGTGTTAATGTAAGCATATTTGTGACACAAATAAAGGTTATTATTATTAAAACACGATTCTTTTGACGACTGGGGCCAATACATTGCGAGGCTTTGGTATCTTTTCACTGCTGAGGGAAGACAAATAAAAAGTTATCTTGCTCACGGTATGCAGACCCCCCGATTTATAACCTCATTAGAAGTTTAACACTTCCAGAGGTTCTGGATACCAAATCGTGTCATCAGTTAGTGACATTAGTGGAAGAACATTATAACCCTCGACCCTCTATCATATTGTAAGGGTGTAAATTCAATTCGGCCATCAGGGACCCAGGGGAGACAATTTCTGCAATGTAGCAAATGGCTGAGCACTGTGAATTTGGCCCTTCATTAAGTGATATATTACGCGATCGTTTAGTTTGTGGTGTTAACAATCTCGAGGTGAAAAGGTAACAGATTTTTCAAAGCAGATGATCTAGCTTTTGTCAGAAATGGCAGGGTTGGACCAACATGGTGACCTGGGAGAATCGTAGCAAGGTCTGAGCTTGTATTTTATTTGTGGACCTACAAGGGGAGACAGGTGTGAAACCACGGGGACCACATAAGAAGGAGAGAGGCTGTGGCTCCAGCAGCAAGACAAGTGGATCCGGTGGTTACTAACAACGTTTCTTCATCAGAGCCAGAAATGAGGGAACCGGTTGTTTCCGAAGAGGCCCCTCGTGCTGCTTCAGGGAAACTGGCGATGGTCTCTGTACCAGCGCACATTCTGAACCACTTAGACAACCATCTGCTGCTCACAACATCGCCACCTCGATGATGGATGGACCTATCAGAGAACTGAGATGTTCCACCTGACCTCAGAGGTCGCCTGATAGACTGACCTTATGAAAGACTATCAGTCCCTTTTTGTGGTTTTTCTCTTGTGAATGGTTACCTCTTATTATCCTGTTATGTATGTAGTATTAAGGGACTTGAAGGGGGAGGGATATGGTAGCATGGCCCTTATAAAGCGCGATTGCTTGTGGGTGATTTGACCCACCCAGGGCCTATTGCATGGAAGCGTACCAACCTTGGCCAATGGTAAGAAAGCAGGCGGGCCTGGGGAACATGTAGACACTCAGTGTGAGCTCAGGAGTCAAGGAGTGTATCCTGTATTATAGTTGCTGTGCCTGTATATAGTTTTACCTCGTTGTTTGAATAAAGCACTTTGTGAATTAAGCAGCCTCCTCAATGATACCTCGCGCTAATGTGTCCTTACAGGAAGCCGCGTGTGAGGAGCTGTAGTTGAGGTAGCTGTGGGAATTTGTGGGTTTGTGATGAATATTGGTGGTCAGTCTATCACAGGAAATGGAGACAGGGAGGTGAGGGAAGGGAAGGGAAGTGGCGGAGATGGACAATGTGAAAGTGAGAAAGGAGTGGCAATTCCCGTACCAGCCTCCCCGAACAGGCGCCGGAATGTGGCGACTAGGGGCTTTTCACAGTAACTTCATTGAAGCCTACTTGTGACAATAAGCGTTTTTCATTTTTTCATTTCATTTTATTTCATTTCAATTGGAAGCAAAGTTGATCAATTTTTCAGGTCCAGATATAAGCCTGAAATGGCACCAATACAGTTATCAATATAACGGCACAAGAGTTGTAAGAATGGACCTAAGTAAGACTGGAACAAGCAGTCTTCCACATAACCCTCAAAAAGAAAAACATAACTAGGGCCCATGCTGCTGATACCCATGGCCGCACATTTTATTTGCAGGAAATGGGACACGTTAAAGGAGAAATTATTGAGTGACAGAACAAGTTCAGCCAGATGGAGGAGAGTGGTAGTGGTCAGGGATTGTCTAACCCTAACCCTAACCCTAACCCTCCACTCAAGGAGGAAATGGGGAACCTCAGACCCTGCTGGTGGGGAATGGAGGTGTAGAGGGATTGGAGATTCATAGTGAAGAGGAGGCGGTCAGGACCAGGTAACTACTTTTATATTCTATTCTCCTTGAAATAAACAACAACAATCTTCCCAATCTCTTGCTGTATCTGCAGACTAGGGGTTTATGATTCATGGTCACCTGATTACCACGAGGATGTGGAAATTTTGGAGGGAGTGCAGAGAAGGTTTACCAGGATGTTACCTGGTCTCAAGGGTGTTGCTATGAGGAGAGGTTGAATAAACTAGGATTGTTTTCACTGGAAAGATGAGGCTGAAGGGAGACCTGATAGAGGTCTACAAAATTATGAGAGGCATAGAGCGGGTGGATAGCCAGAGGCTTTTTCCAAGGGTGGGGGTGTCAATTTACAAGGGGCCATAGGTTCAAGGTGAGAGGGGGAAAGTTTAAGGGAGATGTGCGGCATAAGTTTTTCACACAGAGAGTGGTGAGTGCCTGGAAAATGCTGCCAGAGAATGTGGTGGAAGCACATTAGCAATATTTAAGAGGCATCTGGGTGGATTCATTAATAGGGAGGAAATAGAGGGATACGTCCCGAGTAAGGGCAGAAGGTTTTTTTTAAAATTAGGGCATCATGATCGACACAGGCTTGGAGAGCCGAAGGGCCTGTTCATGTACTGTAGTTTTCTTTGTTCTTTATGCACCAGGACACCCAGGTCCCTCTGTACCACAGAATTCAAATCTCTCTACTGCGTTTATATTCTTCCTGTTTGCCAAAATAGACAAGTTCACATTTTCCAACATTATATCCCATCTGCCAAATTTTTGCCTATTCACTTAACCTATCTGACATCGACATCCCCCTCACAGCTCACTTTCCTACCTAACTTTGTGACATCAGTAAATTTAGTTACTGCACATTCAGTCACTTCATTCAAATCATTGATGTAAAGTGTTGATGTCTCAGCACTGACCCCTGTGGCAGTCCCCTTGTTACATCTTGTCAATTACATCTTGCCAACCTATTCTCTGCTTCCTGATATTTAACCAATGCTTTATCCATGTTAATGTGTTGCCCCTACGCCAAGAGCTCTCATTTTATATCAAAGCATTTGCTGTGCCATCTTTTGGAAATCTAAGTTTGAAGTTCATCACAGCTACAGGTTCTCCATAATCCACCTTGTTTGTTACTTCCTCAAAAGAACTCTGATAAATTAGTCAATCATGATTCCCTTTCTAAGACCATTGTTGATTCTGCCTGATTGCACTGAGATTTTCGAAGTGTCCCGGTTTAACCACCTTAACAATGGATTCCAGCGTTTTCCCTATGTTGGATGTTATGAGCGAAGGCGTATGGAGTATTCTTCCCAAATTTGGCTGGCCTCAGAAAGAGAAGAGAGTCGTGCAAAGACACAGCCTTGTTTAACTCTAGTCTTCGATGAGATAGGGTCAGTGGCAGTTCATTAGTGAGGATTCAGGCTCGTTGTGGAGCAGACGGAGGATGATGACAAATCTTTAGGGCAGCCAGATTTGAGGAGGATACTCCATAAGTCTTTGGTTAGCACAGAATTAAAGGGTTTGGCGAGGTTGAAAAAATCCTGCACAGTGATTGGTGCAGTTCCTCTCATTTTTCTTGAAATTGCCATGCAGTGACGAGCATGTCTGTAGTGCACTCACTGAGAAAGTGAGCTTCAGGTCATTGTCAACTCCTTCTCTGAAGCATATGAGAAAATGAGTCTTTCATTAAACACCAGGAATAACAAAATCCGCTTGCGACCACCTGCCCCAGCGAAACACTTCCCCCATGGATTTAGGTGAGCGAAAAGATTCTCGAAAATGTGACCATCTTCCATATATTGGGAACCTCCTGTTGACAAGGCCAGACACAGACAACAAATTCATCCTCAACGTGTCAGCTTGGCCTTTGAGGAAAAGAGTAATTGAGGGCCGGGAGCTCAACCCCAAGACTATGGTCATGGGCAGCAGTGATCCCCATGCTCCGATATGCTTCCGAGACTTGGACAACCTACAGAAAGTACCTGAAAGCACTGGAAAAGTATCAATAGTGGGACCTTCTTATGATCCTCCAAATCCAGTGGTGAAAAAGGCAGTCTAACAGCAGCGTCCTCTTCCAAGCCAATCTGCCCAGTATCAAGGGGCTAATCACCCAAAACCAGCTCTGTTGGACTTGTCCTTTGTACGCCTGACACCAAAGTCCCGAAGCAACTGTTCTACTCAGAACTCAGTTGCAACGGGAGACTCCCAGGGGGACAGTGGAGATACTTTAAAGACTACTTGGTAGTTTATTGGTAGAGGGATTGAGTTCCGGAGCCATGAGGTCATGTTGCAGCTGTACAAAACTCTGGTACGGCCGCATTTGGAGTATTGCGTACAGTTCTGGTCGCCTCATTATAGGAAGGACGTGGAAGCTTTGGAACGGGTGCAGAGGAGATTTACCAGGATGTTGCTTGGTATGGAGGGAAAATCTTATGAGGAAAGGCTGATGGACTTGAGGTTGTTTTCATTAGAGAGAAGAAGGTTAAGAGGTGACTTAATAGAGGCATACAAAATGATCAGAGGGTTAGATAGGGTGGACAGTGAGAGCCTTCTCCCGCGGATGGAGGTGGCTAGCACGAGGGGACATAGCCTTAAATTGAGGGGTAATAGATATAGGACAGAGGTCAGAGGTAGGTTTTTTACGCAAAGAGTGGTGAGGCCGTGGAATGCCCTACCTGCAACAGTAGTGAACTCGCCAACATTGAGGGCATTTAAAAGTTTATTGGATAAGCATATGGATGATAATGGCATAGTGTAGGTTAGATGGCCTTTAGTTTTTGACTTCCCATGTCGGTGCAACATCGTGGGCCGAAGGGCCTGTACTGCGCTGTATCGTTCTACGTTCTATGTTCTATTACCCCAACAAATTTTTGGTCGTCAAACTATGACGACCAAAATGGTGAAGGTTCACTTGTACTGAAAACCCCGAGAGATTTGTTTGGAAGCACGGCGAGGCAAAGTCGAGGCGTTGAGCAGAGTGCGCAAACCTCCAGACACGTCAGGTGCCCGACCCTTCAAGGGCCAGCCGCCCCACATGGGGCTGAGCCCACAGATCGCGCATTGGACTCATCAACCATCACAGAAGCAAGTAAACTGGAGGAGAAGCAAGCGATCCTCCATCCCGCAAGGCTGCCTAAAGTAGACGTTCCAGGCCTGTAGGTGAACTCTGGGGGCGGAGGGAGGGGGGGGGTTGACCATATCCAGCAAGGAGGCAGCACTTCCAAGACAGGGAAATATTTGACAGACCAAAGGAGGGAGGAAAATGACTGAAGATTCCTCAGATGGGTTAACGTGCAGCGGATGCTGTACATGGTCAAGAATAATTGAATTAAAACAGCAGAGTTTACCAAAAGGAGATATATTAACAAGAGCCAGACGCTGAATGAGATGGCTCAGCTCTTTGCTGGTTCTCCCCTTGCTAATACATTTTTACTTGGATACCTGAGCTCTTTAAACAAAAAGAAGAATGATTGAAAGGTGGCTGATGTATGTGACCGTAAAGCTGTAAGTATGAAACCCACACTCTTAATGGAAAATGTGGTTTCATGTTTGCTCTCAGTATATAAATATGTCACAGCAGTTGATAATGTATGCTAACTAAAAGCAGAAGGCTGTGATTAATCATAGGACTGTCGAGATATAAAGGAGATAGAATCTGGTCCTCTCTGGGAATGAATTTCTTTGTACTTTTTAATTGCTTTTGTCTCTATTTATGATCTGGAATGTGTTGCCTGAGACGGCGGCGGTAGCAGCAGATTCAATCATAACTTTCAAAGGGAATTTGGGAAACACTTGGAGAGGAAAATTGGCAGCGCTCTGGGAAAACAATAGGGATTCACAGCATTGGGGGGGAGGGGGGAAGGCGGTGGTACAGTAAGACTAATTAAATAGCCCTTGACCAATCAGAGTCAAGCTGCCTGGTTTAATTTTCAAACAATGCTTATCAATTAACTGTCAGTCACCATCAACTGGTGCATTCTCCATGGCAACACCTCTATCAATCAGAATCCACTTACCAACCAATCAGCACCCTCTTCTCAAAAATTGTAAAGTTGTTGGGCGGAATTCTCCGCTCCCGGGAAAAATCGGGAGGGCCGTTGTGAACTCGGCCAAGTTTCACGACGGCTTCGGAGGCCGCTCCTCACCCCCTATTCTCCCCTCCCGGCGGGGCTAGGAGTGGCGCTCCGTAACTTTCGGCCGCGGGGGCGTTGCGCCAAGAATAACGCGGCCGGCGCGCCTAATGGCGCATGCGCAGTGGCCGTCTTTCCCCTCATCCGCCCCGCAAGACGTGGTGGCTTGATCTTGCGAGGCGGCGGAGGGGAAATAGTGCGTCCGATTTGGACGCCGGCCCGACGATCGGTGGGCACCGATCGCGGGCCTGTCACCTCCTGAGCACAGTCATGGTGCTCTTGCCCCAAACGGCCCCCTAGAAGCCCCAAACGGGCATCTGGCGCCCGTTTCACGACGGCAGCGACCAGGTGTGATTGCCGCCGTCGTGAAACGGTCGTGAACGGCAGGCCGCTCGGCCCATCGGGCTTGGAGAATCGCCGTTCGCCGTGAAAAGCGGCGAACGGCAATTCTTCCGAGCCGGGGGGGGGGGGGGGGGGGGGGGGCGGAGAATCACGGGGGGCGCCGGGGGGGCCTGAAAAATGTCAGGGGGCACTCCCATGATTCTCCCACGCCGCAGAGAATTCCGCCCGTTGTTTCCCCTGACATTAGTATTCTTGTGATTGCCCTGATGCGGCCAAGATGAAAAGCTTTGATAAAATGTATTTTTTTTCAGCAATACTCATAGTCCTTTTAGAGGGATGGCACAGGCCGATGGGCTGAGTGGCCAAATCTCTGCTGCCTGATTTCATAATTTTCTGGTTTCCTTAACAAGTACCAGAGGGCCAAGACATGTTGTTCTGACACAGGTCAGGTATGAGTCACAGGAATGATTATTGGGGTAGTACTGAATCGTGAGGAATGGCAGAAGAAACTGGATTACAACAGCCATGAAGATCTGCAAAGCGTGGCTCAGTGGGAAACATCTCTGAGGTTAACCATTGGGGTTCAAGCCCAGAGACTTCAGCACAAAATCTAGGATGACATTTCATGCCAATATACTGAGCAAGTGCGACACAGTCAGAGGTGCAATCTTTCCCATGGAGTCCACAATATGATTTTGTGGGTGTGTCTTTCTGCTGCCCTGGCCAATGTTTATCCATGAGAAAGCCAAGTATCTGGTCATTGCCACATTTCTCTTTATGGGAGCTTGCTGTGCACAAATTGGCAGCTGTATTTGCTACATTACAACAGTGATCACGCTTCAGAACTATAGTAAAATGTTCTGCGGGGGGTTGGGGGGGGGGGCACCCTGATGGCATGAAGGTGCTACATAAATGAAAACTCTTCTCTTTCTTTGATATATTTGAACCACAGCTGAATGGTCTTCTCCTGATTTCATGGCTCCAAGACATAGTAATCTTATTCTCAGCTGGTTGTTTTGGTCGATGGTCTGAGATCATCGAGTTTGAGAACTAAATTCCATGTTGAAGCAACGTGACGGCCACAGTGGTAATGCCACTGGATTAGGAAGAACGCGATGCTGACACCCTGAGTTCAGATGTTCAAATTCCATCACGGCACTGGTGGAATTTAAACACAATTAATAAAATATGTAATATAATGCTAGCCCCGTATAGATTACTTTAGGGAAGGGAATCTGTCATCCTTAACTAGTCTGGCCTAGATGTTGTTACAACACCCAGGGGCAAGTGCGCGGTCAATTCCAGCCCCATAGTCCCCGAAGTCCCAATATATGTGAGTTAACCAATAACTTGTGTATATATGTTCTGTGATCTTTGACCCTTGACTGCTCCAATTACTTACAGGCACCAGATTTGTAAGTAAAACACAGTAACTTTATTTATAACAAGAACAGAGATAAACATGTAATTGTGACACTAGGATCGCAGCCTGCTAATCTAACTATTCCTCCCTTTTGCCATCCCACCCTCTACCCAAACACATAAGGCAGACACACAGAGGGAAGAGGAAGGGTCAAAATAATGGGGATTAAAAGGGACGAGAGCTGAATCTCTTTATTGGTGATGTTGTAGTCTTCATAGCAGGTTATCCTCCCAGGATGCAGAGTACTGACCACCAGTTTCTTTGGAATTTCTGGATGGAACCTTTAATTCTAACTCTCAGGCTGTAAAACGTCCTCTGGGGAGTCACTTTCACTTTTATTGACCTGAGCCCTCACACAGAAGATCCCCCACAAGTCTGTTCAATTCTAACTTTCTCTCACTAGATTAACTGTTAGCCTCACTGAGTTAAGAATAGAGTTTTGCACATGGGAATTTTGAAAGGGTTTCTGCCTGCAGCCATTCCTGGACTGGGTTCTGGTGCAGGTTAAACTGATTGAAGTGGGAAAGTTTTTTATCCTGGAACTTGAGAAAGAATCCATCAGGTGAGAGAGAATTTCGAGCTTTGGCATCCGAGTAACGAGATTAAACAAAAACTGACTGCTTGCCAACAGTTTGCAGGCTGTGCAGCGAGAGAAAGGTCTTTAAATCACAGGCCAGCTGATGAGCGAGAAATCGGACCGAGCTCCCAGCCTCTCGATCTGAAGTGAAGCTGCAAAATGGAGCCTGCCCGTGTGTTCCCAGAACATACTGGAACCAGCCCCAATCCGGATTGGGAGTCAGTCAAGCCCTAAAGTAAAAGTAGCCCATTGGCTGCCAGCCAAATCCATCACAATACATCATTGCTGGACCAAACCAAATAGCACATTGCCCAGGGGTCTCCCTGGGCCAGACCACATAGCACCTTATACCGGGGATTCCTTCTTTTAAAATTAATGGTTGAAGTCCAACTGAAAGACATAAGTCCCAGAAACTGTCCAGGCATGCAAGTTATAAAGGCAAAGGGCAACAGAAAATACAGGAAATACATAAGGGAAACCAAGTTTAAACAGGAGGATCCTTACAATGTGGCTACATGCTCAGAGAAATGTGGTTGCCTTTTAACTTCTGAAATGGCCGGACAGTCGACTCTGTTGAAGGACACTTAGGGATGGGCAAAACAATGTTGGCCTTGTCAGTGATTCAGGGGACCTAGTTCTTGTCTACCTCTTTGTTGACCCATAAGACTCAAACATGAATTGTGCCCATGTCCCACCATAGCTTAATGCAAGTCCCCCCCCCCCCCCCCCCGCCAATGCACCCCCCCCCCCCCCTCGCTGTTTCCTTCTCCAGCTGGCCCAGAAGGGTTCTTGTCAGTGCGTTTGAATTATTTATTACCCTGTGAGGTGTAAATGAAGAGAACAATGATCGATATGAAATGATTCCACCGTAGGTTTTAAATGTTTATAATTCATCAGAATGTGGCAGATTGTATGAGGATTTTATGTTTCCAATCTGAATACTAAGTACATTGAATTACCATGTTTGGCAAAATATTTAGCTTTATGTACAAAGCACGGGTGAAGGTTGGAATCTGTGACTCATTCATTGTTTTTGTTACACCCTTTGCTTTGTATTGTCTGTCGTGACAGAATGTGTGGCAAATTGACCAGTCCTCACAACAGCGTGCTGTGCATTCCCCTGGATCAATGCATTCGAAAAGTGCATTGGGGAACAAAGGCAAATGACATGATGGACTCTTTCTTTTCTTTTTCGTTTGAGTAAAAATCCCTCAGTGGAACGTTTCCCATTGCCGCTCTGGAGATTGGGTTGGCCGTGAGGATGGAAGATCCTCACGCTGCGAGGTGCGTATGTGTGAAAGGGGTCACTGCCTTGATGTAAAGGCTTTACCATGATTTTAGCAAAACCGTTGCATCAAATCCAGCAATGGAAATAAGCGACAGCGTTCAACATGCCTTGCCATGTATGCCTTTTATGTTCTCCACTCCTTCTGTTGGAGTGCCAGTCTGCCAGTACTGGCGCCTACTTAACCCCCAACTTGGCATTGTGGATGCCATTTACAATAGGAGCTATTCTCTGTGTAAAGGCATATTTCATTTGGCAGGTTTCACTGATTTCCTCTATTATTTTCATTCTTTGTGGCAGTAAAATTTGATATCAGCAAGGAGTTCTACCTGAAATTACTGGTTCAACTAGCCATCTACCATAATATACACATCAGTATATGATGGTGCAGAGACACACACTGACTGACACACTGCAAGACCAATCAACACACACAACACAGCAGCCAATCGCCAGTTAGGGCACGCTCACTATAAAGCCAGAGGGCACTAGTTTTCCCGCTCATTCGGGATGCAGCCTCTGAGACAGACAGAGCCCACAGTCAGTAGCACAAACAGCCACCATGTACTAGCAGTATAGGCTGGTCAGGTTAGGCAAAGATCTTCAGTCAATCTAACATAGTGTCGACCCACAGTGCAAAAATGTTCAACAGCTCTTAGTTAAATAAAATAGAGTTGTACTATTACAAGTGTTGGTAGCCTGTCTATGTTACTGCTAAGGTAAATGCAGTCTCCACAGATCCAGAGTACCCAACACATCACCATCCACACGATTGGGAGCCTGACTACAAACATGTAGATATATAGACAATACACAGCAGAAAAGCAGGCCATTCGCTCGAACCAGTGATTGCCAGCATTGATGCTGCACCCGAGCCTCGTTCCATCCTTCCTCAATTAACTCTGATCAGTATATCCTTCTATTCCTTTCTCCGCATCTGTCTATCCAGCCTCAACTTAAATGGATCTACACCATTCACTTCAACCCACCCGCTGTGGCAGGAGTTCCACATTCTCATCTAACTAACCAACAGCCTCGACAGCACTCAGTTCCCCACACCAGCCAGGTGTTGTGTAGAAAGGCTGATTCAGTGTGGTTTAGCACAGAGGTTGTTTGACTCTGTGAGACCCTGCATATGCTCCCTCGGAACTGGATTGACACTGTCCAAACAAACTCAGCGACCATGTGGAGCTCTCATGCTTGTGACAATGATAAAAAAACATTATTATTATGAGATTGCAAACAAGACAGTGAGAAATCGTTCATTCCATTACTCCAAACTGAATTCAGATTTTCGTCCCAAAGTTGAAAGGTACTAACATTAGCTCACAGGGCCCCAACATATTACATTTTGTGAGCAGATTCCTCATAGTTTCATTCTTAACAATTGATTAATGCTTTCCCATAAATAATCTTATTTATATTGAATATTAGAGTATCTTGAACAGAAAGGCCACATGTTCCTCAGCAGCACGCTGTCACTGGCAGCGGGATTTTCCGTGCTCAGCGCCGGCCAATGGGATTTTCCATTGTGGCCACCACACGTCACCAGGAAACCCATGGGCAGGGGTGAGCTACCGGCGGAACAGAGAATCCCGCCAGCAGAGAATTCAGCCCAATGGATTGGACTAACAAAATCATGTACAATAGGTGTAAAGCTTTTATCCCCATCAAACACTCCCAGGACAGGTACATCATGGGGTTAGATACAGAGTAAATCTCTCTCTGCACTGTCCCCATCAAACACTCCCAGGACAGGTACAGCACGGGGTTAGATACAGATTAAAGCTCCCTCTACACTGCCCCCATCAAGCACTCCCAGGACAGGTACAGCACGGGGTTAGATACAGAGTAAAGCTCCCTCTACACTGTCCCCATCAAACACTCCCAGGACAGGTACAGTACGGGGTTAGATACAGAGTAAAGCTCCCTCTGCACTGCCCCCATCAAACACTCCCAGGACAGGTACAGTACGGGGTTAGATACAGAGTAAAGCTCCCTCTGCACTGTCCCCATCAAACACTCCCAGGACAGGTACAGCACGGGGTTAGAGACAGAGTAAAGCTCCCTCTGCACTGCCCCCATCAAACACTCCCAGGACAGGGACAGCACGGGGTTAGATACAGAGTAAAGCTCCCTCTACACTGTCCCCATCAAACACACCCAGGACAGGTACATCACGGGGTTAGATACAGAGTAAAGCTCTCTCTACACTGTCCCCATCAAACACTCCCAGGACAGGTACATCACGGGGTTAGATACAGAGTAAAGCTCTCTCTACACTGTCCCCATCAAACACTCCCAGGACAGGTACAACACGGGGTTAGGTACAGATTAAAGCTCCCTCTACACTGTCCCCATCAAACACTCCCAGGACATCTACAGCACGGGGTTAGATAAAGAGTAAAGCTCCCTCTACATTGCCCCCATCAAACACTCCCAGGACAGCTACAGCACGGGGTTAGATACAGAGAAAAGCTTCCTCTACACTGTCCCCATCAAACACTCCCAGGACAGGTACAGCACGGGGTTAGATACAGAGTAAAGCTCCCTCTACACTGCTTCATCAAACACTCCCAGGACAGGTACAGCACGGGGTTAGATACAGAGTAAAGCGTCCTCTACACTGTCCTCACCAAACACTCCCAGGACAGGTACAGTACGGGGTTAGATACAGAGTAAAGCTCCCTCTACACTGTCCCCATCAAACACTCCCGGGACAGGTACAGCACGGGGTTAGATACAGAGTAAAGCTCCCTCTACACTGCCCCCATCAAACACTCCCAGGACAGGTACAGCACGGGGTTAGATACAGAGTAAAGCTCCCTCTACACTGTCCCCATCAAACACTCCCGGGACAGGTACAGCACGGGGTTAGATACAGAGTAAAGCTCCCTCTACACTGTCCCCATCAAACACTCCCAGGACAGGTACAGCACGGGGTTAGATACAGAGTAAAGCTCCCTCTACACTGTCCCCATCAAACACTCCCGGGACAGGTACAGCACGGGGTTAGATACAGAGTAAAGCTCCCTCTGCACTGCCCCCATCAAACACTCCCAGGACAGGTTAAGTATACTTTCCACTTTTCTGCCAAGAGTTCCCAAAGCAGGTGTTGAATGTGTTTGACAAAAGATCAATTACCCCCACTGCCCTTCTGTATTATGGGGGTAATAGTGCATCTATGGAGACATTTTGAAGTTATAATTGTCTTGCGTATCATTGTGAACATACAACTTTGATAGTCTCTGATCATGTTGTTGGTGAATGGAGCATTGGTGGCAACGTTGTGTCTCCTAACAAGATGGTGGTCAACCTTTTGTGCAGCATCACCTGGTGTGGGTAGGAAACACCACCCTCACACAATAATCAGAGGGACAGCAGCATTGCAGACTGAGAATGTAGGAAAAAATTATTTTTTAAAATATTCATTTACAGGATGTGAGCGTCGCTGGTTAGGCCAGCATTAATTGCCCATCCCTAGGTGCCCTTCAGGAGCTGGCACTTTGTTGCCTTCTGGAACCACTGCAGTAGGTACACCCACTATGCTGTTAGGGAGGGAGTTCCAGGATGTTACCCCAGCGACAGTGAAGGAACAGCGATATATTTCCAAGTCAGGGTGGTGAGTGACTTGGAGGGGAACCCCCAGGTGGTGGGGTTCCCAGGTATCTGCAGCTCTTGTCCTTCTAGATGGTAGTGATAATGGGGTTAGAAAGTGTTGTATAAGGATTTTTGGTGAGTAATTGCAGTGCATCTTGTAGATAGTACACACGGTTACCACTGTTCATCGGTGGTGGTGGGTTTGAATGTTAGTGGAAGGGGAGCAATCAAGCGGAGCTGCTTTGCCCTGGATGGGGTTGAGCTTCTTGAGTGTTGTTGGAGCTGCGCTCATCCAGGCAAGTGGAGAGTATTCCATTACACTCCTGACTTGTGCCTTGCAGATAGTGGACAGGCTTTTGGGGTCAGGAGGTGAGTTACTCGCCGTAGGATTCCTAGGGCGGGATTCCCCCGTACCCGGTGGGGCGGGGGGTCCCGGTGGGACGGAGTGGCGTGAACCACTCCGGCGTCGGGCCGCCCCAAAGGTGCGGACTCCTCTGGACCTTTAGAGGCTAGGCCCACTCCGGAGTGGTTGGCCGGTGTGGAAGGCCTTTGGCGCCGTGCCAGCCGCGGCCGAAGGGACTCCGCCGGCCAGCGCGGGTCCGTGCATGCGCGGGAGCGTCAGCGACTGCTGACGTCATCCCCAGGCATGCGTAGGGGGGGTTCCCCTACCCGTCGGCCATGGCGGAGTCTTACATGGCCGGCGCATAGGAAAAGAGTGCCGCCACGGCACAGGCCCGCCGCGGATCGGTGGGCCCCCCCTGGGGCCAGATCGCCCCACGCCCTCCCCAGGACCCTGGAGCTGGCCCGCACCACCGGGTCCCGCCGGTAAGGGACCTTGTCCAATTTACGGCGGCGGGACCTGCATGGAACCAACTTTGGTTCATCGCAGGCCGGAGAATTGCCGGGGGGGGGGGGGGGGGGGGGGGCGCTGCGAGTGGCCGCTGACTGGCGCGATTCCCGCCCCCACCAATTCTCCGGCCCTGGAGAATTCGGCGACCGGTGCGGGCGGGATTCACGCCGACCCCCGGCGATTCTCTGGCCCGGCGGGGGTCAGAGAATCCCGCCCCTAATCTTTGACCTGCCCTGGTAGCCACATATTAATGTGACTGGTCCAGTTCAGTTTCTGATTAATGGTAACTCCCAGGATGTTGCTTGTGGGAGATTCAGCGATGGTAATGCCATTGAATGTCAAAGGGTGATGGTTCGATCCTCACTTGTAGGAGATGGTCATTGTCTGGCACTTGTGTGGCACAAATGTAACTTGCCACCTGTCAGCCCAAACCCGGATATTGTCCAGGTCTTGCTGCATTTGGACATGGACTACTTCAGTATCTGAGGAGTTGTGAATGGTGCTGAACATTGTACAGTCATTTGTGAACATCCCCACTTCTGACCTTATGATGGAAGTTGATGTAGAACATAGAACATAGAACAGTACAGCGCAGTACAGGCCCTTCGGCCCTCGATGTTGCGCCGTCCTGTGAAACCCCTCTAAAGTCCCTCTACACTATTCCTTTATCGTCCATATGCCTATCCAATGATGTGTTGGGTCCTCTGGATTCACAGAGACTGCATCTACCTCAGCAGTAACACATACAGTCTACCAACACTTGAAATAGTACACTATTTTATTAAGCTAGAAACTGTTGAACATAATTTCACTGTGGGTCGACACTATGTTAGATTAAACTAAAGACCTATGCCTATCCTAACCAGTCTATGCTCTCAGCACATGGTGAAGATCTGTGCTGCAAGCTGTGAGTTCTGTCCTTCTCAGAGGCTGCATCCCGAATGAGCAAGAAAACTGATGCCCTCTGTCTTTATAGTGAGTGTGCTCTAACTGGTCATTGGCTGTGGTGTTGTGTGTGTTGATTGGTCTTGCTGTGTGTCAATCAGTGTGTGTCTGCACCATGATATACTGGTGTGTTTATTATGACAGAAGGCAGGTCATTGATGAAGCAGCTGAAAACGGTTGGGCCTAGGACACTGAGGAACTCCTGTAGTGATGTCCTGGAGCTGAGATTATTGACCTCCAACAATCACAGCCATCTTCCTTTGTGCCAGGTGTGACGCCAACCAGCAAAGGGTTTCCCCCCTGATCCCCATTGACTCCAGTTTAGCTCGGGCTCCTTGATGCCATATTCGGTCAAATGCTGCCTTGTTATCAAGGGCAGTCACTCTCACCTCATATTTGGCATTCAGCTCTTTTGTCCATGTTTAAACCAAAGCTGGAATGAGGTCAGGAGCTGAGTGACCCTGGCGGAATCCAAACTAAGTGTTCGTGAGCAGGTAATTGCTGAGTAAGTGCTGCTTGATAGCCCTGTTGATGACTCCTTCCATCACTTTGCCGATGATGGAGAGTAGACTGTTGGAGTGGGTTGGATATGTCCTGTTTCCTGTGTACAGGGCACACCTGGGCAATTTTCTACATTGCCGGGTAGGTGCCAGTGTTGTCGCTGTACTGGAACAGCTTGGCTCGGGCTGCGGTATATTCCGGAGCACACGTCTTCAGTACTATTGCCGGAATATTGTCGGGGTCTATAGCCTTTGCAGTATCCACTGCCTTCAGCCATTTCCTGATATCACATGGAGTGAATCATATTGGCTGAAGGCACCTGTGATTCTGGGGATCTCCGGAGGAGACCAAGATGGATCATCCACTTGGCTCTTCTGGCTGAAGATTGTTGCGAATGCCTCGGCCTTGTCTTTTACACTGATGTGCTGGGCTCCTCCATCATTGAGGATTGGATATTTGTGGAGTCTCCTCCTCCAGTGAGTTGTTTAATTGTCCACCACCATTCACAGCTGGATGTGGCAGGACTACAGAGCTTAGATCTGATGCGTTCATTGTGGCATCACTTAGCTCTGTCTATTACTTGCTGATTATTCTGTGTTGTAGCTTCACCAGGTCGACACCACATCTTTTAGTATGCACTCTTCATTGAGCCAGTGTTGATCCCCTGGCTGGGTGGTAATGGTAGAGTGGAGGATATGCCGCGTCATGAGGTTAGAGACTGTGGTTGAATACAATTCTGCTGCTGCTGATGGCCCACAGCGCCTCATGGATACCCAGTATTTAATTTCTAGATCAGTTCAAAGTCTACCCCATTTAGCATGGTGGTAGGGCAGCACAGTAGCACAGTGATTAGCACTGTGGCTTCACAGCGCCAGGGTCCCAGGTTCAATTCCCCGCTGGGTCACTGTCTGTGCGGAGTCTGCACGTTCTCCCCATGTCTGCGTGGGTTTCCTCCGAGTGCTCCGGTTTCCTCCCACAGTCCAAAGACATGCAGGTCAGGTGGATTGGCCATGATAAATTGCCCTCAGTGACCAAAAAGGTTAGGAGCGGTTATTGGGTTACAGGGATAGGGTGGAAGTGAGGGCTTAGGGTCAGTGTAGACTAGATGGGCCGAATGGCCTCCTCCTGCACTGTATGTTCTATATCTATAATCTATATCTATATCTATATATCTAGTGCCACATAACACGAGGGAGGGTATCCTCAATGTGAAGATGGGACTTTATCTTCACAAGGACTGTGCGGTGGTCACTCCTACCGATACTGTCATGGACAGATACATCTGCAGTAGACAGATTGGTGAGGATGAGGTCAAGTATGTTTTTCCCTCTTGTTGGCTCCCTCACCACCTGCTGCAGTCCCAGTCCAGTAGCTATATCCTTTAGGACCCGTCCAGCTCGGTCTGTGGTGGTGTTCCTGAGCCACCCTTGGTGATGGACATTAAAGTCCCCCACCCAGAGTATATTCTGCCCCCTTGCACCCTCAGTGCTTCCTTCAAGTGGTGTTCAACAGAGAGAAGTACTGACTCATCAGTTAATGGCAGCAGCAATGTGGTTATCAGCAGGAGGGTTCCTTGCCCATGTTTAACCTTATTATTATTGTGTTTTTTGTAGTGGTTGAATACAACTGAGTGGCTTGCTAGGCCATTCCAGAGGGCATTTACTTTTGCATACTTTAAGCAACATTGTGGGTTCAAGCCCCACTCCAGAAGCTTAAACATATCATCCAGGCTGATGCCACAACACCAAAGGAATGCCACACTGCTGGAGGTGTCATATGTTGAGCTATCCTATGTTAATTCAGTGTGTTTGGGGAGAACAGGAGGTTTCTATGCAGGTTTATGTTGCTCCAGTATTTACCAAACCTATCTCTTCTCAGGTTGGGTCTCCCTCTGCCAAATGCTTCCTGCACAAAGTGCCTCTGTTTTGTCTCCTTCCCCTGTGTTGTGTCTGCTCACCACCACTAACCTCAACCAATCATCAACAAGCTGATATCTCGTGTAAATACCTTCAGAGAATGACCTTGAAGAGAAGGCTAGTGGGTCTCCAGGGAAAATGGAGGGAAGTTGTCATTGTAAAATAGAATTACATTGGATCACAGCCCAGGAACAGGGCATTCTCGCCATCTCATCTATACCAGTATTTACACTCCGTTTGAGCTTCCACTCACTCTACTTCACCTCACCCTATCTTCACAATCTGCTCTTCCTCCTGTTTATCTCACTTTCCCCGAAATATAGCTTTGAGATTTTCCTCAGCCCACTCCTTGTCACATTCTTTGCATAGCTTTTCCTGAATTTCTCCTTGGATTTAATAATGACTATTACTGAATGATGACTGAATAATTCTGAACAGTTCATAACAGAGTTTATGAACTCCGCACTTGGCATTTTTAATTCTCCCAGTTGTTTTTCCATGAACCTGGATCCGAGACGTTTTTAACTTCCTGCACTCAACTCTGGAATGTTCTGGTCTTCAAAGGGGAGGCAAATTGCGACATAACAACGCTTAACGCCATCCATCCCTCAGAGGCTGCAGAGCGGAGTGTGGTCCTTCACCAGAACAGGGTAAACAAGGAGGATCCTAGTAATCAGAGTGCACAGATTTAAGACAATTGGCAAAAGAGCTTGAGGATGAGAAATCTTTCACACAGCAAGTTGTTGCGATCTGCAATGTGCTGGCTGAAATGCTGCTGGAAGCACGTTCAATAACTTTTCACAGTGAATTGGATAAATACTTAAAATGGAAAAAAAGAAAACCAAGTCTATGGGGAGGGAGCAGAGGAGTGGGACTAATTGGAAAGTGACACAGACACGATGGATCGAATGGCTTCTGTTATATAACCCTTGGTGGTAACATGTCGTTGTTCTTTGTCTTTTGATCCAGAATGCTCCATTGAGTTGATGCCAAAGAATCCACCAATCATTGGATTGAAACAAAACTAATTTATTATATAATGATCAATTAAATGAATTTTGCACACGGTACTGAGCCATAGTTAATGATAAAGTAATATTGAATCTGTCTGGCAGTAATCAATAATCCAGCAGTCACTAATAATATCCTCGTGTTAACTCGCTCTAATTTAATCTACTCCTCGTGTTGTTCTCAGGCTCTTTCCTTTGCTAACTACCCAGCATTCCCTGAGGTCTGATTTCTATACGGAGAAATGGTGGCGCCCTCTAGTGTTTAAATTGCACAGAGATGTAATAATTAACCCTTCACTAGCTTGCCTACATGCATAAAATTACAGCCTCCTGTGGTGCTTTCCGATTCTATCCGAAGGAAATCTTCAAGCACTGAACCGATCACCCGGTTCTAGTTTACAAATTTTTTTGACGTGTAGTCACTATTTTAACGTGGGAATATGTGTCAGCCAATTTGCAAACAGGAATGAAATAACGGCCGGGTTATCATAGAATTTACAGTGCAGAAGGAGGCCATTCGGCCCATCGAGTCTGCACCGGCCCTTGGAAAGAGCACCCACTCAAGCACACACCTCCTCCACCCCATCCCCTTAACCCAGTAACCCCAATTAACCTTTTTGGACACTCAGGGGCAATTTATCCTGGCCAATCCACATAACCCACTCATCTTTGGACTGTGGGAGGAAACCGGAGCACCCGGAGGAAACCCACGCACACACGGGGAGAACGTGCAGACTCCTGTTATCTGTTATAGTGGTTTTGATTGAGGAATAAATATTGGCCAGCGCATGAAACTCTGTGAAAATAGCGACGTGGGATATCTTACCCACCTGAGAGGGCAGACGAGGCCTTGCTTAACATCTCATCCACAATATGCACGTCTGACGGCACTCCCTCAGCACTGAAGCTGAAAACAGATTTAGTGCTCAAGTCTCTGGGGTTGGACTTGGACTCAGCAAGTTCTGAGTCAGCGATGGAAGTGCTGAGTGTGTAGTATGCTGGATTCCTTGTTTAACAACATGTGCCCCTTCCATTCCCAATCTATAATGCTCCTCTAGCCTCCCCTGCTTCACCACAACTATGTTCCTGTGTGTTGCAGCCTCTCTTTCTTGAATGAGTTTCTTGTGATTCAAATGACAGAACAGCACGGAGACGTCTGACTCAGCACAGCCAGCACTAACCCCTCACCCTCTGCTGCTCAGCACAGCCAGCGCTGAGCCCCCTCACCCTCTGCTGCTCAGCACAGCCAGCGCTGACCCCCCTCACCCTCTGCTGCTCAGCACAGCCAGCGCTGACCCCCCTCACCCTCTGCTGCTCAGCACAGCCAGCGCTGACCCCCTCACCCTCTGCTGCTCAGCACAGCCAGCGCTGACCCCCCTCACCCTCTGCTGCTCAGCACAGCCAGCGCTGACCCCCTCACCCTCTGCTGCTCAGCACAGCCAGCGCTGACCCCCCCTCACCCTCTGCTGCTCAGCACAGCCAGCGCTGACCCCCCCTCACCCTCTGCTGCTCAGCACAGCCAGCGCTGACCCCCCCTCACCCTCTGCTGCTCAGCACAGCCAGCGCTAGCCCCTCACCCTCTGCTGTTCAGCACAGCCAGCGCTGACCCCCCTCACCCACTGCTGCTCAGCACAGCCAGCGCTGACACCCCTCACCCTCTGCTGCTCAGCATAGCCAGCGCTACCCCCTCACCCACTGCTGCTCAGCATAGCCAGCGCTACCCCCTCACCCACTGCTGCTCAGCACAGCCAGCGCTGACACCCCTCACCCTCTGCTGTTCAGCACAGCCAGCGCTAACCCCTCACCCTCTGCTGCTCAGCATAGCCAGCGCTACCCCCTCACCCACTGCTGCTCAGCACAGCCAGCGCTGACACCCCTCACCCTCTGCTGTTCAGCACAGCCAGCGCTGACCCCCTCACCCTCTGCTGCTCAGCACAGCCAGCGCTGACCCCCCTCACCCTCTGCTGTTCAGCACAGCCAGCGCTGAACCCCCTCACCCTCTGCCGCTCAGTACAGCCAGCGCTGACCCCCCTCACCCTCTGCTGCTCAGCACAGCCAGCGCTACCCCCTCACCCTCTGCTGCTCAGCACAGCCAGCGCTAACCCCTCACCCTCTGCTGCTCAGCACAGCCAGCGCTGACCCCCCCCTCACTCTCTGCTGTTCAGCACAGCCAGCGCTGACCCCCCTCACCCTCTACTGCTCAGCACAGCCAGCGCTGCCCCCCTCACCCTCTGCTGCTCAGCACAGCCAGCGCTAACCCCTCACCCTCTGCTGCTCAGCATAGCCAGCGCTAACCCCTCACCCTCTGCTGCTCAGCATAGCCAGCGCTAACCCCCCCTCACCCTCTGCTGCTCAGCACAGCCAGCCCTGACCCCCTCACCCTCTGCTGCACAGCACAGCCAGCGCTAACCCCTCACCCTCTGCTGCTCAGCACAGCCAGCGCTAACCCCTCACCCTCTGCTGCTCAGCACAGCCAGCGCTAACCCCTCACCCTCTGCTGCTCAGCACAGCCAGCGCTACCCCCTCACCCACTGCTGCTCAACACAGCCAGCGCTACCCCCCCTCACCTTCTGCTGCTCAGCACAGCCAGCGCTGACCCCCCTCACCCACTGCTGCTCAGCACAGCCAGCGCTAACCCCCCTCACCCTCTGCTGCTCAACACAGCCAGCGCTAACCCCCCTCACCTTCTGCTGCTCAGCACAGCCAGCGCTAACCCCTCACCCTCTGCTGCTCAGCACAGCCAGCGCTAACCCCTCACCCTCTGCTGCTCAGCACAGCCAGCGCTAACCCCTCACCCTCTGCTGCTCAGCACAGCCAGCGCTGACCCCCCTCACCCTCTGCTGCTCAGCACAGCCAGCGCTAACCCCTCACCCTCTGCTGTTCAACACAGCCAGCGCTAACCCCTCACCCTCTGCTGCTCAGCATAGCCAGCGCTACCCTCCTCACCCACTGCTGCTCAGCACAGCCAGCGCTGACCCCCCCCCACCCTCTGCTGCTCAGCACAGCCAGCGCTACCCCCTCACCCTCTGCTGCTCAGCACAGCCAGCGCTAACCCCTCACCCTCTGCTGCTCAGCACAGCCAGCGCTACCCCTCACCCACTGCCGCTCAGCACAGCCAGCGCTAACCCCCTCACCCTCTGCTGCTCAGCATAGCCAGCGCTACCCCCCTCACCCTCTGCTGCTCAGCACAGCCAGCGCTAACCCTCACCCTCTGCTGCTCAGCACAGCCAGCGCTACCCCCTCACCCTCTGCTGTTCAGCACAGCCAGCGCTACCCCCTCACCCTCTGCTGTTCAGCACAGCCAGCGCTACCCCCTCACCCTCTGCTGCTCAGCACAGCCAGCGCTACCCCCTCACCCTCTGCTGTTCAGCACAGCCAGCGCTAACCCCTCACCCTCTGCTGCTCAGCACAGCCAGCGCTGATCCCCCTCACCCTCTGCTGCTCAGCACAGCCAGCGCTGAACCCCCCTCACCCTCTGCTGCTCAGCATAGCCAGCGCTAACCCCCCTCACCCTCTGCTGCTCAGCACAGCCAGCGCTACCCCCTCACCCTCTGCTGTTCAGCACAGCCAGCGCTGATCCCCCTCACCCACTGCTGCTCAGCACAGCCAGCACTACCCCCCCTCACCCTCTGCTGCTCAGCACAGCCAGCGCTACCCCCTCACCCTCTGCTGCTCAGCACAGCCAGCGCTGACCCCCCTCACCCTCTGCTGCTCAGCCCAGCCAGCGCTACCCCCTCACCCTCTGCTGCTCAGCACAGCCAGCGCTACCCCCTCACCCTCTGCTGCTCAGCACAGCCAGCGCTACCCCCTCACCCTCTGCTGCACAGCACAGCCAGCGCTGACCCCCCTCACCCTCTGCTGCTCAGCACAGCCAGCGCTGACCCCCCTCACCCACTGCTGCTCAGCACAGCCAGCGCTACCCCCTCACCCTCTGCTGCTCAGCACAGCCAGCGCTGACCCCCCTCACCCACTGCCGCTCAGCACAGCCAGCGCTGACCCCTCACTCTCTGCTGCTCAGCACAGCCAGCGCTAACCCCCCTCACCCACTGCTGCTCAGCACAGCCAGCACTACCCCCCCTCACCCTCTGCTGCTCAGCACAGCCAGCACTACCCCCCCTCACCCTCTGCTGCTCAGCACAGCCAGCGCTACCCCTCACCCACCCTCTGCTGCTCAGCACAGCCAGCGCTGACCCCCCTCACCCACTGCCGCTCAGCACAGCCAGCGCTAACCCCTCACCCTCTGCTGCTCAGCACAGCCAGCGCTACCCCCCCTCGCCCACTGCTGCTCAGCACAGCCAGCGCTGACCCCCCCCCACCCTCTGCTGTTCAGCACAGCCAGCGCTGACCCCCCTCACCCACTGCTGCTCAGCACAGCCAGCGCTAACCCCTCACCCTCTGCTGCTCAGCACAGCCAGCGCTACCCCCTCACCCTCTGCTGCTCAGCACAGCCAGCGCTGACCCCCCTCACCCTCTGCTGCTCAGCACAGCCAGCGCTGACACCCCTCATCCTCTGCTGCTCAGCACAGCCAGCGCTGAACCCCCTCACCCTCTGCTGCTCAGCACAGCCAGCGCTACCCCCTCACCCTCTGCTGCTCAGCACAGCCAGCGCTAACCCCCCTCACCCTCTGCTGCTCAGCACAGCCAGCGCTAACCCCCCTCACCCTCTGCTGCTCAGCACAGCCAGCGCTGACCCCCCTCACCCTCTGCTGCTCAGCACAGCCAGAGCTGATCCCCCTCACCCTCTGCTGCTCAGCACAGCCAGCGCTAACCCCCCTCACCCTCTGCTGCTCAGCACAGCCAGCGCTACGCCCCTCACCCTCTGCTGCTCAGCACAGCCAGCGCTAACCCCTCACCCTCTGCTGCTCAGCACAGCCAGCGCTGACCCCCCTCACCCTCTGCTGCTCAGCACAGCCAGCGCTAACCCCTCACCCTCTGCTGCTCAGCACAGCCAGCGCTGACCCCCTCACCCACTGCTGCTCAGCACAGCCAGCGCTGACCCCCCTCACCCTCTGCTGCTCAGCACAGCCAGCGCTGAACCCCTCACCCTCTGCTGCTCAGCACAGCCAGCGCTAACCCCCCTCACCCTCTGCTGCTCAACACAGCCAGCGCTGATCCCCCTCACCCTCTGCTGCTCAGCACAGCCAGCGCTAACCCCTCACCCTATGCTGCTCAGCATAGCCAGCGCTACCCCCTCACCCTCTGCTGTTCAGCCCAGCCAGCGCTACCCCCTCACCCTCTGCCGCTCAGCATAGCCAGCGCTACCCCCTCACCCTCTGCCGCTCAGCATAGCCAGCGCTGACCCCCCTCACCCTCTGCTGCTCAGCATAGCCAGCGCTACCCCCTCACCCTCTGCTGCTCAGCACAGCCAGCGCTACCCCCTCACCCTCTGCCGCTCAGCATAGCCAGCGCTACCCCCCCTCACCCTCTGCTGCTCAGCACAGCCAGCGCTGACCCCTCACCCTCTGCCGCTCAGCATAGCCAGCGCTGACCCCCTCACCCTCTGCTGCTCAGCACAGCCAGCGCTAACCCCTAACCCTCTGCCGCTCAGCACAGCCAGCGCTAACCCCTCACCCTCTGCTGCTCAGCACAGCCAGCACTAACCCCTCACCCTCTGCTACTCAGCACAGCCAGCGCTGACCCCCCTCACCCTCTGCTGCTCAGCCCAGCCAGCGCTACCCCCTCACCCTCTGCTGCTCAGCCCAGCCAGCGCTGACCCCCCTCACCCTCTGCTGCTCAGCACAGCCAGCGCTGACCCCCCTCACCCTCTGCTGCTCAGCATAGCCAGCGCTAACCCCCCTCACTCTCTGCTGCTCAGCACAGCCAGCGCTGACCCCCCTCACCCTCTGCTGCTCAGCACAGCCAGCGCTGACCCCCCTCACCCTCTGCTGCTCAGCACAGCCAGCGCTAACCCCTCACCCTCTGCTGCTCAGCACAGCCAGCGCTACGCCCCTCACCCTCTGCTGCTCAGCACAGCCAGCGCTGACCCCCCTCACCCACTGCTGCTCAGCACAGCCAGCGCTAACCCCTCACCCTCTGCTGCTCAGCACAGCCAGCGCTACGCCCCTCACCCTCTGCTGCTCAGCACAGCCAGCGCTAACCCCCCTCACCCACTGCTGCTCAGCACAGCCAGCGCTAACCCCTCACCCTCTGCTGCTCAGCACAGCCAGCGCTACGCCCCTCACCCTCTGCTGCTCAGCACAGCCAGCGCTGACCCCCCCTCACCCTCTGCTGCTCAGCACAGCCAGCGCTGACCCCCTCACCCACTGCTGCTCAGCACAGCCAGCGCTGACCCCCCTCACCCTCTGCTGCTCAGCACAGCCAGCGCTGACCCCCCCTCACCCTCTGCTGCTCAACACAGCCAGCGCTGACCCCTCACCCTCTGCTGCTCAGCATAGCCAGCGCTGATCCCCCTCACCCTCTGCTGCTCAGCACAGCCAGCGCTGACCCCCTCACCCTCTGCTGCTCAGCATAGCCAGCGCTGAACCCCCCTCACCCTCTGCTGCTCAGCACAGCCAGCGCTGAGCCCCCTCACCCTCTGCTGCTCAGCACAGCCAGCGCTACCCCCTCACCCTCTGCTGCTCAGCACAGCCAGCGCTAACCCCTCACCCTCTGCTGCTCAGCATAGCCAGCGCTGACCCCCCTCACCCTCTGCTGCTCAGCACAGCCAGCGCTACCCCCTCACCCTCTGCTGCTCAGCACAGCCAGCGCTGACCCCCCTCACCCTCTGCTGCTCAGCACAGCCAGCGCTAACCCCCCTCACCCTCTGCTGCTCAGCACAGCCAGCGCTACCCCCTCACTCTCTGCTGCTCAGCACA
Source organism: Scyliorhinus canicula (assembly GCF_902713615.1). NCBI lineage: Eukaryota > Metazoa > Chordata > Chondrichthyes > Carcharhiniformes > Scyliorhinidae > Scyliorhinus > Scyliorhinus canicula. Next base: position 303,837,760 of record NC_052146.1, read on the forward strand.
GCCAGCGCTACCCCCTCACCCTCTGCTGCTCAGCATAGCCAGCGCTGACCCCCCTCACCCACTGCTGCTCAGCATAGCCAGCGCTACCCCCTCACCCTCTGCTGCTCAGCATAGCCAGCGCTACCCCCCCTCACCCTCTGCTGCTCAGCATAGCCAGCGCTGACCCCCCTCACCCTCTGCTGCTCAGCACAGCCAGCGCTACCCCCTCACCCTCTGCTGCTCAGCACAGCCAGCACTAACCCCTCACCCTCTGCTGCTCAGCACAGCCAGCGCTGATCCCCTCACCCTCTGCTGCTCAGCACAGCCAGCGCTAACCCCTCACCCTCTGCTGCTCAGCACAGCCAGCGCTGACCCCCCTCACCCTCTGCTGCTCAGCACAGCCAGCGCTACCCCCTCACCCTCTGCTGCTCAGCACAGCCAGCACTAACCCCTCACCCTCTGCTGCTCAGCACAGCCAGCGCTGACCCCCCTCACTCTCTGCTGCTCAGCACAGCCAGCGCTGACACCCCTCACTCTCTGCTGCTCAGCACAGCCAGCGCTAACCCCCCTCACCCTCTGCTGCTCAGCACAGCCAGCGCTGACCCCCCTCACCCACTGCTGCTCAACACAGCCAGCACTACCCCCCCTCACCCTCTGCCGCTCAGCACAGCCAGCGCTGACCCCCTCACCCACTGCTGCTCAGCACAGCCAGCGCTAACCCCTCACCCTCTGCTGCTCAGCACAGCCAGCGCTAACCCCTCACCCTCTGCTGCTCAGCACAGCCAGCACTACCCCCCCTCACCCTCTGCTGCTCAGCATAGCCAGCGCTGACACCCCTCACCCTCTGCTGCTCAGCACAGCCAGCGCTAACCCCCCTCACCCTCTGCTGCTCAGCACAGCCAGCGCTGACCCCCTCACCCTCTGCTGCTCAGCACAGCCAGCGCTGACCCCCTCACCCTCTGCTGCTCAGCACAGCCAGCGCTACCCCCTCACCCTCTGCTGCTCAGCATAGCCAGCGCTGACCCCCCCCCCACCCTCTGCTGCTCAGCACAGCGAGCGCTAACCCCCCTCACCCTCTGCTGCTCAGCACAGCCAGCGCTAACCCCTCACCCTCTGCTGCTCAGCACAGCCAGCGCTACCCCCTCACCCTCTGCTGTTCAGCACAGCCAGCACTACCCCCCCTCACCCTCTGCTGCTCAGCACAGCCAGCGCTACCCCCCTCACCCTCTGCTGCTCAGCACAGCCAGCGCTAACCCCTCACCCTCTGCTGCTCAGCACAGCCAGCACTACCCCCCCTCACCCTCTGCTGCTCAGCACAGCCAGCGCTAACCCCTCACCCTCTGCCGCTCAGCATAGCCAGCGCTGACCCCCTCACCCTCTGCTGCTCAGCACAGCCAGCGCTGACCCCCCTCACCCTCTGCTGCTCAGCATAGCCAGCGCTAACCCCTCACCCTCTGCTGCTCAGCACAGCCAGCGCTACGCCCCTCACCCTCTGCTGCTCAGCACAGCCAGCGCTAACCCCTCACCCTCTGCTGCTCAGCACAGCCAGCGCTAACCCCCCTCACCCACTGCTGCTCAGCACAGCCAGCGCTGACCCCCCTCACCCTCTGCTGCTCAGCATAGCCAGCGCTAACCCCCCCTCACCCTCTGCTGCTCAGCACAGCCAGCGCTGACCCCCCTCACCCTCTGCTGCTCAGCACAGCCAGCGCTAACCCCTCACCCTCTGCTGCTCAGCATAGCCAGCGCTAACCCCTCACCCTCTGCCGCTCAGCATAGCCAGCGCTGACCCCCTCACCCTCTGCCGCTCAGCATAGCCAGCGCTAACCCCCCTCACCCTCTGCTGCTCAGCATAGCCAGCGCTGAACCCCCTCACCCACTGCTGCTCAGCACAGCCAGCGCTAACCCCTCACCCTCTGCTGCTCAGCACAGCCAGCGCTGACCCCCCTCACCCTCTGCTGCTCAGCACAGCCAGCACTAACCCCTCACCCTCTGCTGCTCAACACAGCCAGCGCTGAACCCCCCCTCACCCTCTGCTGCTCAGCATAGCCAGCGCTAACCCCTCACCCTCTGCTGCTCAGCACAGCCAGCGCTACCCCCTCACCCTCTGCTGTTCAGCACAGCCAGCGCTGAACCCCCCCTCACCCTCTGCCGCTCAGCATAGCCAGCGCTGACCCCCCTCACCCACTGCTGCTCAGCACAGCCAGCGCTACCCCCTCACTCTCTGCTGCTCAGCATAGCCAGCGCTGACACCCCTCACCCTCTGCTGCTCAGCACAGCCAGCGCTGAACCCCCCCTCACCCTCTGCCGCTCAGCATAGCCAGCGCTGACACCCCTCACCCTCTGCTGCTCAGCACAGCCAGCGCTAACCCCCCTCACCCTCTGCTGCTCAGCACAGCCAGCGCTAACCCCTCACCCTCTGCTGCTCAGCATAGCCAGCGCTGACACCCCTCACCCACTGCTGCTCAGCACAGCCAGCGCTGACACCCCTCACCCTCTGCTGCTCAGCACAGCCAGCGCTGAACCCCCCCTCACCCTCTGCTGCTCAGCACAGCCAGCGCTGACCCCCCCTCACCCTCTGCTGCTCAGCATAGCCAGCGCTGACACCCTCACCCTCTGCTGTTCGCCTCTTTTGCTGGTGTCTCATTCTGACATTTATCATTGTTTCCCATTACTCCCTGTTTGCCCTGTTCCCTGCTTCCCTCTCTCTATTTACAGATTTTATTTGCTACCAGTTTATTGGGCAGCTTCCCTGCATTTCTTCAGGTGATGGGGAACCTTTACAGACAGAAATGAAAGTTTGCAAGGCTGATTTGTGAGAGCTTTTTGTGGGGCCACTAAGTGGTGGGGTTACTCAGACACGGGGATGGGGTGGAGGCGTGGGTTTAAATAGGGTGCTCTTTCAGTGGGTCGGTGCAGACTCGATGGGCCGAATGGCCTCCTTCTATGAGCCTATAATCAGCACCTCACAAACATTAAGCCATGTACAGCCTGCACCTCCACAAACCACTCCGATTTGTGGATAGTATTGAGGGTTATTGCAGGGTACAACAGGACATTGACAGGATGCAGAGCTGGGCTGAAAAGTGGCAGATGGAGTTCAACCTGGATAAATGTGAAGTGATTCATTTTGGAGGGTCGAATTTGAATGCTGAATACAGGGTTAAAGACAGGATTCCTGGAAAGTGTGAAGGAACAGAGGGATCTTGGGGTACACGGACATAGATCCCTCCAAGTTGCCACCCAGGTTGATAAGGTTGTTAAGAAGGTATATGGTATGTTGGCTTTTATTAACAGGGGGACTGAGTTTAAGAACCATGAGGCTTTGCTGCAGCTTTATAAAACCCTAGTTAGACCACACTTGGAATATTGTGTCCAGTTCTGATCGCCTCATTATAGGAAGGATATGGATACTTTGAAGAGGGTACAGAAGAGATTTACCAGGATGTTGCCTGGACTGGAGGGCATGTCTTATGAAGAAAGGTTGAGGGAGCTCGGGCTTTTCTCACTGGAGCGAAGAAGGCAGAGAGGTGACTTGTTAGAGGTGTACATTGTGATGAGAGGCATGGATAGAGTGGATAGCCAGAGACTTTTCCCCAGGTCCGAAATGGCTGCATGAGGGGACATAATTTTAAGGTGATTGGAGGAAGGTATAGGGAGATGTCAGAGGTAGGTTCTTTACACAGAGAGTGGTGGGTATGTGGAATGCACTGCCAGCAGAGGTGGTGGAGTCAGAGTCATTAGGGACATTGAAGCGACTCTTAGACAGGCACATGGACAGCAATAGATTGAAGGGGTGTAGATTAGGTTGATCTTAGATTAGGATAAATGGTCAGCACAACATCGCGGGCTGAAGGGCCTGTACTATGCTGTACTGTTCTATGTTCTATGTTCTATGCCTGACCCTTCATAGTCCTCCCCGGACCACCTTCCACTTTTGACCTTCACATCCATACCCCACATTGAAGTAACTTGGTCTCTCTCTTTCTCTGGATTTTCCTTCAATTCCCAAATGTTACCCTACTAGACATTAATGAAACCCAGCCAAGAAAATGATTTGGTCCTTCCACTGGTTCCTCAGAGAGCTGGGGCGGGATTCTCCGACCCCCCATTGGGTCGGACAAATGTCGGGGGCCGACGTCAATTCCGCCCCCGCCGTGTCCCGAATTCTCCGCCACCAGAGATTTGACGGGGGTGGGAATCGCGCCACGCCGGTCGGCGGGCCCCCCCCCCCCGGCGATTCTCCGGCCCGCAATGGGCCGAAGTCCCACCGCTGTCAACCCTCTCCTGCCGGCATGGATCAAACCACCTACCATACCGGCGGGAGCCAGCGGCGCGGGCGGGCTCCGGGGTCCTGGGGGGGAGCGATCTGGCCCCGGGGGGTGCCCCCACGGTGGCCTGGCCCTCGATCAGGGCCCAGCGATCAGCAGGCAGGCCTGTGCCGTGGGGGCACTCTTTTCCTACCGCCTTCGCCATGGTCTTCACCATGGCGGAGGCAGAAGTGACCCCCACCCTTGCGCATGCGCGGGGATGACGTCAGCAGCCGCTGACGCTCCAGCGCATGCGCGGACTTACGCCGGCCGGCGAAGTCCTTTCGACCCCGGCTGGCATGGCGCCAAAGGCCGTTCACGCCAGTCGGCGGAGCGCCAACAACACCGGCGCGGGCCTAGCCCCTCAAGGTGAGAGCTTGGCCCCTAAAGGTGTGGAGACTTCTGCACCTATGGGGAGGCTGACGTCGGAGTGGTTCACGCCACTCCATCACGCCGGGACCCCCCGCCCTGCCGGGTAGGGGAGAATCCCAGCCCTGGTCTCTCCTCATTCCTACATCTGAAACACATCATTTCATGCTCCAAATAATCGCAGTATTCTTTGCCAGTAGAATTTTGAAGGGTAACACCACATAATGAGCAGGTGCAAAGTTACATGGAGGAAAGGCCCACCACAGTTGGTCCTCCCAGCCCTTTAGCCAACCAAGCCATGAAGGGAAGAAAGGAATTATTGGTGTTTGGAGACTGCCCTTCCCAGCCTCAGGAAACTCTGAAATTCAGTGATTAACTTTGAAACTGTATTCACTTTTGTAATGTAGGAAACACGACAGCAAGTTTCGCCACAGCAAGCTGTGACAAATAGTAATGTGACCGGATCCAGAAGAGGTTCCCCAAGGGTTATTGATCCGGGCTAGACCCCTCGATTTGTCACCAACCGGCTGGTATGTCCCCAAATTGTTGCAAATCCGGGTGGGAGAGGTGACTGTCTCTGTATCTTTACTGCTTGCTGCAACAAAGTCTAATCAAATAAAATTCCTTTTTTCTTGAATACCTTTTCCAGACCCAGTCGTTATGCTTTAAAAGGAGCCAATTTAAACAGTCTTTCTTGAGTTAAGACAGGGTACGTTCAGCAACTACTAAAAAGATTAGGTGAAATGTTAAAACACATGCATCAATGTTCATACAGATTAGAGGTAAGAACTGAATCCAATAGTAATTAAATATAAATAACATGCTATTTGGAAGGCCCTTAAGTTGCGAGGAGTAAATTATGAAATATGCGTCCATTACGAATTAATTCCAGTACAGCTGACTTCAGCAGGCGAGTAGTTGATCCTTCAGTTCTTTAATAAACGTCTTTATAATTTAGAAAGTATATTGCCTCATTGCCATTCAATCTCAAGGCCCTAACCATGTACACCTTTCAGTGGGGAGGGACAGTTTTGAGGAGGGATGCCTGGACCCTCAAACTCTCCAGCTTGTTATAATTGGCTCAAACCACTTGGAGGAAGATAAATATTCCCTGATGGTTCCTTTCCTTCAGGAAGAGTTAGAACCATTCTCCAGACCCATTTAACTGTCTGTGAAGTATGTCCAACTCAACCTTAAGTGAGAGTGATCAGCTGAAGAGCATCTTACGTGGAATAGTGCCAAAAAGGCGCTAGGATTCTAATCCATATGGTTGCATTGCAAACCCTTACCTCAGATAACCCTTGTCAACTGTTGCTATAATTCTCTACATCCCTCCTTCTTGGCCACATCCCAGTCACTAAGCCAAGTAGAATTATTAATAGCATTGCTGGAACCACATGGGAGTTAGAAGTGAGTATTGGCGATTGTAGCTTTCAATTGTACAGCTGCCAGGTTCTATAGATCGGGCGATGGTCTATTTTCTTGGACATTGCTGAGCAGCAATGCATGAAGAGGCCGCGCTTGACTGACAAGGCTGTCTGCTACAGCAGAGATTGCTTCATGCTGGTCCGGAGAGAGACAACTTCAGGGACTGCAGCGGATCAAGAAGGCAGCTCACCATCACCTTCTCAATGGGAAATTGCGGGTGGGCAATAAACGATGGCCGACCAGCGATGCCCACATCCCAAAAATTAAATTTGAAAAAAAAAAACTTCTTTGCCCCCAGGATCTACAATGTTAGGTGCCCCCCATCCCCTCCCCCCCCCCCCCTCCCCCATTTCCAGCTTTACAGTATACAACTGCATCAAGCAGGTTGCCAATACCCTGCCTGCCAGAACAAACCAGGAGATCTCCACCTTCGAGAATTCAGCAGCGACTGAACTCCCTCCTGTCTGGGTTGAAATCTAAAAAGTGAAATGGAAAACTTACTTTTCCACAAAAGCAGTTTGATCCCAATAAAATTGATATTTGTTTTGTTTTTGTCCAGTGGGGCATTTAAACAAACTAAGGATCTTTGAGGTGATTATCATGAATCTAAGTCAAGCTGAGATGAAGCACTTCTCAATTCAGCTTGCAAATCTCCCCTTTCTCGGCCATATGAAGTCAGCAGCCCCCGGGCCATGATCAGTTTCGACATATGCTTCAGGGCAGCAGAAGGCGGCTGCACCTTAATTCAAGGATGAGCATTCGAGGATCAGTTTCAGCTCAGCAACACCCGGAGGAAACCCACGCAGACACGGGGAGGACGGCAGACTCCGCACAGACAGTGACCCAGCCGGGAACCGAACCTGGGACCCTGGAGCTGTGAAGCATTTATGCTAACCACCATGCTACCGTGCTGCCCACAAATAAACACAGATGAAACATGAAATAAACGCTTTATTCGATTTTAATATAAATCAATCAAATTTACAAAGTTATTTTCCCCAAATGATACCTCCTGTCACAAAACCTGAACTACTTCACTTTTTACATCAGCTGTGAGAAATTCTTTTTCAATGCTTATTAAAGCCAGGTTGGTCAGTCGCTCCTGTGACATAGAAGACCTCAGATATGTTTTTATTAATTTCAGTTTTGAAAATGACCTTTCACAGCTTGCGACTGAAAATGCAATTGTAAGCAGTAATCTGTATGAAACACGTAGCGTCGGAAAGACATCCCTCCCATACTGCAGTAAAGACTCCAGAGCATCTTTAGGATCAGGGGGAACTCTATTCCCTCCAGCTCGAAGGAGCATCACAAAATCAATAATTTTGTCATATAACTGAATTGCAACGGGTGAGATGTTATGTCTCGAAAATTGTGCCTCCCTCCTCTGCAACCCCCATGGAGAAGGATAAGAGCAGCAACGTCATGGAAATACTGTTATGACCCTTGTGGAAACAAACTACAAACAACCCAACTAAGACCAATATACAAGACTTCACTTTTATATTAGCAATCACACCAAAATCAACGTAAATTAAACATGAATTAACAGGAAAATTGCAATAATATGACCAATAAATTACACATAGCAGATACAAAGACATATCTCACACTTTTCTCAGTCAGCCCATTCAGCACGTATCGCATTCATTTCAGCCACAATATCCTTCAAAACGTTGAACTTCTTCAAATCAAATTCCATCTTCATTTCTCTAATGCTTTAGCACCAAGTCTCATCAAACACCGGCATTACTTCACCCAATTTCCACAAATATAATTTTCACAGTCGACACATTTCCAGATCCCTTCTTCTTCACAAAACGCTGGTCATGTGGGGCCTGTTTTTGCACTATGCCAGTGCATAAAGGGTCCCCAAATCCAGATATAAAAGCTCTGTTCAAGATCCGAGCTCCAGCAGCTTGCAGTCAAGTCTCTGAGAATCGCCCATTTATAGGACCCTGGGCTTTAAGTATAAAGGGTAAGAGGGCAAAAGTTAAGAGGCCATGATGAATCTTTATAAAATACTGGTTCTGTCCCAAATGGGTGCCCCTGGCCCAAATGTCAAATTCTGGGCATGACAGTTTAGTAAGTTGACAGCTATAGAGAGGGTTCAGAGAAGAGTTTTAAAATGGATCAAAAGATAAAGATAAAGAATAAAGAAAACGCACCCATGGTGGCATTGCCGTCGATTCGGGAGAATTCGCGCCCTTTCTGTTCCTGCTCCAGCCGCCGAGTGGAAAGCCGCCTCTTCACCAGCGGTGACCGCGGTGCGCAGGCGCGCTCCGGCCGACCGCAGTGCGCAGGCGCGCTCCGGCTGACCGCGGTGCGCAGGCGCGCTCCGGCCGACCGCGGTGCGCAGGCGCGCTCCGGCCGACCGCGGTGCGCAGGCGCGATCCATTCTCTGCACGCCACTGCCCCCATCCAATGGATGCCCGGGGCCAACGCACCGTCGGCCCCCCCCCTCTGCACGCCACTGACCCATGACCTCTGGCTCAGATGCCGAGCCACAGCTAACACCAATGCTTGAGTGATTTAAATTGAGCACATGTGCATGATCTCCAAGCATTATGTAGCCAACAATATACCAAAATTTGAAAATTGTCGTCAGGAAGTGAACGCACATTTCTGACAAGGAAGGCTTTATCCACCATATTGTGTTGGGTCAAACAAGAGACGTTCTTTACCTCTGTCTGAAATAAACTGCTTGCTAAAAGCCTGCTTCAGTCTCTGTTGCCACATTAGTTTTTCCAGAGGATTTAGTACCAGCCGAAAGACCGACCCTAAATATCATCCACGTTGAAAAAATGAGTGAAGTACTAACCATTAGCTTGTCATTACTGGATGCAAGGTTCTGACTTTGGACTTGTAGTTTGTTGCACTGACCTCTACATCCCTCTCCCTGACCCTGATCTCCAGGTCCCCCTCCCCCGACCTCTGATCCCCAACCCATCCATGTGCTCGCTCCTCCAAAAGCCAAGATCTCACCCCCCTCCCACTATCGCCTCCCCCCACCATCAGCCCCCTCCCCCCCCCACACCATCAGCCCCCTCCCCCCCACACCATCAGTCACCCCCCCCCCCCCACACCATCAGTCCCCCCCCCACCATCCACACACCCCATACCTCAGCCTAACCCTTGATTTGGGGCTGGCAACTGAGGTAACAGTTGCACAGACCGGGAGGCAGGTTCTCCCTGCAATGCTGTCTCCACTTCCAACCCCCCTACCTGTACGTAAGGGAATACGCAGTGTGCAATGGGGCCCCCTTAAGTCCTGAACGTAACACCCACAGTCTTTGAATTAGGATAAGTTGAGCATTTCTCCCCTGCAGGTAGAAAGTGGGGGCTCCAAATTGGACAAATCAGAAATCCTATGGGTGTCGGTGTAGATTTCTTGAATGGGAAAGTAATAAACAGGGTGATGAGTTTCCATTCCTCAAACCCAGTGTCCTTGTAACTTCCTGGTTGATGTACCATCAATTGAACGCGAGACGAGTTGCTGAACAAAAGTATGGCTTTAATATATTAGATGTTAAGCCCTGCGGTCGATTACAGTAGAAGGACGACCGCCGGGAGTACTGGGTATTTACACCCCGCCCTGGAGGCGGGGTTAACTCAGCCTCTCGATCAATCGGGGAGCCGTCACATGACTGTTCTCAACCAACCGGTCGAGAGGCACATGACCGACCAGGGCCAATGGTAAGCCGGTGTTCTGCACCAATGGCAGGAAGCTATGCTAATCATACCACCACACTGGTGGAGATTTGGCATCGTTTGGTTCCAAACCACGTGCTGTGATTTTTGTTGTGTCTAACTTTACATGGGCTCTTGTGAAAAAGAAGAAGGATAAACAGGCCAGATAGCCACCTTGAAGTGATCCCCTTACAAGCAGAGGTGTATGTAATCAGCACAAGAAGACAGACGTTTCCTGGCATACAAAGCCTGGTGCTGACGATGGCTGATTGGGGTCAATCCAGTTCTGCAGTGAATGTCACTCTGGTAAACAGCCAACGCAATTCATTTTGTAGAGGAGGCCTGGATCTCAGTTTGTTGTGATGCAAAGACTTATGCCTCCAACAAGAGGTTAATTAGTCGGAGATGCTGATTAACTGGCATCAGAGCAATTGTTTTGGTTCAACCCCTTGTTGAACATTCCTCACTTGGCATGCACTCGCTCTCAACACATACCAAGAGAGTTACGTGAATGTATCTGTCTGGATTGATTTTCAATGGAGACACGCAGTTTATAGTGACATCGGAATTCACAGGACTTGGGAGATGCATTCCCAGAAGCTTAAAAAATACCACACACCAATCATTCTCCTTAACTTTCATCTGTGCCTCTTGAACTGTCCCACACTCACTTCACAGCCTTTTTATTTTTGCTGGAATAATAATCTTATTATTGTCACAAGTAGGCTGACATTAACACTGTGATGAAGTTACCGTGAAACACCCCTAACCGTGATATTCCAGCCACTGTACAGGTACACTGAGGGAGAATTCAGAATGTCCAAATTACCTAACAAGCCCGCCTTTCTGGATTTGTGGGAGGAAAGCGGAGCACCCGGAGGAAACCCACGCAGACACGGGGAGAACGTGCAGACTCCGCACAGACAGTGACCCAAACCGGGAATCGAACCCGGGTCCCTGGCGCTGTGAAGCAACAGTGCTACCTCTGTCCTACCGTGTCACAGGCGAAGTAGACAATTATTGCACATCCCTAATTGCCCAAAGAAGGTGGAAATGCGCCTTCTGTTTGAACGACTGCCGTTTCTTGCAGTGGTTTAATGCAACGGAGTGGCTTTCTCAGACATATCAGAAACGAGTTGTGAGTCAACTACTTTATTGCGTATCTGAAGTCACATGTGGGCCAGACTGGGCAAGGATGACAGACTTTCTTCCTGAAAAGATACTGGTGCAGCAACTGGATTTTTACAACAATCTGACAACCTCAGCAGAAGCATTTCGATTCGGTTCAAATTCTCAAATCATCAATTTGGGATTTGAATTTACATTCTCTGGATTATTAGTCTTTACCACTACATGATGGGGCCATGTTGATGCCTTCCTGATAGTCAATTAATATAAACAAACAAGAAGAAAAGCAAGTGGCTGCAAGTCATTCAGCCCACTTACCACAATTCTCCAACAACCTCAAAAAATACTTGCCCGCCTATTTCAGGAACAGTTTCAGAAACTTGTGCCTGACTCCCTTAGGGAATCAAGCAACCTCAAGAAAATGTGGTACATCAATGGACATAATTACGAGTTAAACTTCCATCTATCACATGTGTGACATTCAATGACATTACCGTCATGGAATCCACTCATCAACATCCTGGGGGTTGCCATTGGCCAGTACCTGAACTGGGCCAGCAGGTCAGAGATTCTGTGGTGAATTCTGCACACAAATACATACACTCAAACATACAGCCTTCAATAGCACCTTCCAAACCCATGACCTCTACCACCAAGAAGGAGCAGGAGATACATTGGACCACTATCCACCTGCAAGTTCCTCTCCAAGCCACTCATTATCTTTGACTTGGAACCAGATCGCCTTTCCTTCACTGTTGCTGGGCCAAAATCCTGGAAATCCCTCCTCAATAGCATTGTGGGTGCACCAACACCATATCAGCTGTAGCGGTTCAACAGCATGGTTCACCACCACCTTCTCAAGGCCAATAGAGGTGGGCAACAAATTCTACCCTCTCATTAAAAATCGCAAGGTCAGAAATGCAACAGTAAAAAACAAGTTATTTTTCTCTTTTTGCACGGCCACTTAAGACTGTTTATTTATTTCATTTAAAGTACAACATACTGGATTTAACACAATGGGGGAAAATTTATGCTGGCATAAGCCAGCAGCAAGAACGGCGACGTGGGAGATAAATATGGTTAGAATCGGGAAACGCGTTTCTCACAGGTGAGATCGCATTTTCTGATTATCCAGACCCCTCACTGGTGGTATAACAAGAATCCTGCTATGGAAGGTCTGAAATCTAATTTAAATACATTAGCATCTTATTAGCGAGCTCTCCCGCTGGGACCTCCCCCCTCACTGAATACTCATCGGGCGCCGCCGTGACGTCATGCTGCCATCATTTACAACAGCTGTATAATAACAGCTGCATAATAGCGAGAACCTAACGATTGTCATGATATGCAAACATGCACATGAGCAGGCAGGATACTCAGGGGTGGTATCTCACTATAAAAGGCACGAGGCATTCACACTCTGCCTCTTTCCACTGATGAACATCAACAGAGTGAGTCAGGTTGTATGTACAGTAGCACGCCTCCAGCACGTGGCTAAGAGCTAGTCTGGTTCAGCCAGACAGAGTAACCACATTTAGGTTAGCAGAGAGTCGAACTGATAAAGAACTGTGCTAACTGTGCTACTAGTTCAATAAATCAGATTGAACTAACTTCAAGGTCTGGAGTATATTTTGGTCAAAGCTGCATCCAATTGCAGCCTGTTTTATCCCAGAGTACATAACACATCAACGACCTCACGTCCAAAGGAGATATCGGAGGCGAGCACTGAGGCTGCCATTACTATCCATGTGCTAAATGCAGAGGGGGGAACCTGAGGGGGCACGGGAGAACTCAGATGAAATGAAAAATGAAAATGGAAAATTAAAATCACTTATTGTCACGAGTAGGCTTCAATGAAGTTACTGTGAAAAGCCCCTAGTCGCCACATTCCGGCGCCTGTCCGGGGAGGCTGGTACGGGAATCGAACCGTGCTGCTGGCCTGCTTGGTCTGCTTTAAAAGCCAGTGATTTAGCCAAGTGAGCTAAGCCAGCCCCTATAAGATAAGAGCAGCATCATATTCTGATCTGGAACACATTGTCTGAAGGAGTGGTGGAGGCAGATTCAGTTGTAACTTTCTGAAGGATATTGGGTAAATACTTGAACGGGAGAAGTTTGCAAGGATTTGGGGGAAAATCGAGGCAGTGGATCGACTAGGGCAGCTCTTTCCAAAAGCTGACATAGGTACGATGGATTGAATGCCCTCCTGTGCTGGAAGATTCCGAGATTCTGCAGTATATTGCAGAATTCATGTCACAAATGTCAGCTTGTTAGCATTGGAAAATTCCACTCTGACTTCTGAACCATCCCATATTTCTGAGCCACAATGCCAAATTTTGGGAGTTTTCTTTTAAAATTAAGAATTTCTTCGTGGTTAAGGTTTACAGTAAATTGTGATTGCAAGTACAGTTGTAATAATTATCTGGAAATGGATTGCAGATGCAGCTCATGTACTATCATAAAGTTCCAGGCAATCTTTGGAATTTGCTTTCAACTTTTCCTCAGAGTATCTGTTAGAATGCTTCCCTGCTCCAGGCCGGATGAAGGCAGGGTCCGATCCGATAGTGGTTATGTTGCAGGATGAGTGATCCAGAGACCTGGAATAATAATTTGACGGATGAATTTCAATCTCAACACGGCATCTGGGGATTTTAAATCCAGTTCAGTAATTAAATCGAGAGTAAAAAGGTGAGATACTCCGCCGGCGGGATGGTTCCATTCTGCCGGCAGTCCGCGGGTTTCCCGACGGCGTGGAGCTGCCCCCACAATGGGAACCCCCCCTGACCAGCTGGCGTAACGGAGCATCCCGCCGGAGTGCTGGAACAGGAATCTGGCGCAGCGGGGCGGAGAATCCAGCGCAAGGTTACTGAGAAACTGTGGGTGCAATACTCCATCGGCCGACTCCGAAATTGGGAAAGGCGATTGACCACCTGGAACCGGTCTTGACGCCGGAATCATGGCAGGCGCCGGGTTTACGGCCAATCGCAATTTTCTGGTGCCTCGACAGCCATGTCAATCCATTCCTCTCTGCACGTACAGTAAACAGCGTTTGCCTATGATTAGCCTGCCTGGCCCAGTGTTCTCCGAGATCTCCGCGACACTCCACCTCCACCAGGGGCGGGGTGGGGGTGAATTCCCCCGAGGTTCATTTGTGCTTTTAAAAATAGGAGGCGTGGCTGATGAGCGAGATAGGGCATGCTGAGGCACAGCCAGCCGTGCTGGCTGGAGGAGGGGGGGGGGGGGGAATGGGAGACCGGGATGGGCTGTGGGACCTGGGTGACCGCTTCGCTGGACTGGTGTGGTGTCCCCAACCCCCACTCACCCACCCCACTACCCCCCACCTCAGCAAACCACCCCCATACTGCACACTCGGCTATAGCATCCCGCCAACTGGCTGCCATTCACCAGAGGGGCATCAGGCGGCCCACCCAGGTCCACTTTCACAATAGCCTCTGCAGGGGGGTGCTGGAGGGGACCGCAGAGTATACCACTGGGATGGGCAGCCAGGGTCAGAGGCCCTCATGGTGCCAGGCACCAATGGGACCAGGGGTGCAGGGATGGAGGAGGAAGGGGAGTTGGACATGCTGGGATAGGGTCCGCAGTGCCAGTCGGCATCACCGTATATAGCCCCTTGAACCTGGTTGGGCACGGGGGGGTACAAACCATGTTAACATGTCGGCCCTTCACCCCATGCAGATGATGGCTATTGGAGTGCAACCAGCAATGGTGGCCTTCCTGCTGGTCGCAGCAGTCCTGGGGGTGACCTGCGGCTGTACGAGCTGGAGCTGCTCGAGGAGGAGGAAGCTGCAGCAACAGAGCCTACACCAGAGGAACCGGAAGCAGCTGCTCAAGATGGAGAGCCGGCCACCCAACAGGCTGAGGAGGAGGAGGAGAAGGTGCAAAGGAGGAATCGCAAAGGGTCTCGTGTTAACCGGCACCACCTGTCATTCGAGGACCTGCCAGACTGGGCTTGCCAGTCGAAGGCTGGTTGAGCAGAGAGACAGCCCGACATATTTGCCAGATCATGGCACTCCTGGCATTGCGGGGGAATGGGGGAGGACACACACTCCCGATGGTTGTCAAGGTGGTGGTCCCCTGAACATCTATGCTACGGGGTCCTTCCAGGCGCCAGGTCCCTGGGGTCGGCCTGCCCTCCGACCGTTCGCCCCCTCGGGAATTCCTACCTCCACCTGCAGTACCAGATCAGCTGTCTGGTGCGCACCAGATAGTATCGCAGGAGCCTCTTCACTAAAGTGCCCAACCGAGGTGAGTGTCTCTGGGACGGCGGAGGGTATTGGAGAGACAGCTGTGACGGAAAGTCAGTGTCATCCCCGGACACGAGCTCCGGGGTGTCTCAGGATGCAGATCGATGGTTCCCGTCCATGTGGGTCTCGTGCTTGTCGCTCGTCGACACATGGGGGGCGCGATTCTCCGCCCCCCCACGCCGGGTGGGAGAATAGCGGGAGGGCGTCCCGACATTTTTCACGCCCTCCCGCTATTCTCCCCCCCCCCACGCCACGAATCGCCGCTCGCCGTTTTTTACGGCAAGCGGTGATTCTCCGAGGCCGGTGGGCCGAACGGCTGGGCCTTCACGCCCGTTTCAACACGGCAGCAAACACATCTGCTCGCTGCCGTCGTGAAACGGGTGGCAGATGCCCGTTTGGGCCATCTGGGGGCCCGATTGGCACGGCAGTACCACGGTAGCCTTTACGATTCCCTGCATTTGCGGAGAATCTCGTCCGGGGTTCTGGCTGTGGCTGGGGTCGGGGGCACACGGCACCAGAAGGACCCTCACCATCACCAGCAGCTCCTGCAAGACACAAGATAAGACGTACGATTGCATCGCGGGTGCAGGAGGAGTGGGGGGTGGTGGGGGGGGGGGTGTGGAGACAGGGTGTAGGGGTGGTGGTGGTAATGGAGATGTGGTGTGGTGTGGGGGTGTTGTGGGTTTGGTGTTGTGGGTTTGATGGGTGTGGGGGTGGGTTGGGGTAAGTCGAGGGGCAAGATTTCACATCCTCGCCCAATGCCAACCTCTGTTCCGGTCAGTGAATTGGTCCGAGTGTGGCTTCAGTTTTACAGTCATAGAAGTCCACTAATCCTGCCCCAGGGTCAACACTTCAGCTCAGGAATGGAGCATCTGGCCACATCTGTCTTAAGAACCCACCTATGCCCTTTAGGGAAGGAAATTGCTGTACTTACCTGATCCAGTCTACGTATGAGTGCAGATTCCCAGCAACGTGGCAAAACACCCTCTGAAATGGTCGAACAATCCACACAGTTGCATCACGAAAAAACAAGTGCTCTCATTCGTGACAATGAGAGTGGCGAGGCCAACATTTATTCCCCATCCCTAATATCCCTATAAGCGGCACGCTGGAACTGCGGTTAGCACTGCTGCCTCACAGCACCATGGAGCCAGCTTCGATTCTCATCTTGGGTGACTGTCTGTGTGGAGTTTGCACGTTCTCCCCCTGTCTGTGCGGGTTTCCTCCGGGTCTGGATCTATGGGTAGTGATGGCTGACCAGGAATCTCTCCTGCTCTTACCACCTGCCATTGGTGTGTGCTGGAAGGCTTTGCTGGTTGATAACCAATCTATTTGGACGGGTTATGAATGCAATTCCCTTGGCCACCAAGTCCTGGGGTGGGATTGAGGTTTTTTAAAATTGATTTACGGGATGTGGGCGTTGCTGGTTAGGCCAGCATTTATTGCCCATCCCTCATTGCCCTTCAGAAGTTTGTGGTGAGTTGCCTTCTGGAACCGCTGCAATCCTTTATGTATAGGTACACCCACAGTGCTGTTAGGGAGGGAGTTCCAGGATGTTGCCTCAGTGACAGTGAGGAACGGCGATATATTTCCAAATCAGGGTGGCGAGTGACTTGGAGGGGAACCTCCAGGTGGTGGGGTTCCCAGGTATCTGCTGCTCTTGTCCTTCTAGATGGTAATGGATGTGGGTTTGGAAGGTGCTATCTGAGAAACCTTGGGGAGTTACTGCAGTGCATCCTATAGATGGTACATACAGCTGCCACTGTTTGTCGGTGGTGGAGAGTTGGAACATTTGTGGAAGGGAGCAATCAAGCGGGGCTGCTTTGTCCTGGATGGTGTCGAGCTTCTTGAGTGTTGTTGGAGCTGCACTCATCCAGGCAAGTGGAGAGAATTCCATCACACTCCTGACTTGTGCCTTGTAGATGGTGAACAGGTTTTGGGGGTCAGGAGGTGAGTTACTCACTGTAGGAAGCCTAGCCCTTGGCCTGCCCTGGTAGCCACAGTATTAATGTGGTTAAACCACAGTTTCTGATCAATGCTAACCCCCTGGATGTTGATTGTGGGGGATTCAGCGATGGTAATACCATTGAATGTCAAGGGGCGATGGTTAGGTCCATTCTTGTCGGAGATGGCCATTGCCTGGCACTTGTGTGGTGCGAATGTAACTTGCCACTTGTCAGCCCAAATCTCGATATTATCCAGGTCTTGCTGCATTTGGACATGGACTGCTTCATTATCTGAGGAGTCACGGATGGGGCTGAACATTGTGTAGTCAGCAAACATCTCCACTTCTGACCTTGCCGTTGGAATTTAGAAGGATGAGGGGGGTTCTTATAGAAACATATAAAATTATGAAGGGGATAGATAGGATAGATGCGGGCAGGTTGTTTCCACTAGCAGGTGAAAGCAGAACTAGGGGGCATAGCCTCAAAATAAGGGGAAGTAGATTTAGGACTGAGTTTAGGAGGAACTTCTTCACCCAAAGGGTTGTGAATCTATGGAATTCCTTGCCCAGTGAAGCAGTTGAGGCTCCTTCATTAAATGTTTTTAAGGTAAAGATGGATAGTTTTTTGAAGAATAAAGGGATTAAGGGTTGTGGTGTTCGGACCGGAAAGTGGATCTGAGTCCACAAAAGATCAGCCATGATCTCATTGAATGGCGGAGCAGGCTCGAGGGGCCAGATGGCCTACTCCTGCTCCTAGTTCTTATGTTCTTATGATGAAAGGGAGGTCATTGATAGTATTAATTGCCACAAATGGTGAAATTTTAAAAAAGCTGAAGATGGTTGGGCCTAGGACACTACCCTGAGGAACTCCTGCAGTGATGTCCTAGAGCTGAGATGATTGACCTCCAACCACCACAACCATCTTCCTTTGTGCCAGGTGTGACTCCAACCAGCTGAGAGTTTCCCCCCTGATTCCTATTGACTCCAGTTTAGCCATGGCTACTTGATGCCATATTCGGTAAAATGCTGCCTTGGTGTCGCTCTCACCTGACCCCTGGCATTCAGCTCTTTTGTCCATGTTTGAACCAAAGCTGTAATGAGTTCAGGAGCTGAGTGACCCAAACTGAGGGTCCGTGAGCAGGTTATTGCTGTATAAGTGCCACTTGACAGCACTGTTGATGACCCCTTCCATCACTTTATATCTTCTAAATACTCTCTGGGTAAAAAAGTTTATCTTGAATTTCTTATTGAGTTATTGGTGACTATCACATATTTTTGACCCGGCTTTAGGCTCTTCGATTAGTGGCAAGATCTTCTGTGCATCGGCACTTTTGAAACCCTTCATAATCTTAAAGATGTCTATATGTGCACGTTTAGATGGAATGAGATGACCTTCATGAGGGACAAGGGGTGACGTTGGGGCAGTTTCAGGTTGAACATTGCACAACATTGCGCCCAGAGTTAGGCCAGTGTTTAGGACTGGAGATTTACTCTGATGTAAAAACCATCTACCATGAAAAATGAAATGAAGAAAAGGAAGAAAATGTGTCAGGATATTTACAACCTTGGAGAAATAGGACATTTATTTTACACTCATGGTGGCGTGTGATTTGAAGTGATGATATTCTTATGTGTTTGCTGCTCTTGTACTCTGGCTGGTGGAGGATGGGATTTTAAGAGGTGTATTAATTGCCACAGAGGGTGAAATAAATAAAAAATTCATTCTTGAGTTTACTGGCGGTTTGAGGGTTGAACAAGGCAATGTTTCCAAGAAAGCATTAAGTACCGAAAAATTGTCTTTTTGGCTCTTTAATGATAATCACAGAAGATAGAGTTTCCAATCCTTGCAAAGAATGTCCTACGTACAAATGCAAAGAACAGATTTGTAATTTTGCAACAAAGACCACATCCTGTAGGAAATAATTGTTAATCTTGTGCAGTATTCTTAGCTTCCCTGTCTGCCTGACTAAAATAATCTGAACTTGGAGGCAGTGTAATGTTGCAAGTAATAGGTGGCGTAAATGGAGAGAGACTGCAGTGCAGAGGCATCTAGGTGTCCTCGTACAAGAATCACAAGACGTAGTATTCAGGTACAGCAAATCATTAGGAAGGCAAATGGAATGTTTGGCTTTATTGCAAGGGGGATGGTGAATCGAAATGTGGAAGCCTTGCCATACAGGGCATGATGAGATTTTACCTGGAGTATCACAGAATCGTAGAAGAATATATTGCAGAAAGGCCCTTCGGCCCATTACCTGAAAGACACCTGACCTGTCTATCTAATCCCATTTGCCAGCACTTGGCACCCCCGCAGTGGAAGTTTCACCAAGCTGAGTCCCGGGATGAGGGCTTTGTCTTGTGAGGAAACGTTGAGGAGGTTGGACCAATAATCATTGGAGATCAGGGGCTGGATTCTCCGTTCCTAACGGCAGCTTGTTCCTGTCCTCTTTCCTACTGTCATCGCTGCTGATATTCGCGTCCAAACACAATCATCTCTCATTGGAAGAATGTTGACACCAGTTAATCAACTTGCCAAACTAAACCACATTGGACATTTACAGGGCCAGGTTCATTAACTTGTTAAACTACAGGGTAATTTCATCAGAACCAGTTCATTGACCTGTTAAAAATAAACAGCAGTGAAGTTTCACGACAACTAGTGAATCAAACTAGACCACGGGAGAATATTGCAGGAACGTATAATCAATTAACTAAACTGAGCCACAAGTGAATTTCAGAGGTAGGTGTTAACTAACTTGTCAAACTGAACTACACTGCAATTTCACTGGGGCTAATTCATTTTCTCGTCAAACTAAACCACAGGAAAATTTGACAGGAAGAAGTTAATGAACTTGTCAAGCTAAACCACAGGGGAATATCACTGGAACATCTGTCTGCCTTTGGGCCTTGCCAACCAGCAGCACCAACCAACACATTATTATTCTTCTTTATTAGACCTAACTCTGGGAAAATTGGTTGTAACGTTTGCCCACAAAATGGGGTGGCAACACACCAAAGGTAGCTCATCAATTGGAAAGTGCTGTTTGACATCTTGAATACACTAAAGATGCTGTGGAAATTCAAGGAGCACTTCTTCACCCAGCAGGATAATCATCATAAGCCAACTGGAATTGCCTCAAGCAGGAAGTCAACCAGATGAAAGATCCAGGCTTCATCTGGACTAACGCCAAGCATCTCAAATCCAACGCCTGAGAATGCCATGTCCCATTCAAGTTTCTGAATGTTTTCAAAATTTCACAGCCCTTCGGCAATGAAAATTGCCTGGACAGCATTTTGCCAAGTGTGGTTTGGTAGAGGCAACTGAAAAGAGTTGATGAAAAGGCTTTTTCTCGAAGCCTAGACTCCATTCTAGACTCCATCTTCCAGGTTACACAGTATCCAATCAGCAATTGGCTTGGGATTGAGATCAGAACTGGAGCGTTGCCCAGAATTTGCTGCTGACACTTGAGCCAAACCTACAGGCGGTTTGGGGGGTGGTGGTGGGGGGGGGGGGGGAGTGGGGGGGGGGGGGGGGGGGGGGGGGGGGCTACTGCAGTTCCATAACACCATCAGTCACTTATCAATATAAGTGGTGTGGCTGCATCTGAACGTTTAATCGGTTGTGGACCTCATTGTTCAAGACCCACTGCAGAAAGGAAAATAAATCCTTGAGCACGAGTTCAGGGTTGGAATCATGACGGACAACTTTAATCTGAGCCAACTGTCAGGAAACTGAAGGGATCGGATGTAACTGGTTTCGCACCCCACCTCATTTCACCGTCCGTTCAAATAACTGGAAAGTAACAGCAGGCAGGGTGTAAAAATGACATTTCATCCAATCGCAAAGGTTTCCTGCCCAGAGAGACAAAAATTATTTCCATTGAATTCCACAGCCCCGAAGGAGGTTATTTTTGGCCTGTTATGTCCATGCCAGGTTTCTGAAAGAAGGATGCATTTGCAAGACATTTACCTTATATCCATTTTAGATTTTTTTTTTCTTTGATTGATCAGATCGGGGCGAGGAGTCACGTGTAGCGGGTAAACCCTTGTCACAAACAGCCAGCTTCTGGTACATAATGGTGCCCAAAATAAGACAGGGACGGCGGACTGTGTCAGGATGATGGCACTGTGGCTGCTGCCAGGGCTGGTGGGCATTCACTGATATGATGTTCTGGGCGTGGTCGGTCGCACACCAACCACACATTAATGGAGTTGCAGCACTTGCCTGCCCAAAGCGCCAGTGCGCCGTTGGTGGCTCCTAGCGCCATGAGGAATCCTGCTACCCAGCCAAAGCCATGCACTCTCTCCTCCTGTTTCTCCTCTGGTAAGAAGGGAGGACTCTGAATTCTCCTCTCCTGGCATCCAGGGCCTTTCTTACCTCCGTGATGCAGCGATGGATGGTGAACTGGGAAATGTCGGCTATATTGCCTGATCCAACCTGGATGGATTTGCTTGTTTAGAGAGTTATGGTGATCTGACTGTGCCATCCTCACCCTGCTCTGCAGCTAACGATCCTGTGGAAGGAGGTGGCACAGTTCAGTTACCACCTCCCTGGCAAAGGGTGGGCACCTCACAAATTTCTCCTGGCTGGACCAGTGTTCTCTGAAGATCCAGGGTGAGCAGGGTAAATTGAGAACCCTCCTCCACCTCCCGCTATGCACGGTCCCCTCTTTGCAGCCTACACTCCCAACCTGTTGTGTTGCAAAGCAAGGGAGCTGTAGCTAAAGTCAACATAACTCCAGCGTAATTTATATTGATTGGGCATAAACCCCTCTGACCTACCTCTCGGGAGCAGGGACACGCACCTTCACAAACTAACAAGTCACCAATCCCCCGACCACAGCACACCACAGTCCTTCCACAAATTCTGAAAAGAGTAAAAATAATTCAGACTAGGATATTGTCCAAGCATCTAAAGAGAAAAACAAATGCGGGGCCAGAGGTAAAGGGCTGGAGACTGGGACTATTTGAGGTTCTCTTCCAGAGAGGCCGCAGTGACACATTGAGCCAAGTGGCCTCGTTCCGTGCTGTGGCAATTCTCTGGGCAGGATTTTCCACACTCCCCGGGCCATATTTTGTGGTGCCGGTGGTGTTGAAGGTTCATTTTAGAAGAGGTGGAGAATCATATATTTGATGGCGGGGACGTTGGGAAGATAGTCTTTCAGTTACAGAATCCTAAATCAAATAATGTGTTGATAATAAGCCTCCTATTTTCCAACCACAGTTCCATGCATTCATTATCACCTCAATGATTCCAAAGCACCAGAATGTTAACAATATCACAGTCCAATCCTAGAGATATTGATATTTGGATTTGAATCAGGAAAAACAGCACAGAATTAAAAACAATGATTTCACAGCGCAGTGAAAAAGAAACCAGAAGGCTAAACAGTCCAAGGGCTCGCTGCAGTGCCGGGACAGTTGGCGTAGGTATAATCACCACAAGATCTCAATTCAGCTGTTCGCACTTCAATTTAACAAGGGCTAACCCGTAGGCACCTCTTGTAAATAGAAGTGTGGATGGTGCCAAATCTGACGAGTTTAAAGAAAAGATTATTGATGATCAGCTCTATCTGGCTTCCTTCAATTCATATGTATGTCCAAGTGTCTGAGTTTTCATCCTTCCTTCATTTGTGAGCTGCCTAAACCTTATGTGGCTTGGCTTGGCTTCAATGCAGTCCTTACAGCAGCTCAATCGGCCAATTTTATATTCCAAAAGAAGGATGTACTTGCCTTAGAAGGGATGTACTAGAGTTGATTACTGAAGTGGGAGCATTGTCTCAGGAAGGGAAATTGAATCGGCCTATACTTTCTGGATGGTGGAGAGGTGATCTCATTGCAAAAGGATTAAGCCTCATGCTGTATTTAAAAAAAATAAAATATGTGAGGATATCCTCATGGCTATTTCTAAAATTTAAAAAAACTGGACAAAAACCTTTTAAAATAACTGAATCTATCCCTCAAAATTTGGGGGCAATGGAGACGACATAGGGGAGAAGTGGGGGGCTCGATGGAGGCCCCGATACGGGGGAGCCATCGGTTTGTCCCAGGGAGCATTGATGGCGGATTTCTGGGCTGACACAGGGCAGGGGTTAGGAGGTTGAGGGACCTGTTTGTGGAGGGGAGGTTCGCGAGCTTGGGGGAGTTAGAGGGGAAGTTTGGGCTCCCCCCGGGGAACATGTTTAGGTACATGCAGGTGAGGGCGTTTTCCAGGCAGCAGGTGGAGGGGTTCCCCTTGCTGCCCCCATGAGGGGTGCAGGATCGGTTGCTCTCGGGGGTGTGGGTTGGAGGAGGGAGGATTTCGGACATATACCGGGTAATGCAGGAGGTAGACGAGGCCTCGGTGGAGGAACTGAAGGGTAAATGGGAAGAGGAGCTGGGTGAGGAGATTGAGGAGGGGACGTGGGCGGATGCCCTGGAGAGAGTGAATTCCTCCTCTTCCTGTGCGAGGCTTAGCCTCATACAGTTCAAGGTGCTGCATAGGGCCCACATGACTGGGACAAGGATGAGTAGGTTTTTCGGGGGCGAGGACAGGTGTGCTAGGTGCTCGGGGAGCCCAGTGAACCACGCCCATATGTTTTGGGCGTGCCCAGCGCTGGGGGAGTTTTGGAAGGGGGTAGCAAGGACGGTGTCGAGGGTGGTGGGATCCAGGGTCGAGCCAGGCTGGGGACTCGCAATTTTTGGGGTTCCAGTGGAGCCGGGAGTGCAGGAGGAGAGAGAGGCCGGTGTTCTGGCCTTTGCGTCCCTAGTAGCCCGGCGGAGGATCTTGCTCCAATGGAAGGATGCGAGGCCCCCAAGCGTGGCGGCCTGGATCAATGATATGGCGGGGTTCATTAAATTGGAGAAGGTGAAATTTGCCTGAGGGGATCAGTACAAGGGTTCTTTAGGCGGTGGCAGCCTTTCCTGGACTTCCTGGCGGAACAGTAGGGAAATAGGCCAGCAGCAGCAGCAACCCGGGGGGGGGGGTTTGGATCGGTGGGAGGGAGAACTGTGTACATGGGTTTGTGGGATGTGGCGGGTGCTATCTCTTTCCCTTTTGTTGTTTGGGTGTTCTTTTGTTTTTTTTTCTTTTGTTTGTAGTTGCTTTTGAAGTTGGGTGGGAATTGTTCTTGGGGTGTTACCGCGGTTGTTTTGTTAATAGAGTTGAGATGTTTATATTTTGTAAAAATTTCAATAACAATTATTTAAAAAAAAAAAAATAACTGAATCTAAGACCGTAACCCTCAAACAAAAAGGACCTACCTGGCAGTATTGAATAAACTTGCACTTCATTATCTCTGAAGCAACATTAACTTGAGGGCAGCATGGTCGCACTGTGGGTAGCACTGTGGTTTCACAGTGCCAGGGTCCCAGGTTCGATTCCGGCTTGGGTCACTGTCTGTGCGGAGTCTGCACGTCCTCCCCGTGTCTGCGTGGGTTTCCTCCGGGTGCTCTGGTTTCCTCCCACAGTCCAAAGCTGTGCAGGTTAGGTGGATTGGCCATAATAAATTGCCCAAAAAGGCTAGGAGGGGTGATTGGGTTACGAAGATAGAGTGGAAGTGAGGGTTTAAGTGGGCCAAATGGCCTCCTTCTGCACTGTATATTCTGTGTAACAAGAACTATATAGTGGCCATTTCCATTTCATAAACCCAGGTTGGCAAGCCAGAATCTACAAAGGGGCCCACAAGCTTCCTTCCATTTCTTAATGGTTGCGACATTTAACCATTCTTGAGGACCCAAACGAAGGGTACGCATCTCTTGTCAAAGACAATATGGAGAGAAGGGAGTCATGTGTCATGGATCTCTCGTTTGTGACCCAGTAACAGTAGTTTGTGGAATTGCAAGCTCACCTGACCCCTGGAACCTCTGGACCATCACCTGCAAGACTGAGCCATCTCTGCATGCGTATCTCATGATGTGTAGTGAAAACCATTGGAAAAGTTAATTAACCAGCACTGGTTCAGGGGCGGCTGGTGGCACAATGGTTAGCACTGCTGCCTACGGCGCTGAGTACCCGGGTTCGAATCCCAGCCCTGGGTCACTGTCCGTGTGGTGTTTGCGCAATCTCCCCGTGTCTGCGTGGGTTTCACCCCCACAACCCAAAGATATGCAGGGTAGGTGGATTGGCCACGCTAAATTGCCCCTTAATTGGAAAAGAAAATAATTGGGTCCTCTAAATTAATTTAAATTTATTTTTAAAAAACAGCATTAGTTTTCAACGTGCTGAACTTCATGAAGGAATAACTCATTGGACTTTGGGTCGGGACCCTTGGACTAGTGTGAAACAAAAGTTATTTTCTCTGTGCTCTTTGCACTGTTGATTTTTCCTTTCTCTCTCCCTCGCTTACTGTATTAGTGCACAGAAGGCAACGTTGCAACTTTCCTCTTGTGTTTTGAGCATGTACAAATAAAGTAACCTTTTGAGTCCGTCCTGTCTCGAGTTTGCTGTGAGGTAATTAATAGAAATTGGATCACACCAAAACCGAGGGGTTGATAAATTACTCCACTGCTCATAAAGGGAGAAGCAAATAAAAGAAACATTTTGTTTATGGATGGGTATTGAGAGGAGAAATTAATGCTGTTAAATTAACGCCCTTCCTGTCGACTCTTAGATAATTTGACAGGGTAGAAGTTTCCCCAGGCTGGAGAGTCTCAAAATAGGGTTCATGGTCCCAGGATAAGGTTGGCCATTTAGGGCTCAGATGAGGAGAAAATTCTGCACTTGGAGAATTTGGGAATTCTCTACCCCTGAGAGCTGTAGTCCTCAGTCATTGAATACATCCAAGACAAAGATCATTTTTGTTTAGGCATTGAGGGAATCAAGGGGCAGGGTGGAGAGTTGAGGCCGAGGGATATCAATGATCGTTCCGAATGCCACAACAAACTTGAGGAACCGCACATCACCCACTCCTGCTCCTATTTCTCATACTCCATGATTTCCCTTTCTTTCCCCGCCCCCAGAATGGCCTTGACCTGTGCTGCCTCCAGTTTCTTGGGCTTCAACCTCCAACTTACCCATCGTGACCTTTGATGGTGAGGCTAGAGATTGGGTTATCAACACTCCATTTAAACTGGAATGATCAGGAGTGGGGACTCCAGCCAAATATCTCACCCCCCAGCCCAGGAGGGCACAGAGGACAAAAAGCTTGGATCTTTGACAACAGCTTTGCAGCCAATGAAATGATTTTCGACGTGTCGGCTATCATGAATGAAACACAGCAACAAGCTCCCACAAACAGCAAAAGTGATGGTAGTTTTACAGATTAATAGACGTTCAGGCCACCAGGTGGAACTCCACTGGAGATAGTGCCATAACAATCATTAATGTAAATCTGGAAATTGGAAAGGGCCATTGTTTAATATCTTATCTGAGATTCCAACAGCTCTGACAGCACAGTGCTCCCTCAGTACTGCCTGGAGGTAGAATCGAACTCGATTTTGAGCTTCTGCCCGAGGGTAAGATTGACCCATAGCTACCAACTGCGCTGTCACTGATCACAATAGCAGCAGCTCCAGGGCACAAATTGGCCACTTTGCTTTGCCCATGGTGTCCTTTTATTTTTAGAAGCACCCACTGTGCAATGTTGGCCAGTAGATTGTTTCCTCCGAGGCTGGGTGCATGTCTCTTTAAACTCGGTGTGAGATCAACTGTCGTAAGGGAGCTTTTGGCAACTTAGAAAGAAAGGAAATTGAAACTGTAGAGAAAGCAAAAGTGTTGAAAGAACACATGGGTGCAACACGCGTGCAAAAAAAGGGGAAAAACTCAGGCAATTGGTTCCAAAGTAAACCTCACGTTTAAAAAGAAAACACAGGATATTTTAAGCCAGTGAGTGGAAAACACAATAAGGACACAGAGGCTGTTATATAATACCCTTGGATGTTAGTTCATCTAGATTAGTACTCCTAACCACAAACTTTCCTACCTAGTCTCTTAAAACTATGCATAACTTTCCCCTTACGTGGCAGAAGGAGCTGAAATAACAAAGCTCGCTTCGAACGGTTCAAAGCCTTAAATCACCAAACTGCAGGAACAAAGGAATAATGTCTTCATTGGCTACTGACTGTTGCAGGTTTTTAATTCAGAGGACTATTTTAGTAACAACGGCGCAGATAATGAGGGGGAATTCCTTGCCCTGTCCCGAACAGCAGTTGCAAATCTCTTTCCCTCTGTCCTGCCTATCTGGGTGGCCCCATTCCGAGAAAGTGAAAAGTCTCGCAAATCTGTGAAATCCTGATTTGGGGAATCGAAGGAGAGGTGGGTCTGATCCGCAAAATGGGAGACATTTCAAGCTGATTAGGGTAAACGGGAGTTAGCCCGGACTGAAGGGAATTTTTAGTGACTATTAGATTGATAGGGAGTCAGTGATGATTTTCCCAATTGTCCTTTTCTTTTCCCAGGATTGGAAGGGGGCGGGGAGGGAGAGGTGGTAGGGGCGTCAAATATTGCATGACATTCGGGATGGTACCATGTTTCGATAGAATGGGAAAGTGCAGGCCCCTACAGATCTCTGGGGAACACCAATTGGTACAATCCCACCAAACCAAAAGCATACCATTTAGCCCCACTGTCCTGCCCTCAGCCAATTACTACCCATTACCACAAGCCACTCAGTTGTATTAAACCATGACATGCTGACCCACCATCACGTTAATAATGACCATGATGCTCACGTCCAGTGAATGAGAGCAATGTCTGAAAACCTGGGCCGGATTCTCCATTGCCCGACGCCAAAATCATAGTCGGCGATCGGGTGGAGAATCAATTCCGACGGCGGAATGGGTTTGCCGGTTTGACGCCGGTTCGCGATTCTCCGCCCCCTCCAAACCGGCGTCATTGTGACGCGCGCCCTGTGCAGTCGCAATGCCGTTGGCGCCTCATCCACCTTGATGCTCCGCCTCCGATGGGCCGAATTCACGTCGGCGTGGGACATGTGTGGTCTGAGCCAGCGTGCCGGCTGCTGACTGTGTCCTGCGCCTCCACAATCGGCTGAGGGGGCATCTGCCAGGGCTGGGGGGACTGGTGGGGGTTGGCCGGCGAGTGGCCACGGGGTGGCCAGGGGGTGGGCTGTGGTGTCGGGGTCGGCAGGTTAGGTTCAGCGCCCTGTTTTCCGGCGCGACCGGTGCAGGGCGTCATCCGCGCGCATGCGTGGCCCGGGACCCGGCCGTTTTCGGCGCGGGCGGTGGGTGTTTCAGTCGGTGCCAATGCCTCAGTGGTACCGGAATTGGTGAGGGGTCGCCGCCGAATTTCCTGTTGTGAAAGTCGGCACATTGTACGCTGGAGTCAGCACTTAGTCACCAGAACGGAGAATCCAGCTCCTGGATATCAAGTGAGTCAGAAAATAATCGGTAACAATGCAGTGAGATTTTTATCTTTTAGTTTCTTGGAACAGTAGGTGGCAGTGCCGTCCAATACAGAAGAGAACAGAATAATTGGAAACTGAGCAAAGAAGCCAAAGTGAGAGAGAGAGAGAGAGAGACAGTGGCCCTGATGTGGGATTTGGTAGCATAGTGGTTATGTTATTGGACTAGCAATCCGACAGCCTGGATAAACGATCCATCGGTGTGAGTTCAAATCCCACCAGCGCAACTGAGGAATTTATACTCAATTGATGAAATAAATCCAGAATAAGAACAGAAGAACTAGGAGCAGGAGTAGGCCATCTAAAAAGCTAGTCTCGGTACTGGTGACCATAAAGTAAAGCGATTGTTGTAAAAACCCACCTGCCTATTAGAGAAAAGAAATCTGCCATCCTTACATGATCTTTCCTCCATGTGGTTGACTCGAAGTGCCCCCAGATATAGCGACTCAGCTGAATTCAAGGAGATTGTTCACCACTACCTTCCCAAGGACAGTTATGGATAAACCTGCAGATGGTCACATTTTGGGGCCTCACGGTAGCATGGTGGTTAGCATCAATGCTTCACAGCTCCAAGGTCCCAGGTTCGATTCCCGGCTGGGTCACTGTCTGTGTGGAGTCTGCACGTCCTCCTCGTGTGTGCGTGGGTTTTCTCCGGGTGCTCCGGTTTCCTCCCACAGTCCAAAGATGTGCGGGTTAGGTGGATTGGCCATGCTAAATTGCCCGTAGTGTAAGGTTAATGGGGGGATTGTTGGGTTACAGGTATACGGGTTACGTGGGTTTAAGTAGGGTGATCATTGCTCGGCACAACATTGAGGGCCGAAGGGCCTGTTCTGTGCTGTACTGTTCTATGTTCTATGAATATATTATATGAATGAGTGATTTTTTTAAAATGTCAGGCAATGTAATAAGTCCAATGAGGCAGCAGTTCCTTCACCAGAATCTCTTTTATTAACAAATCCAACAGCTGAACAACCAGCTGCATTAACCTTGCTGTCCACACTGGGAGTGCAGAGGATCTGATGCTCCCTGTTATATACAGAGAAAGGGGTTCCCTGATTGGGCCACTAATCAGGGAACTCGTATTCTAATTGGCCAATATTAAAGGTTTGGTCGAAATCATTACAGGCGACAAGTGCGGAATGCTAGAGTCAGTCCCAGTGAGTGGGGGTGGGGGGTCAGTGGGGGAGAACGGTCAGCGCAGGGGAAGAGGGAGGGACAGATTGTGAGAATGAGATGAACAGGCTTTGATTGAGTCTGAGGCAGCACTTGAGGACTCTTGTGGTATTAGTGATAAGGGTGGAGTTGGTACCAGGGATAGAAGGTCAACTTTCCCAGTATTATAATAGAATCATAGAATTTACAGTGCAGAAGGAGGCCATTTGGCCCATCGAGTCAGCAATGGCCCTTGGAAAGAGCACCCTACTTAAGCCCACGCTTCCACTCCATCCCCAGAACCCAGCAACACCACCTCACCTTTTAGACACTAAGGGGCAATTTAGTAAGGTCAATCCACCTAACCTGCACATCTTTGGACTGTGGGAGGAAACCGGAGTATCCGGAGGAAACCCACGCAGACACGGGGAGAAAGCGCAGACTCCGCACAGAGAGTCACCCGAATTGAACCCGGATCCTTGAAGCTGTGAGGAAAATTCTGCCTGATGGCTCTGTGGATGCTGTGAGGGCACATGGGGGACCCTGATGTTGATATTTGTGGATGATATCATCAAATAACGTGGTTGACTCTCAAAATGCCGTCTGAAATTCAGTTCAACGGCAATTAGGAAGGGGCAATAAATACTGGCCCAATCAGTGACACCCACATCACATGAAAGAATAAAGAAAAGGGAACAACACGTAGATGAGGAAGAGGAAGACACAAAATTTTGGGGAACTCCAGAGATACGGGGAATTAGAAATCATTGCTGGAGTTACTCGGACTACAATTGGATAGAACTAAGTTATAGCAGTACACCCAGCTGGAAGGCGGAGAGTCTGAAGATGATAGTGGAATTAACCTTTTTTAATCTTTATTATTGTCACATGTAGGCTTATATTAACACTGCAATGAAGTTACTGTGAAAAGCTCCTAGTTGCCACATGCCGGCGCCTTTTTGGATACACTGTGGGAGAATTCAGGATGTCCAATTCACCTAACAGCACGTCTTTCGGGACTTGTGGGAGGAAACCAGAGCACCCGGAGGAGACCCACGCAGACACGGGGAGAACGTGCAGACTCCGCACAGTGACCCAAGCCGGGAATCGAACCTGGGAACCAGGCGCTGTGAAGCAACAGCGTGTGCAGGCTGTGGAGAAGGTACAGAGGAGGTTTACCAGGATGTTGCCTGCTCTGGAAGGTGTTCGCTATATGGAGAGGCTGAATAGATGTGGACTATTTTCCTTAGAATGACGGAGGTTGAGGGGTGACCTGACAAGATTATGAGGGGCATGGATAGAGTGGATGGGCAGGCACTCTTTCCCAGGGTGGAGGGGTCAGTCACCAGGGGGCAGAGGTTTAAGGTCCCTGGGGCAAAGTTTAGAGGAGATGTGCGAGGCAGGTTTTTTACACAGAGGGTGGTGAGTGCCTGGAATGCGTTGCCAGTGGAGGTTGTGGAAGCAGATACATCAACGGTGTTCAAAAGGCATCTTGACAAATACATGGATAGGACGGGTATGGAGGGATACGGCACAAAGAAATGCTGAGGGTTTTGGCCAAGGTTGGTAACATGACCATACAGGCTTGGAGGGCCGAAAGGCCAGTTCCTGTGCTATATCGTTCTTTGTTAACCACTGTGCTACGTTACCACCCTATTGACTATGTTAGTGCTGCAAAGAGGTTGAGGAATGATAATGAAGCATGGTTACAAAGTCAGGGGTTTTAGCAGGGAGGGTGGGCAGTACCTGAGGACAGGAGTGTATTTACAATGTCAGCTAGCATAGGAGCCAGTGAGGGTAGCAGTGTGCTCAACAGTTAAATCTGGTTAGGATCGGAGGAGCAGATGGTGAGTCTCACAAACAAGGTGAGAGGGCATGAGGGCAGTTGGCAGAGAAATGAGTGAACTATGCCAGATCAGATCTCAGACAGGTCTGGGCATGATTTGGAGGCCAAAGCAGCAGAAGCCTGGACACTCGAAGTGACAAAGGAAATTTCTGCTCCTGGCACTTCTTGTTACATAGATGCTAATCACCGAGGCAGGCCAAACTATCCATGCTGGGCACTATTCTCCACACAGGCCTCTTCACACCCACTCATCATGTCATTCCATCAACATAACCGGTTTTCCTTCCTCCAATGCATCTGGGCCATGTTTCTGGTGAGGAGGGTGGAAGAGATTGGTGGATAGGGGACAGGAATTTGAATGCTTGCCTGTGTGCCATTTACATACGACACCAGGACCTTTGACCCCATGAGGTAACAGCAGGGTGAGCACAGACAAGAAGCTGGAGTTTAGTTTATTTCTCCTGGACAATCCCGGGTATTACTTGGCCAAAGAGATTGAGGCCCAATCACAGTTAACGTGGTCCAGTTGGTCTCGTGGCAGTTGTGAGTCAGTTCAAACCTAACAAATAAGGTTCTGGGTGACATGTTGAGAAGGTGGAATACAAATCAAACAAAGGTGTGTGCTCATACTGTGTGGTGGCATAACTAGGAGGTTTACGGTACATATCTGCCATTGGCTCAGGTCGGTCATGTGCCTCTCTGCTGATTGGTTGAGGCTAGTCATGTGACTGCTCACCCATTGGCCGAGAGGCAAGTAGTCCCGCCAACGAGGCGGGGTATAAGAACCCGTAGGACCTGGCAGTCGGCCTTTCTCTGTAAATCGACTGTCGGGCGCACAACTAGTTGATTAAAGCCTGATATATGGAACTTCTTCACGACTCGAGTCCAATTGATGGTACATCATACTGTTTAAAGTATCAATCTCCAGTTCCTCTCAATCATAGGAAGGATTTGCTAACCATGGGACTGAAGGGGCGCCAAAAATAAATTCTAGATACTAGGGAGTAGAAGAGATTTCTGAGGTGTGTGGTGTGCAGCTGCTGGGATGAAGGGCAGTAGCAGAAGGTGAGTTAAAATTACTTTTCGGTTGTTGGCTGAAGGAAACAGGAGTTTGTCGATTCACAATTAAAAGTGGTTACAGGAAAACACAAAATCAATTACATTTGAACCTTTTCTCAATTCTGAGGAAAGGTCACAGACCTCAAACGTTATGTTTCTCTTTTTCTATCACTGCCAGACCCGCTGAGCATTTCCAGCATTTTCTGTTTTTATTTCAGATTTCCAGCATCTGGGGTATTTGACTAGTGTATTGATGTGTTGTATCCACTGCCACTTCTCTTCCAGAAATGCCCACCTTGAAGAGGTTCTGGGGTAGAATTTTAAGGAGGGAGGGCAATCGCCGCTCGCCATCCCAAGCGCGGCGCCTAACGCACAACCGCTGACTCTCGACCTCCCACTGCCATTTAACGTTCATTTGAGCGTTGATTGGTAGTTCCATCCACCGCCCTTGGAAGGAAGTTCTGCCCGTGAGAGGAGTTGTAGCCAATCAGATTGGCTGACAGCTCTTCAACCCGGCCTGGGACTATTGAGAAGTCGGGAATCCAGTACACTCCTGACTTGTGCCTTGTAAACGGTGGACAGGTTATGGGGAGTCAGGAGGTGAGTTACTCACTGCAGGAATCCTTGACAGGCGCCCTGTGCCTTTGCAGGTACCCCCCCCACCCCCCGCCTCCCCAACACTGCACACCCGCCCCCCCTGCCTGAGATATTCCCCACCCGGCATTTGCCCTGTTCCACTGCCCTCTCCGTGTTCCTTACTTCCCTTGCTTGGGGCTGTCGGCTTGGCCCAGAAATCCACAGAGCAATGGCCATTTAACCATTTAATTGACGGTCGTTTGTTGTTCAAGGTGGATAAATCCTGTCTCAAGCTGTGGGCCGAGCCAAAGTAGGCTTTCCCGGACATTAATGCCACGGGTGAAGTGGCCAGGTTATGAGGTTGGAAGGTGGCCGCAGGGGTGGCAGGGGGTGGGGGGGGGGGGGCAGTGGGGTGGGGGCAGAGGGTTGGAAGGTGGCCGCAGGGGATGGGGGCAGTAGGGGGGGCAGAGGGTTGTTAGGTGGCTGCAGGGGCTGGGGCACTGGGGGGCGTGGAGGGTTGGAAGGTGGCCGCAGGGGGTGGGGCACTGGGGGGCGTGGAGGGTTGGAAGGTGGCTGCAGGGGGTGGGGGCAGGGGGGGTGGGGGGTGGAGGGCTGGAAGGTGGCCGCAGGGGGTGGGGGCAGTAGGGGGGCAGAGGGTTGGAAGGTGGCCACAGGGGGTGGGGGCAGTGGGGGGGCGTGGAGGGTTGGAAGGTGGCCACAGGGGGTGGGGGCAGGGGGGGGTGGGGGGGTGGAGGGTTGGAAGGTGGCCGCAGGGGGTGGGGGCAGTAGGGGGGGCAGAGGGTTGGAAGGTGGCCGCAGGGGGTGGGGGCAGTAGGGGGGGCAGAGGGTTGTAAGGTGGCCACAGGGGGTGGGGGCAGTGGGGAGGTGGGGGGGTGGAGGGTTGGAAGGTGGCCGCAGGGGGTGGAGGCAGTGGGGGGGGGGGGCGGAGGGCTGTTAGGTGGCCGCAGGGGGTGGGGGCAGTAGGGGGGGCAGAGGGTTGGAAGGGGGCCACAGGGGGTGGGGGCAGTGGGGAGGGGGGTGTGCGGAGGGTTGGAAGGTGGCCACAGGGGGTGGGGGCAGTGGGGGGCGGAGGGTTGGAAGGTGGCCGCAGGGAGTGAGGGCAGTAGGGGGGGCAGAGGGTTAGAAGGTGGCCACAGGGGGTGGGGGCAGTGGGGAGGGGGGGGGGGGAGGAGGGTTGGAAGGTGGCCGCAGGGGGTGGGGGCAGTGGGGTGGGGGCAGAGGGCTGTTAGGTGGCCACAGGGGGTGCGGGCAGTAGGGGGGGGCAGAGGGTTGTTAGGTGCCCTCAGGGGATGGGTGCAGTGGGGGGGGGGGGCAGAGGGCTGTTAGGTGGCCGCAGGGGGTGGGGGCAGTAGGGGGGGCAGAGGGTTGGAAGGTGGCCACAGGGGGTGGGGGCAGTGGGGGAGGGGGGGGGGGCGGAGGGTTGGAAGGTGGCTGCGGGGGGTGGGGGCAGTGGGGGGGGGGGAGGGCGGAGGGTTGGAAGGCAGCCGCGGGATGTGTGGGGGGAGGGGGGGGGGATCCATCCCTAGTGTTAAACTCCCCTTGAATGTTTCTCTCTTCAAAGTGCTGCCTGACTTTCTGATATCCAGCATTTTATTTTTTCATTTTGGATTAAAGAGGGAAATTCTTTTGCCTGGGGTTATTGGAATGCTTTGACACAGAAAAACAATACATGCTTAGGCAGAGACCGTTTCATTTTGAAAAATGAACATACAGGGCTGTGAAGAATGAGCAAGATGGCAGGACCTGCTTCTGTTTGGCTGCAGCGTGGCTCCATTACGAAGGAGGCCGAACTGCTCTCCTTTCTGCTCGGAGCTTCGATCATTGTAAATGCAGATTCATGATCACTTTCACTGACGGCGCCTTTAGATTTCCAGGAGGTGTTTCCAGAAACTGTGAGGATGCAAACTCACCTTTTCCTGGATTCCTTCGTCCAATGGTGGAAACTCTACACCATCGTAGCCTAACCACCCAGCTGCCCCTGCGAGGGAGAGACAGAATAACAAGGGAAGGTAATGTTTTGGGATCTTGGTCCTCAACGCTCGCTCTCATTGACTCGACACACCACCCAGTCCTGGAACAGGAAATGGGGCAAATCGTCAGGGCCTGCAGTGGGCAACAGGTCAGGAGGGTGCGGGCCAGAGATAATCAACTGAGGATCAGAGCATGTGAAAGTATTGTTTTAGTGTTGGGCTTCAACTGAAAAATGATTATTGTAACATGTTTTACTTTTCTTTTTTGCTCTTTTGCTTGGATTTAGATCATGGTTTTGAGCCACAGCAGTGGTTAGATTTCTAAAGAATACAATTGCTATTCTTGGCCCTCATGTGGCAAACTACTTTTGCTAAATGTTAACAACCCAAACCACACAAAGTATGTAAAGGAATGTGGTTTCATGTTTACTTAGTGAAAACTCAGCTCGATATAACTGACCCGAGCGAGGAATTGTGGCACAGTAGCATCTTAATACATAATACAACAGCTGTGCTTCGATTGCAGGAGTTTCTGGAAAAATGTACCTCATGGAGCCAACATTAGGAAACTGCCTTGTGCTGATTTGATTTTCAGATGTGGAATGTGTCCTCTGTAAGCATCATTTGGCCTTAATTGTGGGTTTGTGTCTCCGTGCCTGTATCCATGTTCATGTGCAGTCTGAGGGGGTGCAGCACTGTCGTTGGCGCTGGTCCTTTTGGGCGGGCCACTAAACTGAAGCCCCGCCTTCCTTCTCAGATGCTTTATGACCAGATGAGAAGGAGTGAACTGGTTCCCCTCCGTTCATCCTTCTCGGTTTGTCAGAAAAAAGTTTTAAATTTATTTTACATAAGGATATGCCTTTTCCAAATCAAAAGGGCAGCATGGTAGCATAGTGGATAGCACAATTGCTTCACAGCTCCAGGGTCCCAGGTTCGATTTCGGGCTTGGGTCACTGTGCGGAGTCTGCACATCCTCCCCGTGTGTGCGTGGGTTTGCTCCGGGTGCTCCGGTTTCCTCCCACAGTCCAAAGATGTGCAGGTTAGGTGGATTGGCCATGATAAATTGCCCTTAGTGTCCAAAATTGCCCTTCGTGTTGGGTGGGGTTACTGGGTTGTGGGGATAGGGTGGAGGTGTTGACCTCGGGTGGGGTGCTCTTTCCAAGAGCTGGTGCAGACTCGATGGGCCGAATGGCCTCCTTCTGCACTGTAGATTCGATGATAATCGATGAAATCGATTGAACTATTTAAGCTGTGAGCAATGAAAAAACAATCGAACAAGGATTTCTTGAGCGAAAGAAAGAACACATTTATTAACCACCAACTCTGAGGAGTGTCCTCAAGATGCAGATTTTTAGAAGCGCCAGGAACTAAAGAACTACGAGCAGGAGTAGGCCATCTGGCCCCTCGAGCCTGCTCTGCCATTCAATGAGATCATAGCTGATCTAATTTTGTGGACTCAGCTCCACTTACCCACCCACTCACCGTAACCTTCTATTCCTTTACTTTCAAAAATGTTGCTACTTTTGCCTCAAAAACATCCAAAGAGGTAGCCTCAACTGCTTCACTGGGCAGGGAATTAAACCGATTCACCACGATTTGGCTGAAGAAGTTCCTCATCAACTCAGTACTAAATCTGCTCCCCCTGGGGCAGGGGCTGGTTTAGCTCACTGGGCTAAATCGCTGGCTTTTAAAGCAGACCAAGCAGGCCAGCAGCACGGTTCGCTTCCCGTACCAGCCTCCCCGGATAGGCGCCAGAATGTGGCGACTAGGGGCTTTTCACAGTAACTTCATTGAAGCCTACTCGTGACAATAAACGATTTTCATTTTTCATTTCATTTCCTTATTTTGAGGCTATGTCCCTGAGTTCTAGTTTCATCCGCCTGTGGAAACCAGATTCTTAGTGAATCTCTTCTCCACCCCCTCCAGTGCCAATACTCAAGTAAGTACTCCTTTCTCAAGTAAGGAGATCAAAACTGTACACAGTACTCCAGGTGTGGCCTCACCAGCACCCTTTACAGCTGCAACATAACCTCTCTGTTCTTAAACTGAATCCCTGTCGCAATAGAGGAAAAAATTCTATTTGCCTTCTTAATTACCTGCTCCACCTGCAAACCAACCTTTTGCGATTTGTGCACAAGGATCCTGGAAACTTGTCTACCTTTAGCCACATTAGCTTGCCCAACACCACCTCCTTAGTGATAATGATTGTTTCTAGGTCCTCACATGCCATAACTTCCTTGCCATCAATTATTGGCCGTTTATTTGTGTCTTCCACTGTGAAGACCGACACAAAACACCTGTTTAATGCTTCAGCCATTTCCTAATTTCCAATTATTAAATCCCCATTCTCATCCTCTAAAGAACCGATGTTTACCTCAGCCACTCTTTTTCATTGTGGCGCTAACAATTGTACACAAAGACTCGAGTGAAGTACAAGAGAGGCTTTATTGCTGTGAGATGCTATTCCTCCGGCGGCAGCTGTAGAATAGTATCTCAATGAAGCTAGCGCATATTTATACACAAGCTCCCTGTGGGCGGAGCTATCCGGCAGGGGCTTACCGGAGGAACCTGTAATACAGGTACGGCCATACATCCCCCTACTGCAAGCACACATATTTACAGTGGTTGTATCACCACATTCACCCCCTATAAAAAATGAGTCCGGCGGGGGTGATGTGGAACTATAATACAAAAGGTGATCTGTGTACAAAAGGTCCAAACAACAGAAAACCGAGAGTCCATCCGGTTAGCAGGTCACAGGTTGAGCCGAATCGGGGGTCGAACGTTCCATTGTGATCGGCGTAGCTGTGGTGGCGACGTCGGCACAGGCGGTGTTGGCGACGACGGTGCAGGTGCTGGCAGTGTTGGTGCTGGCCAGTGGCGGGATGACTCCGAGGGCGAGCCGGAATCTTCCGTGTCCTCCAGCATGGGCAGGCGGACGAGGGATGGACCCGGTGGGGATGAATACGGGGGTGCCAGAGAAAAGGAGGGTGGTGCGGGGGGGGGGGGGGGGGGGGGAGGGTGTGGGATCAGCACCTGAGGGAGCCAGGTCCCGGAGCGAGACTGTGTCCTGGCGGCCATCGGGGAACTCCACGTAGGCATACTGGGGGTTGGCGTGGAGCAGGCGTACTTTGTCCACCAGGGGTTCCGCCTTGTGGTGCCTGACATGCCTACGGAGAAGGACTGGGCCCGGAGTCATGAGCCAAGTCGGGAGCGACATCCCGGATGTAGACTTCCGAGGGAAGGCAAAAACACGTTCATGGGGTGTGTTGTTAGTTGCGGTGCACAGTAGTGACCGAATGGAATGGAGCGCGTCAGGGAGGACCTGCTGCCAGCGAGCGGCTGGGAGGTTCCTGGACCGTAGGGCCAGCTGGACGGCCCTCCATACCGTCCCGTTCTCCCTCTTTACCTGTCCGTTTCCCCGGGGGTTGTAGCTGGTCGTCCTGCTGGAGGCGATACCCCTGCTGAGCAGGAACTGACGCAGCTCATTGCTCATGAATGAGGATCCCCTGTCACTGTGGATGTAGTCGGGGAAACCGAACAGAGCGAAAATGGAATCCAGGGCCATGATGATGGTGGCAGACGTCATATCCGGGCATGGGATGGCGAAGGGGAACCTAGAAAATTCATCGACCACACTAAGGATGTAGGTGTTGCGGTCGGTGGAGGGGAGGGGCCCTTTGAAATCTACGCTGAGGCATTCAAAGGGGCAGGACACTTTCACCAGGCGCGCGCGATCTGGCTGGTAGAAGTGCGGCTTGCACTCGGCACAGACCTGGCAGTCTCTGGTGACTGTCCGTACTTCCTCGACGGAGTAGGGCAGATTGCGGGCTTTGATTAGGTGGTACAAACGAGTGACCCCTGGATGGCAAAGGCTCTCGTGCAAGGCACGGAGCTGGTTCACTTGTGCGCTGGCACATGTACCTCGGGTGAGGGCGTCTGGGGTCTCGTTGAGCTTGCCGGGCCGATACAAGATCTCGTAATTATAGGTGGAGAGCTCGATTCTCCACCGCAAGATTTTGTCATTTTTGATCTTGCCCCGCTGCGTGTTGTTGAACATGAAAGCTACCGACCGTTGGTCAGTGAGGAGAGTGAATCTCCTGCCGGCCAGGTAATGCCTCCAGTCTCGAACCGCTTCAACAATTGCCTGGGCCTCCTTTTCAACAGAGGAGTGTCGAATTTCGGAGGCGTCGAGGGTGCGGGAAAAGAATGCCACGGGTCTGCCTGCCTGGTTTAGAGTGGCGGCAAGGGCGACATCTGAAGCGTCGCTCTCTATTTGGAAAGGCAGTGTATCATCTACTGCGTGCACCCCAGCCTTGGCTATGTCAGAGCAATTGTTGTGTTGTGCCTCGGCCGTGAGGGGAAAATGTGTGGACTGGATTAGTGGGCGGGCCTTGTCCGCGTATTGTGGGACCCACTGGGCGTAGTAAGAAAAGAACCCCAGGCAGCGTTTGAGAGCCTTGGGGCAGTGGGGGAGTGGAAGCTCCATGAGGGGGGCGCATGCGGTCGGGATCGGGCCCCAGTAGTCTGTTTTGGACTACGTAGCCGAGGATGGCTAAGCGGTCTGTGCGGAACACACACTTCTCCTTGTTATACGTGAGGTTAAGGAGGTATGCAGTGTGGAGGAATTTAGCAAGGTTGGCGTCATGGTCCTGCTGATCATGGCCGCAGATGGTGACATTGTCTTAGTACGGAAAAGTGGCCCGCAGTCCGTACCGGTCAACCATTCGGTCCATTTCTCATTGAAATACCGAGACCCCGTTAGTGACGCCGAAGGGAACCCTAAGAAATTGGTACAGACGACCGTCTGCCTCGAAGGCAGTGTAGGGACGGTCCGATTTACGGATGGGGAGCTGGTGGTAGGCGGATTTCAGGTCAATTGTAGAGAAGACCCGGAACTGTGCGATCTGATTGACCATATCAGATATGCGGGGGAGGGGGTACACGTCGAGCTGCGTGTACCGGTTGATGATCTGGCTGTAGTCCACGACCATCCTGTGTTTCTCCCCAGTTTTAACCACTACCACCTGGGCTCTCCAGGGACTGTTGCTGGCCTCAATAATACCCTCCCGAAGCAGCCGCTGGACTTCAGACCTGATGAAGGCCTTGTCCTGGGTGCTGTACCGTCTGCTCCTGGTGGCGACGGGCTTGCAGTCTGCGGTCAGATTGGCAGAGGGAGGGAGACTCGACCTTGAGGGTTGCGAGGCACCAAACGGTGAGGGGAGGTAGGGGTCCGCCGAATTTGACGGTGAGGCTCTGGAGGTTGCATTGAAAATCCAGGCCTAGTAAGAGTGACGCACAGAGGTTGGGAAGCATGTACAGGCGGAAACGGTCAAATTCCATGCCTGTACAGTGAGTTTAACCAGGCAGAAGCCCCGGATTGGGACAGAGTGGGAACCGGAGGCTAGGGAGATCTGCCGGTTGGCGGGGTGGACCGCAAGGGAGTAGCGCCTTACCGTGTCCGGGTGAATGAAGCTCTCGGTGCTCCCGGAGTCGATGAGGCAGGAGGTCACGTGGCCGTTGACGAGCACTGTCGTGGAAGAGGGTGCCAGGTTGCGGGGACGTGACTGGTCGAGCGTAACGGAGGCGAGTAGTGGGGGATTGGCCGACGAGTCTGATGAGTCCAACGAGTAGCGGCAGCGACCCGGGTCCCGTCCCGAGGGGAGGACAAAATGGCGGCGTCTGGAGTACCTGTGAGGAAGAAGATGTCGGCGGACAAAATGGCGGCGCCCATGGAGCGCACATGGAGGCGAGGGTGAAGATGGCGGCGCCCATGGTGCGCACATGGCGGGGGTGGCGAAAGATGGCGGCGTCCACTGATCGCACCGCTGCAAAGTAGCCTTTCTTGCCACAAGCTTTGCAGGTCGGGGTGCGGGCCGGGCAGCGCTGGCGGGGATGCTTCTGCTGACCACAGAAGTAGCAGCGGGGACCCCCAGGGTGCGCGGTGCGGCGAGCAGCGCAGGCGTAGTGCGCCGGGGTGGCTACTGGGGGGGCCAGTTGCGGGGTCCACGAGGGGTAGGACGGGTGGGCCTGGGGGGCCGTTTGCGGGGTGAACGAGGGGTAGGACGTGTGGGCCTGGGGGGCCGTTTGAGGGGTGAACGAGGGGTAGGACGGGTGGGCCGAGTGGCTAGCGGGGTAGTATCGTGCACTATGGGAGGCGGCCGTCATTGATAGCGCCAGGGCCTTTGTGGCCGCGAGGTCGAGGGCGGCCCCTTCCAGCAGTCATTGCCGGATGGGGTCCGATGCAATGCCCGTAACAAAAGCATCTCGCATGAGTAAGTTTGAATGTTCCGTGGCCGTGAGGGCCCGGCAGTCGCAGTCTCGTACTTGAGGTATAAGGGCCCTCCAGAAGTCCTCAATCGACTCACCCAGCTGTTGGACGCAAGTAGAGAGTAGATGTCTCGCAAACAGGGTGTTTGTCGACTGTGCGTAGTTCTCTTTGAGCAGATCCATGGCCCGGGCGCAGTTAGGCGCGTCTCGAATTAGCGGAAACACGCTGGAGCTGAGTCTTGAGTAAAGAAGCTGTCGTTTTTGAGCCTCCGAAAGTGGAGGGTCCGTTGAAGAGATGTGGGCCCTGAAAACTGCAAGCCAGTGAACAAAGTCTTTCCTGGCATGGGGCGACTGCGGATCCAGCTGCAGGCGGTCAGGTTTGATCCTGATGTCGATGGTGTAAGGAAAATCTCACTGTAATAAATTGTGGGGTTAACAATTGTACACAAAGACTCGAGTGGTGTACAAGAAAGGCTTTATTACAGTGTGATGCTATTCCTCCAGCAGCAGCTGTAGAATGGCATCTCAGTGAAACTTACGAATATTTATACAGCTCTTGTGGGCGGAGCTAGAAACCTGTAATACAGGTACGGCCATACATCCCCTTACTGCAAGCACACATATCTACAGTGGTTGGATCACCACAAAGTCAAACTCAAGCCTTCCGTTCCATCGCCTTCAACCCACACAGTTCCTCCTCCCCGCCTGTCCCCGGCCAATCCCCATTTCCACCCAAAACAGCCTAATAGTCTGGGATCTCGCGCAAAGAAGTCCCCTTCAGATCTTTGGAAGGCTGTCAGCATTTTCACCCAGGAAATAAAGATAACAGTTTCAGGAGAAAAAGAGAAGAAAGCAACTTGGAGAAAGACCGAGGAATGAAGAAAAATCAAAAACGAGGTCAATTGACTTTGCAGTGAGTTCATGGAGAAATGTACATCTGTCTCTTTGAATGAGCTGCCATAGTTGACATTGGATATCATTCACACTCCAATAAGCAAGGAAAGGATGAAATGTAATTGGACAGGATGTCCATCCATTGATTCTGTTCAAGTCTGAGAATTGGCAGCCAGGGAAGGTTAATGAACAGCCAATGTTTATATTTAGGAGCTGTTTCAATAATTGGATTCTTATGCCTGCTTTTCGAAAATTTCCTGAACCCTTTCATTCAACTTCAGCCTGTAAATCATTCCTCCGCATGAGTTATTGTGGATATAAAATCCTAGGTTACTCACTCTGGCCGTCCAGAGGAGGTTGTACAGTTTCTTACGGCACTGCTGATGGTCCGGACATTGTTGCTGATGGCGATTAAAGCCAGTGCGCCCAGACACGGCGAATGGCGGCGGCTGACAGATCCTTTCCAGGCTGGGGTACAGGGTCGCCCGCCTCTATTCCACGGCGTCCAGCTCGGGTCTCAAGCTCGTGGTTCGTGAGCATTAACATAGAACATAGAACAGTACAGCGCAGCACAGGCCCTTCGGCCTACGATGTTGCACCGTCCTGTGAAACCCTTCGAAAGTCCCTCTACACTATTCCCTTATCGTCCATATGCCTATCCAATGACCCGCTTCTCCTCGCTACTATCTGGGACGGTGTGTGTGGGGAGTGAATTGTGTCTCTGTGGCTGCAGCTTGTCAGCCTCCTGAGTGTCGATTGTGAATTCGGCCAATCCTGCACCGTTTCTCATTGGAATCGATTGAGTTCCACATGGTGCTGGTGCTTGCCCCTCAACTCCTCAATTCTCCAGGAAAAGAGAATTCCGCCAGTGGTGTTTGAAAAGAGAAATTGATGAATGCAGGAATAACAGCCGAGCAGAAAACAAAACATTCATTTCTAAACAATAATATTGGGGTGAATTCTTACCATTTGTGCACCATAACTCTCGCCGTTATTTATGATGGTGCAATCTGATCATTTGACAACCAAGTTGTTATTAGGTCCCGCCCCATGGCCACGGCATTGCTATACTCCTGATCTGACATTCATTGACTGTTTTGATTTGATTTGATTTATTATTGTCACATGTATTAGTATACAGTGAAAAGTATTGTTTTTTGCATGCTATACAAACAATGCATACCGTACATAGGGAAGGAAGGAGAGACTGCAGAATATAATGTTACAATTTGTAGCAAGGTGTAGAGAAAAGGTCAACTTAATACGAGGTAGGTCCATTCAAAAGTCTGATGGCAGTCGGGAAGAAGCTGTTCTTGAGTCGGTTGGTACGTGACCTCAAACTTTGGTATCTTTTTCCTGACGGAAGAAAGTGGA
Organism: Scyliorhinus canicula; assembly: GCF_902713615.1. NCBI lineage: Eukaryota > Metazoa > Chordata > Chondrichthyes > Carcharhiniformes > Scyliorhinidae > Scyliorhinus > Scyliorhinus canicula. The sequence continues at coordinate 303,881,369 of NC_052146.1, forward strand.
AGAGAGTGTGTCCGGGGTGCGTAGGGTCCTTAATTATGCTGGCTGCCTTTCTGAGGCAGCGGGAATTATAGTTAGCGTCCATGGATGGGAGGCTGGTTTGCGTGATGGACTGGGCTACATTCACGGCCTTTTGTAGTTTCCTGCGGTCTTGGGTAGAGCAGGCTCCATACCAAGCTGTGATAGAACCAGAGAGAATGCTTTCTATGGTGCATTTGTAGAAGTTGGTGAAGGTCATAGCTGAAATGCCAAATTTCCTCAGTCTTCTGAGAAAGTAGAGTCGTTGGTGGGCATGGGGGGACCCTAGAGTCGTAGTGTCGGCATGGGGGGACCAAGACAGGCTGTTGGTGATCTGTACACCTAAAAACCTGAAGCTCTCGACCCTTTCTACTTCGTTCCCATTGATGTAGACAGGGGCATGTTCTCCACTACGCTTCCTGAAGTCGGTGATAATCTCCTTCGTTTTGTTGACATTGAGGGAGAGATTATTGTCATAGAACATAGAACATAGAACAGTACAGCACAGAACAGGCCCTTCGGCCCTCAATGTTGTGCCGAACAATGATCACCCTACTTAAACCCACGTAACCCGTATACCCGTAACCCAACAATCCCCCCATTAACCTTACACTACGGGCAATTTAGCATGGCCAATCCACCTAACCCGCACATCTTTGGACTGTTGTACAATTGTCGTTGTAGTTATTCACTAAGCTGCTGCCTGAAGGCTAGATGACAAAGAGGAAAACAGCCGCTGTCCTCGGATGAGTCAATAGCAAAATATGCACCAATGTAAGAAATAAACTAATGAAGTCCTGGTGGCTCAAGCCACTAATGACGTGGCAAACACACCCTTCAATGGTTTGTGACAGCATGGTTAAGCTCTTGGAGCTGTTCGTTCACGCACTGGAAAACAGCGTTCACCAACCATAACAGAGGCAGCAAATCTCCATGGAAATACGGGACAGTGCAATTGCAGAGGAGCTTGGCTTTCTCCTCAAATCAGTTTTTCAGTTTGGCTAAAAAGAAAAAAAAGCCTTGCATCTATATAATGCTCTTAACAGCCACCAGAGATGTCAAAGTGTTTTGCAGCCAATTACATGCTTTGTGAAGTGTTGCAATATTGCAAACATGGCAGCCAATTTGCAGACAGCAAGCCCCCACAAGCAGCCAAGTCTAATGGCCAGATTACCTGCTTTTGGTGATATCGCCAGAGGGATAAATATTGATTCCATGATTTCCTTGCTTTTATTTGAATTAGTGCCGTGGGACCTTTTACATCCACCCGATTAGGCAGACCAGAACCTTAGCTTAAAATCTTAGCTGAATGATGCCACCACCAATTCCTCCCTCAGTACTGAGTGTCAGCCTTGAGTTTTGTCACTAGAGTGGGACCTGAACCTCGTGATTCAAAGCTGAGACCACCACCAACTGGGCCACAGCTGACACTTGCAGTGAGTTGAATATTTCGCTGGTGCAGCATTCTATGTACCTCAGACCAGCCACTCAGCAGCTCACCAGCCAGACGGGTGAAACTGGTCTTCGCTAAGGTGAAGCACAAACTGATGGCAGTGCACTGGTAGTCCCTTTATAGCCTGATTTGCTTTCCATGGTATGATCCCATGGCAACCATTTTGATGTTGAGCAGGAGAGTTTTTCCAGGTGTCCTGGCCAATATTTATCTCTCAACCACTTCCCACTCTCCCCTCAATAAACACATATATTCTCTTCATTGCTGCAATGCAATCTTTGAGATCTTCCTGTGTGCCAATTGGCTGCTGTGTTCCCCCATTACAACAGCAATCCTATTTCAATCGTAATTCAGGGGCAATGAATGCACTCTGGGATTTCCTGATGATTTTCATCCATGCCACCAGTCTCCATGTCGGTTTCCAGGCTTTATCCCACCCCTCGCCACTTTCTCAGAGGCGGGATAAGCTGCAACCTGCCCACAAGCAGTTGGGTAGCCTGTTCACTGAATTGAACATCAATTGAGGCCTACTGACAGACCAACTGGGTCCAGGGAGGTGTCAGGAGCAATGCATTTGGTGTTTGGAGGCCAGCACTCCAGGAACTCTAAGAAACCCTTGCCGCTAGTCTGATTCAGTTGCAGACGCACGTCGTTGGACTACCTCCATTGACTGATGGTTCTTTTTACCTCACGGTGAAGAAGCCTGAAGGAAGAGGATAATCTCCATCTTGGTGTGTCCTCCTCTGCAAAGATACCTGCTGCTGCCTCCAAGCTGGAGGGCCTGTTGATGAGCCCTGCCTTTGGCTACCTATTGGCCAATTCCAGGTGACTGTTACCCGCACGGTGCGGGCCCCTGGTGCCAATTTGAGCCTGGTGACAGATCCTGAAACCCATGGGAAGAATCCTTTCCCTCGTGGAGAAAGTTAAATACTGTGTGAAATCTGATTGAGGGAGCAAAGTTGTTCGCTGTGACCGGGGCAGTGAACAGAGAGTTTGCTTCCATTTACGTTCACCTTGGAGATGGAACAAACCAAATAATTAAATGATATTTATCCCAGGCAAAGACATTCCAGTTGCTGTTTATCCTGACCACATCAACTTAGTCAAAATGGGCAGGGTTGCATATGGGGCCTGGCACAGTGCTCCTCTCTCTCTAATAAAGACCAGCAGCCTCAAATTCTTAGCAGTCATCTGTAACCAGTGAATAATGAAGCCAGGAAGCCAGCTGATTATAATCAGACCAGGCTCTCACAATCTTCTACCCTTATGACAAATCTCGCCAAGTTCCCTGGCATTGTTGTTGTGGAGCAGCAACATCCATTTGTATAACAGCTGCCCTACAATGAAACATTCAAACAGGCTTCACTCGAGCAATTATCAAATAACATTCGACATGGAATCACAGAAGAAGATGCGGGGGCAGGTGCTAAAAAGCTTGGTCAAAGAGGTAGGTTTCAAAGGCCGTCAGGAGGAAGGGGCGAGGTGGGGGGGGTTTAGGGGAGGAATTTCAGAGCCTAGAGAGCAGACGGCTGAAGGCATAGCTACAATGGCGGAATAATTTAATTTTTTTTTAAATAAATTTAGATTACCCAATTATTTTTTCCAATTAAGGGGCAATTTAGCGTGGCCAATCCACCTAGCCTGCACATTTTTGGGTTGTGGGGGCGAAACCCACGCAGACACGGGGAGAATGTGCAAACTCCACACAGACAGTGACCCAGAGCCAGGATCGAACCTGGGACCGCAGCGCCATGAGGCGGTTGTGCTAACCACTAGGCCACCGTGCTGCCCACGGAATAATTTAATAAAGGGATTCCACAAGGCCATGGTTGAAAGAGTGCAGAGTTCTTAAGCAGGCTTTCGAGCTGGAGGAGCTGATTATAAAGTAATGAAGTCATAGAGTCTCACGGCACAGAAGGAGACCGTTTTGCCCATTGAGTCCGTGTCAGCTCTCTATAGAGCAATCCAGTCACTCATGTTCCCTCACATTATCTCTGTAGCCCTGCAAGTTTATTTCCCTCAAGTGTCCACTCAATTCCTTTAAAAATCATTGCTCACCTTGGCTTCCATCGCTATTGCAAGCAGTGCATTCCAGGTCATTACCATTTGCGGTGTAACATAGTCCTTCCTCACACCCCAGTTACATCTCGAGCCCAGAACCTTAAAACGGAATCCTCTAGTGCTCGTACCACCAGCGAAGGGCGGAGGGGAGCGAGTGGGGACCCCGCCACCTTCTACCTCCACTCAAATTAAGTGTACGGTGGGCAACCTTTTCCCCTTCTGCTCCCCCCCTCCCTCCCTCCACGCCATCAATGGAAAGTCTTCAATGGGCGGTTATTTCCCAGCAGTGCTGAAACACATGCGGGAAACAGACCAAACCAACTGCTCTTTGACTGTCCAGCAGCTCTCGGAAGGTATGACTTCCATCCCTGGGATCCTTGACGCCACTGTCCAATTATGTGCCTGAGTGGCACGTGATAGGATGGACCTTTCCTGAAAGTGGCATCACAGGGTTCTCACCAGCTGACAGGTGTAAACCCCGTCACCTCAGTTAAATATCACCTCTTGGAAGTGTTTGAGAAGCAGTTGCAAATCAAATTAACCTTTAACATAAGCTTAAACAAGGGTGACACTTCAATTAAAATGCAAACAATGCAAAGTTGATGATGTCAGCATATATCACAAACAAAAGAGCAAGCAAATTATGAGCTCCACCATTTAGTCCTGGCTAATCTGACTGTGTCCTCAACTCCACATTCCACCGAACCCGAATAACCTTTGACCCCCTTGTTATCCAAAAGTCTATCTACCTCTGCCTTAAAAATATTAATGAGGCGGCAGGAAGCATGGGTCACAGTCTTGGCCATATTGATCATAGGCCATCTGGTGTGTGTTTATTTTATTTCCTGCTCCACAGCTTCCGCTCCATGGATTGGGTCTTTACAGTTTTGGTCTTCCTCATTGGAGACAGATTTGTCCATTTCTCTGTGGCACCACAACAGGATTGAGAAATGGCACGTTTCAAGGCACGGTTCACACTGTTGATTTTGAACAAGTAATTCAAGTTTTTTCTACTGAAAGGTTGAAGTGATTTTGGCAATCAAACATTGAGTGCCGAGGCTCGCTGAAGTGGCAATCGATCGATGGAAGGCAGCAGAAGGTTTCTCACAGGTTTCCCTCCCTCTGAGCTTCTTCTAAAGATTCTGATTCACGCTGGGCTGGGCACGCTGCCAAAATGGCTAGGGCTAGAGGTGTGACCCTGGACAGCCAGTGGCTGCGAGCCATGAAAGAAAGCATGAAAAGAATGAGACCTTTCATGTCTACCTGAGCCGCAGATAGGGCTTTGATTTAATGTCTTGTTCAAAAGACATTCTGAGAGCGCAGCTCTCCGTCAGTACTGTGTTGGGAATGTGGGTTTAGATGACGTGCTCGAATGACAGGTCAATAGCTTCTTGCTGTTGTAGCGTTGGGATTGTGCAAATCAGCTGACACTTTTTATGCATTACAACAGTGACAAAATTGGCTGTGATGAACTTCGAGACACCCCAAAGTTGTGAAAAGGTCCTATAAAAATGCAGGGTTCTCAGTTTTTATCAGTATCCGTTATGTCTCCTTAATTTAGCATCTCTCTATTAATTTCTACGGGGGTTGGTTGGCTGGACAGCTGTATAGGTTGTTGCTTCCTTTGATATTTGGTATTCTTGCATCTATCCTGATGATTACAAGATGAATTACATGGCATTACATAGAATATGCAGCAGAGAAACAGGCCATTCAGCCCAACAGGTCTGTGTCAGGATCTATGCTTCACATAAGACTTCTCCCATCCCTCTTCATCTCATCTATATGAAAATGAAAATCGCTTATTGTCACGAGTAGGCTTCAAATGAAGTTACTGTAAAAAGCCCCTAGTCGCCACATTCCGGCGCCTGTTCGGGGAGGCTGTTACGGGAATCGAACCGTGCTGCTGGCCTGCTTGGTCTACTTTCAAAGCCAGCGATTTAGCTGTGTGCTAAACAGCCATATAGCCTTCCCTTTAAGATATGGGGCGGAATTCTCTGACCCCCCCGCAGGGTCAGTGAATCGCCCGGGGCCGGCGTAAATCCTGCCCCACGCCGTGGTCGGAATTCTCCGCCACCCGGGAAACGGCGGGAGCGGGAATTACGCTGCGCCGATCGGCATGCCCTCCGCGGAGATTCTCCGGACCGCGAAGGGCCAAAGTCCCGCCGATGACAGACCTCTCCTGCCGGCGGGAATTGGAGCACCTCTGGTGCTGGTGGGATTGGCAGCGCGAGCAGGACCCCGTGGTCCTGGGGGGGCGGCGCGGGGCGATCGGACCCCGGGGGGTGCCCCCACGGTGGCCTGGTCCGCGATCGGGTGTTGGTGTTGTCTGTTTTTCCCTGCACTCCTTGCGAGTGTCCATTTTGAATCGGGATGTGGCCACCCCAGGTGGCTATACTACTACCTCCTCCTTGTCAATTTTGTATGTTTCTCACAACAGAGGTTCCTCCTCTGCCACAATGGGGTCAGAGGGCTCAAAACCGAAGAAGCCCCACAGGCATATAGAATGTGCAAAAGGGAACTTAAAAAGGAAATGAGGAGAGCAAAAAGGGGACATGAAAAGATACTGACACGTAAAATGAAGGAAAACCCTAAATTGTTTTACAAGAACATTAAGGATAAAAGGATAATGAGGGAAAGAATACAGCCCATCAAGGGCCACTGTGGTAATTTGTATATGGAGGTTGTGGCTTTGGAAGGTGTTGTCTCAGGAACCTTGGTGAGTTTGTGCAGTGCATCTTGTAGACAGTACACATGGTTGCCACTGTTAGTCGATGGTGGAGGGAGTGAATGTTTGTGGATGGGGTGCCAATCCAGCGGGCTGCTTTGACCTGGGTGCTGTTGAGCGTCTGCAGCATCATTGAGCTGCACTCATCCAGGCAGTGGGGAGTATTCCATCACACTCTTGACTTGTACCCTGTAGATTGTGGACGTGCTTTGGGGAGCCAGGAGGTGAGTTACCTGTTGCAGGATTCCTAGCCTCTGATCTGCTCTTGTAGGCACAGTATTTATACAGTTAATCCAGTTCACTCTCTGGTCAATGGTAACTCCCAGGATGTTGATAGTGGAGGATTCAGCAATGGTAATGCCATTGAATGTCAAGGGGTGATGTCTAAATTCTCTCTTATTGGACGTGGCCTGGCACTTGGGTGGATGAATGTAACTTACCACTTATCAGCCCAACTAGAATATTGTCCAGGTCTTGCTGCATTTGGATATGAAGCATGAAACCATTTACCTGTACCTGTGAACCAATATAATGCCGTACTGGCAGATGCGTGGGAATTAGCCCGTAGTCCTTCCTGATTCACCTGGTAGTGACAATTAGACAGAAAGTACTTTTTAAATGTCCCAATGATTTATAATAATAATTTTTCTCCGGAGCTGCACACAGCAGTGTTCTGGGGATTGATCTTCAACTCTCGAAGACTCAATACCAACCCTGGAGGGTTGGCAACTCAACTTCTCTGTGGTTGGCAACAGGGTGAAGGTTCAATTTGGGGCAGATGTCGAATTGCTAAGATATTGCAATCATTGTAAATGACTTGCTAAACAAAGCAGCCTGCCAAAGTTGGTTAATGTAAGGTTGCATTGATATTGTGCAGTCTCCCCTGATCGGGGTGTAAAATAGGCAGATTTGAAGAAGCTTTGCTTCAGGGCTGAGGCAAGTTGGATAGATTCCATGAAGCAGAATATTGGAAATGTTCTCCAGAAGAAATGGTCTTCATGAACCTGATTCGCATTCCTTGCCTTTTATGTTCTCATTTCTACCTCTTGAACAGTATTTTTAAAATCTTTCTCTCTCTCGCTATGCACTCGCTAATTTATGCTGTGACCTCTTGAACTGCAGAAGCACCAAACAATCTGACGACTCTGAGCACCCTAATATAGCCCAGCGATTTACAAAGGACGCAAAAAGCACTCATTTTCTTAAATTAACACCAACAGCATTATTCAGACACACACGACTGGCACCATCTGTACTGGAAAAAGGAACAATCGTTGTAAGGCCAATATTGACACCGAACTGTAAGTTGCGCTGTATGATTCTCTAAGCTGCTAGTGGCAGAATTACATCATAACTTTGCAGAGAGCAGATGAGAGTGCCCTGCAGCAGGAATGAAAAAATGAAAATCGCTTATTGTCACGAGTAGGCTTCAATGAAGTTACTGTGAAAAGCCCCTAGTCGCCACATTCCAGCGACTGTCCGGGGAGGCTGGTACGGGAATCGAACTGTGCTGCTGGCCTGCTTGGTCTGCTTTAAAAGCCAGTGATTTAGCCCAGTGAGCTAAACCAGCCCCTGGTGGAGAAAGAGATGGTTAATAATCCTGCTGCTGGCGGTGTGATTCATTTCTCACCTCGACAGCCACGTGAAGAAAAGAGCTGCCTTTTTCTTTTGAAAGCATCATGCAAGACGGGAATAAATGAAAGCAATTTTTTTATTGAGCTTGTTTTAATTAGTGATCCTGAAAGTAAACTCTTAAGATACGCAGCACTGTGAAGGAACCACCTGACCAAGAACCTCGAGCACAGGTTGATATGCAGAGACTAAACTTTATTCAGAAAACATTTCTTAGATTGTGGTTCACCAAAAGAAATGCAGAATAAGAGCTGACACACTGCAGTGAATATTGTGGTGATATGCATCACTGTAAATACACAAGGGGTTAATGTAAATACACTACAATGAAGTAAACACTAGAGGGAACACTGGAGATGTTATGACATGCAGACATACAGCTAATTAACACATAGAATAGGACACGGCCAATGGGCAGTCAAGACACCCAGAGTGACACTACCACAAGGGGGCATTATAAAACCCACATAGAAAAGGACAGGGCACACATGCTCTTTCTCTTTCCACGGGCGACACTGAGAGAGAAGGACAGGGGCAGATCAGAAGCATCACACCCACCGCATGGCTTAGAGCAGACTGGTTAGTTAGACTGAGTTACTATAGCAAGATTATCAGGAGAGTCGAACTCAAGTAGGAGAATTGTTAACTGTTCACTAAATGTGTTGAACCTATCTCCAAGTCTGAACCTTCCTTTGATAGAGCAAACATCAAGGAAGCAGCAGGAAGAAGCATAACATAACAAATATAAACTTGGCCAATCAAGATTTTGACCAGGGGAAAAGTATTTTTGTCGTATAAACATTTCACCCCTAACAATATCCCATGTCAATTTTCACAACAGAAAACAGTGGCAGCATTATATCCACTAAGATTGGGTAATTCACTAATTAATCGCTCCTAGATACTACCCGATTGTAAGGAACAGAGACTGACTTCATACATACACAAACATGCAATTTGTGTTGGCTAACTATCCTCCTCTCGCTAAATCTTACTGGAGGACAAAACCTACTTTCATCGAGAGGTATCACTGCAGTTTGAAGACTCTTTTAAAATATCATAGAACCATAGAATCCCAACAGTGCAGAAGGAGGCCATTCGCCCATCTAGTTTGCACCTTCCCTCTGAAACAGCACTCCACCCAAGCTAACTTCCCTTCCCTATCCCAATAACCCCATAACATCACCTACACATCCATGGACACTAAGGTCAATCCCACCTAACCTGCACATCTTTGGACTGTGCGAGAAAAATTGAAGCACCCGGGGGAAACCCACACAGACATGGGGAGAACGTGCAGACTCCGCACTGACTGTGACCCGAGGCTGGGATTGAACCCGGGTCCCTGACGCTGTGAGGCAGCAGTGCTAACCACTGTGCCACCATGCCGCTCCAAATTAATTTTTTTACTGCAAATCCTGCTGCTTCTCAACTCATTGGCTCCTACAAAGAGGTCAATGGATAATCTGCCTGTTCTCTGGTGCGGTCTTCCCACCCTCTTGTCTCCTGCAACCTATCTTTGTCTGCCTGTCCAGAATCTCTGATTCCAGCTGAGTTCTCCTTTCATTCCTGCCCTTCCTGGGGTACTGCCTTAGCTTCAGAGCCGCTCCACACCCCTCACATTCCCAAATCCACTGTCTCCTGTTCCATTGGTTTCCCAGCACCGAGCCGGGAAATCTGGGATTGGTTTTTAATGAGGCAGCGGAAGGCTTTGAAGTAAGGGTGGTCGAGGGAGAGGTGGGGAGCGAAGAAGGGGCCAGGCTGCTGGAGGAAATGTAGTTCAGGGGAGAAAGAGGGCAGAACGCAGATGGGGAGGAGGAGGAGAGTGAAAGGATAGGTTAAGAAGGATGTTGTGGTAAAGAGGGATGGCGAGCTAGAGAGGGAAGGAAGAACATGCCGATGAGACGGCAATGAGAGCTAAACCCCCTTGCTGCTGAGGCCCACATGGTTTGCATCCAGCCTAACCCTTCCTTCCCAACTCAGAGTGATGCTATGAGCTGCTAGTTATATCAAGCACTGTTTGAGTTGCACACAGGACACCCGTTGTTGTTTAATGGTCCAGTAGTATCCCTGCAGGAAGAGGAGTGGGATGGAGGGGGGATGGTAGGGTAGTGGTTAGAGTCGAGACAGATGTTTGTAGTTAAATATGAAAAGAAGTTTCCTTTGAACCTTTGAAAATCTTTAGACCGTGAATAAATACTGACACATGCAATGTTTTATAGATCACAATTAAAGATAAGCTTTGAAAACCAATTAATATGGAAATAATTTTGGCTTTTCATGCCGTTTTTTAATACTGGTACTGGAATCCACTCAGAATTGGACAGAAATGTAGGTCATCCAATTTTCCTTTTGTACTCACCCACACAAATACTTTAAGTATATTAATTGAATCATCAAGGAAAATCTTTGTATCTTCATGAGATAATAATTGAAATGAAAGTGGATATTATCAATTGAAATGATCAAAGTGATACTAGTGGGTGTAGGGGCAATGGAAGGCATGATATTACTGAGAGCACAGTAGCACAGCTGTTAGCACTGTTGCTTCACAGCTTCAGGGTCCAAGGTTCGATTCCTCGCTTGGGTCACTGTCTGTGTCGAGTCTGCACATTCTCCCCGTGTCTGTGTGGGTTTCCTCCGGATGCTCCGGTTTCCTCCCACAAGTCCCGAAAGACGTGCTGTCAGGTGAATTGGACATTTTGAATTCTCCCTCAGTGTACCCGAACAGGCAATGGAATGTGGTGACGAGGGGATTTTCACAGTAACTTCATTGCAATGGGCAGCACGGTAGCATAGTGGTTAGCACGATCGCGTCACAGCTCCAGGGTCCCAGGTTTGATTCCCGGCTTGGGTCACTGTCTGTGCACGTTCTCCCCCTGTGTACGTGGGTTTCCTCCGGGTGCTCCGGTTTCCTCCCACCGTCCAAAGATGTGCAGGTTAGGTGGATTGGCCATGATAAATTGCCCTTAGCGTTGGGTGGGGCTACGGGGATAGGTGGAGGTGTGAGCTTGGGTCGGGTGCTCTTTCCAAGAGCCGGTGCAGACTCAATGGGCCGAGTGGCCTCCTTCCGCACTGTAACCATTATGATCTATGATCATCTGCATAGTGTTAGTGTTCTAAATTAATGTAAGCCAACTTGTGACAATAATAAAGATTATTATTATCACTATTCATCCACAGTGCACAGCTCATCTTTGATGTTTGTTTCTCGATGAAGTTGGACGTTAGTCGGACAAGGTGCTCAGTGCTCTTGTTAAAGCAAAATAATGCGGATGCTAGAATCCTGGAATAAAAACAGAAAATGCTGGATAAACTAAACTTGACATATCTGGAGAACTGAAGATGACTCATGAGGACTTGAAACGTTAACTCTGTTTCTCTCTGCCCAGATGCAGTCACAGCTGCTGAGGTTATCCAATATTTTCTATTTTAAACTCAGTGTTCTGATATCTTGTGAGGGACATGCAGGACTCTGGTCTCGTTTTTTGACCAGAATATTTATTTTTCCCAATTAAGTGGCAATTTAGCGTGGCCAATCTACCTACCCTGCACATCTTTGGGTTGTGGGGGTTAAACCCACGCAGACACGGGGAGAATGTGCAAACTCCACACGGACAGTGACCCAGGGACGGAATCAAACCCGGGTCCTCAGCGCCTTGAGACAGCAGTGCTAACCACTGTGTCACCGTGCTGCCCGATTGGAATCTTTTTAAACAGCAAGTTCTCAACATTCAAGGGGACATTAAAAGACTTTTTCCATTGGCACAAGGTCTGGTATCCAGGGAGCACAGATTTAAGGTAATTGGCAAAAGACCGAGAGGAGGAGATGAAGAGATTTGTTTTCTAATGCACTGGGTTGTTGTGAATGAAAGCCAGAAGGGCAGTGGAAGCAGATTCAACAGTGACTTTCAAATGTGAATTGGGCAAATACTTCAAAAGCAACATTTATCTAATTGAGGTGTACAAGATGATAAAAGGTATGAACAAAGTAGACTTAGAGAGGATGCTTCCTCTTATGGGGCAAGCTAGAATGAGAGGTCATAGTGTTTGGATAAGGGATAGCAGATTTCAAACAAAGATGAGGAGAAATTACTTCTCTCAAATGGTCGTGAATCTGTGGAATTCACTACCCCAGAGTGCAGTGGATGCCGAGATGTTGAGTACATTTAAGGAGGAGTTGGACAGATTGTTAATTAGTAATGGGTTGATAGGTTATTGGGAGCGGGCAGCAAGGTGGAGTTGAGGCCGAGATGCGATCAGTCAAGATTGCATTGAATGGAGGAGTGGGCTCGAGGGGCTGAATTGCCCACTCCTTTTCCTAGTTCTTATGTTCTTATTTGCAACTATGGGAAATCATAGGATTAGGATAAAAGGCACCAGAGTAGGCCATTCAGCCCATAAAGCCTGCACCGCCACTGCACTGCACTGCTTGGGGGGGGGGGGGGGGGGGGGGGAGGGGGGGGGGGGGGAACTAGAATGTGAGCTTAGAAGGTGTAATAACTATTGGAAAATGTGGCTGGAGAAGTAATAATAGGAAACAAAGAAATGGCAGACGAACTGCCAGTGGGATGCCAGGGCTCCAGGAGAATCAAGGGGCAGAGGTGAGTGCAGTGACCATTACTAAGGAGAAGGTTCTGGGGAAACTGAAAGTCTGAAGGTTGATAAGTCACCTGGACCGGATGGACTACACCCCAGGGACCTAAAAGAGATAGCTGAGGAGATTGTGGAGGCATTGGTAGTGATCTGTCAGGAATCACTGGAGGCGGGAATGGTCCCAGAGTACTGGAAAGTGGCTAATGTAACACCACTGTTTAAGAAGGGAGGGAGGCAGCAGATGGGAAATTATAGGCCGGTTAGCCTGACTTTGATCATTGATAAGAGTTTAGAGTCCGTTATTAAAGATGAGATCGCGGAGTACTTGGAAGTGCATGGTAAAATAGGACTGAGTCAACACGGCTTCATCAAGGGGAGGTCATGTCTGACAAATCTGTTAGAGTTCTTTGAGGAAGTAACAAAGAAGTTAGACAAAGGAGAATGGGTGCTCGTGATTTATTTAGATTTCCAGAAGGCCTTTGACAAGGTGCCGCATAGGAGACTGTTAAATAAGTTACGAACCCATGGTGTTAAGGGTAAGATCCTGGCATAGATAGAGGATTGGCTGACTGGCAGAAGAGTGGGGATAAAGGGGTCTTTTACAGATGGCAGCCGGTGACCACTGGTGTACCTCAGGGGTCGGTGCTGGGACCATAACATTTCATATTATATATTAATGATCTGGAGGAAGGAACTGAAGGCATGGTTGTTAAATTTGTAGATTATACAAAGATCTGTAGAGGGGCAGTCAGTATTGAGGAAGTAGAGGGGCTTCAGAAGGACTTCACAGGCTAGGAGAGTGAGCAAAGAAGTGGCAGATGAAATACGACGTGGAAAAGTGTGAGGTTATGCACTTTGGAAGGAGAAGTGGAGGCATAGACTTTTCTAAATGGGAAGATACTTAGAAAATCAGAAGCACAAAGTGACTTGGAAGTCCTTGTTCACGACACTCTTAAGGTTAACGGGCAAGTTCAGTCAGCAGTTAGGAAGGCAAATGCAATGTTAGCATTCATGTCGAGAGGGCTAGAATACAAGACCAGGGGTATACTTCTGAGGGTGTATCAGGCTCTGATCAGACCCCATTTGGAGTATTGTGAGCAGATTTGGGCCCCATTTCGAAGGAAGAATGTGTTGGCCTTGGAAAGGGTCCAGAGGAGGTTCACAAGAATGATCCCCGGAATGAAGAGCTTGTCGTATGAGGAAGAGTTGGGGACTCTGGGTCCGTACTCGTTGGAGTTTAGAAGGATGAGAGGGGATCTTATTGAAACTTACAGGATACTGCCTGGCCTGGATAGAGTGGATGTGGAGAGGATGTTTCCACTTGTAGGAAAAATTAGAAGCAGAGGACACAATCTCAGACTAAAAGGGCGATCCTTTAAAACAGAGATGAGGAGGAATTTCTTCAGCCAGAGGGTGGTGAATCTGTGGAACTCTTTGCCGCAGAAGGCTGTGGAGGCCAAATCACTGAGTGTCTTTGAAACAGAGATAGATGAGTTTTTGATCAAGAAGAGGATCGGGGTTATGGGAGAAAGCAGGAGAATGGGGATGAGAAAAATATCAGCCATGATTGAATGGCAGAGCAGACCCGGTGGGCCAAGTGGCCTAATTCTGCTCCAACATCATTTGGTCTCATGGAAACAGATCATCGCTGATCATCTATCTCAATGTAATTTTTCCACATTATCCCCATATCTCTTGATGTCATTAGTATCCAGAAATCTATCTTAAACATGCTCAATGACTGAACTTCCACAGTGCTCTGGAGTATAAAATTACCAAGATTCACCACCCCTTGAGTTAAACAAAAATCTCCTCATCCCAGTTTTAAATGACCTGACCGTTATCCTAATAAATATAAATTAATTAATGCTATAAACTATAGAAATTTCTGGTACGGAAGGAAGCAATTTAGCCCATCATGTCTTTGTCAACTGAAAATAAATCTCTCCAGCCTAACCCCCACATTCCAGCTCTTACCCCGTATCACTATAGAGTAACACACCCAATGTTCAGAACCAAGTATTTTTTAATGCAACAATAGTTTCACCTGATGCCAACATTTCAGACAGTGAGTTCCACACCACCAACAAACTCTGGGTGAAAATAATCTCCTCAGTTTCCCTCTGAAACTTCTCCTGATTAATTTTAAATCCAGACCCTCCACTCATGAAAGTAAGTCCTTCCTACTCACTTTATCGATACCCCTCATAATTTGATGCACTTCAAATCTCCCTCAGTCTCCCCTGTCCCAAAGAAAACTATCCCAAACTAGATCCAAACTTTCCGAAAAGCTAAAATTGTCCATTACTGGTAACATTCCCGTAAACTCGTAAAACTGTGCCCTCTTGAGTGTGATCACTCGCACCCTCCTTGCAATGTGGAGATCACAGTATATTGGCTTAACTAATGTCTTATTCAGTTTGTACACCTTAGAATTTGTGGATCAGCTAATAAAGGAAAATATTCCATCTGCCTTATAAACTACCTTATCTGCCTATCTTGTTAACTTCAAGCATTTATGGCAATACAGTCCAAAGTCCCATTGCACTTCCAAACCTGGGATACTGGAAACAGTTTTTGTTCCCTTATCTAAGGAAACATACTGGCATTGGAGGCAGTCCAGAGAAGGTTCACAAGATGGATCCTGAGGGGTTTTCTCATGAGGAGAGGTTGAGTAGGTTGGGCCTGTACTCATTGGACTTTAGAAGAATGAGAGGTGACATTATTGGGACAGGGGCCTGACAGGATTGATGTTGAGTGGCTGTTTCCCCTTGTGGTAGAGTCTAGGACCATAAAGAATAATCTCAGAGTAAGGGGATTTAAGACAGAGATGAGGAGGAATTTCTTCTCTCAGAGGGTAGTGGAATTCTTTATCACAGAGAGCTTAGGAGATTGGGTTGTTAAGTATGTTCAAGGCTGAGATGGACAGATTTTTAATCTGTAATGAAATCAAGGGTTATAGGGATAAGACGGGAAATAAGTGGAAATGAGGATTATCACATCTGGGGCGGGATTCTCCCCTACCTGGCGTGACGGAGGGTCCCGGCGTAGGGGAGTGGCGCCAACTATTCCGGGGTCGGGCCTCCCCAAAGGTGGGGAATTCTCCGCACCTTTGGGGGCTAGCCCCACGGCGGAGCGGTTGGCACCAGAAGACTGGCGCAACAAACTGGCGCTAGCGGCAGCGGGGCTGGCCGATAGACTTTAGCCGGTTGGCGCATGCACCGGCGGTGACGTCAGCGGCCAGCTGCCGCTGACGTCACCACCGGCGCATGCGCGATGTGGGTTTCTCTTCCGCTTCCACCATGGCGGAGGCCGTGGCGGCCGCGGAGAAGAAAGAGTGCACCCAGGGCACTGGCCCGGAGTCTGAGCGGGGGGGCCGCGTGGGCCTGGCCACCGTGGGGGCACCCCCCGCGGTTCGATCGCCCCCCGCCCCCCCCAGGACCCCGGGGGCCCAGTCACGCCGCCGATCCCGCCGCCACCAGAGGTGGTTTAAACCTCGGCGGCGGGAGAGACCTCCCAGCGGCGGGATTTCGGCCCATCGCGGGCTGGAGAATCACCGCAGGGGCCTCGCCGATCGGCGTGGCGTGATTCCCGCCGCCGCCACTTCCCGGGTGGCGGAGAATCTCTGCCACGGCAGGGGGCGGGATTTTCGGCGGCCCCAGGCGATTCTCCGACCCTGTTGGGGGTCGGAGAATTTCGCCCCAGATCCGTCATGATCAGAGTGAATGGTGGAGCCATTGCATTTTTACTGCTTCCTACAGTGTGGTTACTGTAAGAGGGTCTATGGACCACTCCCACAAGTGGCTTCTTACCGATACCATTTCTCATCTCTACTCAAACTGATTCTGCATCTTGATCTTCAGAACTAAATTGATTGATATCTCTGCATTCCACAGCCTCTCCCTCAATATCACAATGTGGGCAGTTTTTGCATCATAAGATCAGAGGACAGGGACTAATTGGATAGCACTTTCAAAAAGCTGGCATGTGCCGAATACTTCGAAGAAGCTCCCTCTGTGCTGTATGATTCTGTGGACAGGGCTCCATGAGTGCATCTGAACATCTTAAAAAGAAACTATATTGCCAACGGAACCTTTTCAACAGGCGGGATCTAGCTATTAGACAAATATCTGCTCTTTGGAGCCTCTACAACGAGGGATTGGGATCACTCCAGAGACGGAACCTCGGCCAGGACTCCCATTACAGTGCTGAGGGGGTGCTGCACTGTCAGAAGTCCTGACTTTCTGATGAGACCTGAAGCTGAGGCCCCACCTTCCCTCTCAGGGAGTCACAGTCCATCCCCTGGTACTATCTGAAGGAGAGCAGCAAAGCCCAGCATTTATCCCTCAGCTAACATCACTGTAACAGGTTGTCTGGCCTTTACCACATTGCTGTTCGTGGGTGTGGAGATATGATTTGCATAGCTGTCTGCCATTGGTGCAGAACACCGGCTTACCATTGGCCCTGGTCGGTCATGTGCCTCTCGACCGATTGGTTGAGACCAGTCATGTGACAGCTCTCCAATTGGTCGAGAGGCTGAGTTAACCACGCCTCCTTACCGAGGTATAAATAGTCGAAGCGCCCGGCGGTCGTCCATTTTATTGTAGACAACCGCAGGGCTAAGTTCGAGCTTATTAAAGCCTAACTTTTGTATAGCAACTCGTCCCCCGTGCAATTGATGGCTCATCAGTGGGATCTTGCTGAGCACTACAAGTTGGCTGCCTGTTTCCTACATTACAATATTGAAAGCACTTTAAAAAAAAGTCTCATTGGCTGTAAAGCAGGTGGGGATGTCCTGAAATTGTGAACGGTGGTCCGTAAATGTTGGTTGCTCTGTTTTAGATTTTACCTTAGTAATTTGGCCGCCGACACCCGGGGCTTTATTCTGACAGCAGTAACAAATGAGAGATGGGATAGCTCATGAAACAAATGCCTGACAACTCAGCACGAGTTTTGGACCAACTTGGAGATAATTAAGGTTTGTGTCAACTGTGAGCGTAACAAAACAAACTATTAAATTGTTGGATTGCATTAGCATGTCTGCCTGTATCTCGTTGCAGCTACCATCAAGTAGGAGAACTGGATCTAATTTTGTTGGCTCCACAGTTTAAACGGATGGGAATTAATTCCCATGAGCAGAGTCTAGTAATGCTGCGATCAGTTATGTACAGCACTGCATATATGTTTTTACTGATTATTAAATGTGACAAATCAGTACAATTGTCATTATTTAATTAATTATTTTTGTGATAAACTCTGGGCAGGATTGTCCAATAATGGGGCTACGTCCCCACGCCGGCGTGAAATGCGGCGCCAACCACTCCGGCGTTAACTGTCCCCGATAATGAGGAATGCTCCCCTTCCTAGGGGGCTAGGTCGCCGCAGGTAGTGGGGAACAACATAGTGCCAAGTCTGTGGACTCTGGGTGTCTCCCGTGGGATCGGGGGTGTCTTGGCTCAGACTGTCATTGCTGCAGTCTGTGGATTTAAACACATCCGTTTGGTGTGACTTACAGGCTCCTGGCTGCTCGCACAGCTGACAGCTCACTGTGTCACTGTGAGCCTCTGGTGATGTGGGAGCTCACCTAGGTTGCCGCTCTGGAAACCCTCACACCTCAGAGGTCTCAGCACGGGGATGGGCGTGGCCAAGCTCAATCAGGGGCCTACCAGGTGTTGGTGCTGTTCAAGAGGGCGGGCTTGAGTCTGCGGCCCACTCTTGGGAAGAGTTCCTCCTTTCTTCATTGGCATTGAGCACCTCAGACTCCCAAAACCGGGGTGGGGGGGAGGGAGCAGGTCTGTGTGATCAACGGGGCCGAGGTGGAGATGGTTAGCAGTTTCAAATTCCTAGGGGTGCACATCACCAAAAATCTATCCTGGTCCACTCACGTCGACGCTACCACCAAGAAAGCACAACAGCGCCTATACTTCCTCAGGAAACTAAGGAAATTCGGCATGTCCATATTAACCCTTACCAACTTTTACAGACTCACTATAGAAAGCATCCTATCGGGCTGCATCACAGCCTGGTATGGCAACTGCTCGGCCCAGGACCGCAAGGAACTTCTGAGAGTCGTGAATACCACCCAGTCCATCACACAAACCTGCCTCCCATCCATGGACTCCATCTACACCTCCCGCTGCCGGGGGAAAGCGGGCAGCATAATCAAGGATCCCTCCCACCCGGCTTACTCACTCTTCCACTTCTTCCATCGGGCAGGAGATACAGAAGTCTGAGAA
Organism: Scyliorhinus canicula; assembly: GCF_902713615.1. Lineage (NCBI taxonomy): Eukaryota > Metazoa > Chordata > Chondrichthyes > Carcharhiniformes > Scyliorhinidae > Scyliorhinus > Scyliorhinus canicula. The sequence continues at coordinate 303,900,090 of NC_052146.1, forward strand.
CACGCACGAGAGCAGGACTCAAAACAGCTTCTTCCCCGCTGTCACCAGACTCCTAAATGACCCTCTTATTGACTGACCTCATTAACACTACACCCTGTATGCTTCAGCCGATGCCAATGCTTATGTAGTTACATTGTATATCTTGTGTTGCCCTATTATGTTTTCTCATGTATTTTCTTGTATTTTCTTGAATTTTGTTTAATTCCCTTTTCTTCCATGTACTTAATGATCTGTTGAGCTGTTTGCAGAAAAATACTTTTCACTGTACCTCGGTACACATGACAATATACAAATCCAATGCAATCGTCATGGCTACAGTGAATGTGTGGTGAGTGGAGCGCTCAAAACAATTCCAGCTGTCAGGGTCTTTAACGATAATTTCGGCCCCAGACGTTACACCACGCGCTGGGCTGGGAATTGCTTCCAATTTGTTTTTGGGAGGGGGCGGGGTTTCTGCGGGGAATGCCCCACCAAGGCCACTCTGACGGTCACTTGCTGCACTGACGAGCTCAACTCCTCAGTACAGATCTCAGGAAGAGATCGGGCACCATTTGTAAATGCCGCCCCGATCTCTCAATCCACCACTTTGGCCTCAGGAACTCCCAAGGCCATCAACTAACCAACCAGGAGGTCTCGGCCCCGCCTAGCACCCCTCCCCCCACCCCCCATCACTGGGGGGAGTTTATAATATCCAAGAGTCACGGGGTAACCAACTGTCCCCAGCCATTAGGTACTGGGCAGGTTCTAACAGAGCACTAAAAAGATCATAAAGAGGGAGAAAAATAATCTATGAGGGCAAACTAGCGAGGAATATAAAAGCTGACAATAAGAGCTTCTTTAAATATATAAAAATGGAAGAGCGAGATCAAAGTGAACACAGAAAATTAATCTGAGCTGATAGTTCTGGGGAACAAGGAAATGACAGAGGAGCTAAACAGATATTTAGCATCAGTCTTTACGGTGGAAGATACTTTGAGCATTCCATTAATACTAAAGAATTTGGAGAACCCCGGTGGAGGAACTTAAGGGCAAATGGGAGGAGGAGCTAGGAGGAGAGTTCGAGCCGGGTCTGTGGGTGGAAGCCCTAAGTCAGGTCAATTCCTCCTCATCATGTGCTAGGCTCAGTTTAATCCAGTTTAAGGTAGTCCACACATGACGGCGGCGAGGATGAGCAAGTTTTGCGGGGTAGAAGAGAGATATGCGAGGTGTGCGGGAAGCCCAGCAAACCATGTCCATATATTTTGGGCATGCCCGAAGCTTGGGAGGGTTCTGGCAGAGGTTTGCTCCGTCTATGTCCAAGGTGCTAGGTACGCGGGTGATGCCAAGTCCAGAGGTGGCGATCTGGACAGAAGATCTGGGAGTTCAGGGAGTGAAAGAGGCCGACGTTCTGGCCTTTGCCTTCCTGGTAACCCGGAGACGGATCCTTGTAATGTGGAGGGACTCAAAGCCCCCCAGTATGGAGACCTGTGTCAATGACATGGCTGGGTTTCTCAACCTCGAGAAAATAAAGTTTGCCTCAAGAGGATCAATGCGAGGGTTCTCCCGGAGGTGGCAGTCGTTCGTCGACTTTCTTGGAAAAATTCAAAATGTCGGCAGTAGCAGCTTTCTGAGGGGGTGGGAGGGGTGGGGTAAGCGTTGTTTTATTTTATTTCATGTGGTCTGTGAAGACAGAGCCCATTGGGGAAATGTTTACTTTCACACCATGTTAATGTTTAATGTTCCTTTTTTGTTATTGTTATAAATTTTACAAATACTTCAATAAAAATATTTTTTTTAAAACTAAAGAATTTGGAAGAGGAATTAACTATCATGAGCATCACGTGAGAAGTCCTCTGTTATCACCCTGGCCGCTCTGAGGAGCTTATGTAGTTTCTTCCGGTACAGCAGGCCGGTCCGGAAGGTATTGCTCAAGGTGCTGAACATCTCTGCCACCTGCGCTCAGGCACAGCGAATGCAGGTTCCTGTAGTATAAGAATCTGGCACATATAGGGTTAATGTGAGACTGGTTACAGTACTGCCCTCACAGTGATGGAAGCGAAGCCCATGGCACCCATCCAGGATCAGTCTTGAGTTGGATGGAGATGTGTGTATCAGCAAGCATGGAGACAGCATCCGCCTTGAACCCTTTACTGTCTATTTGTAAATAATACTAACAGTAGCAGGGGCAGCATGGTAGCACAAGTGGCTAGCACTGTGGCTTCACAGCATCAGGGTCCCAGGTTTGATTCCCCGCTGGGTCACTGTCTGTGCGGAGTCTGCACATTCTCCCCGTGTCTGCGTGGGTTTCCTCCAACAGTCCAAAGACGTGCAGGTTAGGTGGATTGGCCGTGATAAATTGCCCTTTGTGTCCAAAAGGTTAGGAGGAGTTATTGGGTTACGGGGTTAGGGTGGAAATGACGGCTTAAGTGGGTCGGTGCAGACTCGATGGGCCGAATGGCCTCCTTCTGTACTGTATGTTCTATGGTCAGTCGATAAAGATTTACAGCTAATCCATGTATGACTATGAACTCCACAGTAGTTCTGAGGAGCATCTTTAAGGATCGAGAGAGCGAGGGTAAAAATTCCAAAGACGGGCAGTTGACGATATGGCCTCCGATGCAATTGTTTTGTGCTTTTAAAAATAAATTTAAAGTATCCAATCCTTTCTTTTCCAATTAAGGGGCGGGGGTGTAGCGATATTGTCATTCGACGAGTCATCCAGAGACCCAGATTACTCAGGTGTCCCAGGTTCAAATCCCGCCATTGCAGATGGTGAATTTAATTCAATGAAAATCTAGAATTAAAAAGTCTAATGATGACCATAAAAACATTGTCAATTGTCTTAAAAACCCACCTGGTTCATTAATATCCTTTAGGGCAGGAAATCTGCTGTCCTTACCTGGTCTGGCCTACATGTGACTCCATGTGACCTACATGTGGCCCAACAGCAAAATGGTTGACTCCTAACTGGCCCCTCAAGGGCAATTAGGGAGGGGCAATAAATGCTGGCACAGCCAGCGACGCCCACATCCCGTGAATAAATAAACAAAACTTTAGCGTGGCCAATCCACCTACCCTGCACATCTTTGGATTGTGGGGGTGAGACACACGCAGGCACGGGGAGAATGTGCCTGGTTCAGGGGCTGGTTTAGTTAACCAACTAACCAACATTGGGGCTGGTTTAGCACACTGGGCTAAATCGTGACTTTTAAAGCAAACCAAGGCAGGCCAGCAGCACGGTTCAATTCCCGTACCAGCCTCCCCAAACAGGCGCCGGAATGTGGCGACTAGGGGCTTTTCACAGTAACTACATTTGAAGCCTACTCGTGACAATAAGCCATTTTCATTTCATTTCATTAATTCATTCATTTCATGTGCAAACTCCACACGGACACTGACCCAGGGACAGGATCGAACCCACGTTCTCGGCGCTGTGAGGCAGCAGTGCTATACATTGTGCTGCCATGGAGGGGTGTCTCCTTTTCGGGGTATCCCCGCGTTCATCGAATCCCCGAGATATTTTATATCTCCTTATATCCCCGAGACAATAAGCGATTTTCATTTCATTTTCATTTTCAGATATTTTCCTCACGCGTTTCAAATCCCCCTTGCCCAATCCTCCCCAGCCTCCCACCCTCTCTTGTGTCCCTGACTAGGGGCTGCCAACCTTGCCCAGGCGAGACCCCAGACTGAGCTTCGCGCGCAGCTCCTTTGCCGCTCTCTTCTCTCCGGGAGTCATTCTCGCTGCAGTCATTCCCGGTGGCACTGCAGGGCCTGGAGAGCTGGAGGCCATTTGATTGGCCAGCAGCTCCCAAAGGCGGGACTTTCATACAATCACAGAATTTACAGGGCTGAAGGAGGCCATTTGGCCCTCCGAGTCTGCCCTTGGAAAGAGCACCCTACCCAAGCCCACACCTCCACCCTATCCCCGTAGCCCAGTAACCCCACTAACGGGCAATTTATCATGGCCAATCCACCTAACCTGCACATCTTTGGACTGTGGGAGGAAACTGGAGCGCCCGGAGGAAACGTACGCAGACACGAGGGGAACGTGCAGATTCCGCACAGACAGTGACCCAGCAGGGAATCGAACCTGGGTATCTGGAGCCGTGAAGCAACTCTGCTAACCACTGTGCTACCATCGTAGCCATTCTGCCCTTGATGAGGGCAGAAGTCTAGCCTCAAGCTTGATGGCCAAGTGAGGAAAGGCTCACTCCCCACTTTTACAGCAGTGGAGATGGTGGAGGAAGTCAGGGCAGCAAATCGAATTCCCGTGTAAAAGTCAGCTCTGGAATGCACAAGGTGCGATGACATTTCCCCGACTGCACTGAGAAGGATAGTTTTGGATGTATTAAAAATAGATGTGAAGGGTCCCATTGCAAAAATTGAAAAGCTCTACATGTCTTTTAGAATAGCATCCTTACAGTGCAAAAGGAGGCCATTCGGCCCATTGAGTCAACAATGACCCTCTGAATGAGCATCCTACCAAAGCCTTCACCCTATCCCTATAGAATTTTCCCTTTATTCTTTCATGGGATATGGCCGTCACTGGCAAGGCCAGCATTTGTTGCCCATGTGTGATTGACCTTGAACTGAGCGTAGTAAAGAGTCAACCACTTTGCTCTGCGTCTGTAAGGGTGGCACCTTTTCTTCCCCAAAAGACATTAGTGAACCAGATAGGTTTTTATTGAGGCGAGCTTCACACAATTATTTTCTGCTGGTGCAGTGCACTCAGGAAGTCCAAGTTGCTGTGGCAACTTGCACTTTTACATGCGTGTTGTAGCCTGAAACTATGGAAACTGATGGTAGCGGCTTCAATGTCTTACTGCCAGCCATTTGTGTGAGTTTCATAGAATTTTCATAGAATTTACAGTGCAGAAGGAGGCCATTCAGCCCATCGAGTCTGCACTGGCTCTTGGAAAGAGCACCCTACCCAAGGTCAACAACTCCACCCTATCCCCATAACCCCAGTAACCCCACCCAACACTAAGGGCAATTTTGGACACTAAGGGCAATTTATCATGGCCAATCCACCTACCTGCACATCTTTGGACTGTGGGAGGAAACCGGAGCACCCGGAGGAAACCCACGCACACACGGGGTGGATGTGCAGGACTCCGCACAGACAGTGACCAAGCCGGAATCGAACCTGGGACCCTGGAGCTGTGAAGCGATTGTGCTATCCACAATGCTACCGTGGAGTTGGAGTTGGAGGGATTTGCATCTTCCTTGGCCATCAAATCCTGGAATGGGACTCAAATCCAGAGTTTCTGACCCAGAGCTAGGGATGCGACCCATTGTGCCACGGGATCTCTGAACATCAATCACAGTTTCTTGCTCACCATTACAGAGACCAGTTTTCAATTTGAGATTCATATTAATTGAAGTTAATTCTACCAGCTGCCATGGTGGGATTTGAACCGGTGGCCCTGACCCCTGAGGATTAGCCTGGGCCTCAGATTTCTACACCAGCAAGATTAAAAAACATGCGGTGGGTTGGTTGGTAAATCCCCCCCCCCCCCGATGTTTGTAGAAAACATGAATATCATATATCACTTTGTGCGATTGCCACTTTGAAATGTCTACAATGTTCTTTCAGATATTCTACGAATAAAGTATATTTTTGCGAATAAAAAGATTAGAAAAGCTGGGATTGTTCTCGTTGGAAGCAGAGAAGGTTAACAGGAACTTTGATAGAGGTTTTCACAACCGTGAACTGTTTTGAGAGTGGAGTGGGAGAAACTGTTTCTGTTGGCAGGAGTGTCCGTATTTAAGGTGGGTGGCAAAGAAAACAGAGGAGATATGAGCAACATTCGCCTAAATCATCAGGTTCTGCCCACTGTGGGAATCGCTGAGGACGGAATGGCAGGTTTGTTGGACAAGAAAAAGGCTTTTGTCCCCCCCCCCCCCCCCACCCCCCCGGTGGGAGTTTTTGAACCTATACATCCTGCTCATTGTATTACATGGCGAGCTGTGATCTGGAAGGCAATAATAATTATCTTTATTATTGTCGCAAGTAGGCTTACATTAACGCGACAATGAAGTTACTGTGAAAATCCCCTAGTTGCCACATTCCGGCGCCTGTTCGGGTACACAGAGGGAGAATCCAGAATCTTCACTTCACCTAACAAGCGCGCCTTTCGGGACTTGTGGGAGGGAAACCGGAGCCCCCGGAGGAAACCCACGCAGACACGGGGAGAACGTGCAGACTCCGCACAGACAGTGACCCAAGCCGGGAATCGAAACTGGGACCCTGGCGCTGTGAAGCAACAGTGCTAACCACTGTGCTACCGTGCCGCCCATGTACTCATGTTTCTCATTTACTGCCTGAAAGAGCGATGATGTGGAGATGCCGGCGTTGGACTGGGGTGAGCACAGTAAGAAGTCTTACAACACCAGGTTAAAGTCCAACAGGTTTGTTTCAAACACGAGCTTTCGGAGCACTGCTCCTTGAGCAGTGCTCCGAAAGCTCGTGTTTGAAACAAACCTGTTGGACTTTAACTTGGTGTTGTAAGACTTCTTACTGAAAGAGCGATGGAAATAGATCCAATACTTTCCAAAGAGAACCGGGTAGATACTTTAATGGCAACTAGGAGTGGGATAAATTAAATAACTTTCAAAGAACCTGAACAGGAACACTGAGCCAAATGGCTTCCTATTTGTAACGTTCTTTTACAGGATGTGCATGTCACTGGCCAGGCCGACATCTATTTCCCATTGCTAGTTGCCCTTGAGGATGTAGTGATGAGCTGCCTTCTGTAGGTACACCCACCCTGCTGCTGGAGAGGGAGTTCCAGCATTTTGACAGTGACACTGAAGGAATGGCGGTATATTCCCAAGCCAGGAGCGTGTGTAGTTTTCAGGAGATCTTGTCGGGTGTGATGTTCCCATGCACCAGCCGCCTTTTGCCCTTCTTGGTGATACATGGGGCCTCACGGTAGCATGGTGGTTAGCATCAATGCTTCACAGCTCCAGGGTCCCAGGTTCGATTCCCGGCTGGGTCATGTCTGTGCGGAGTCTGCACATCCTCCCCGTTGTGTGCGTGGGTTTCCTCCGGGTGCTCCGGTTTCCTCCCACAGTCCAAAGATGTGCGGGGTTAGGTGGATTGGCCATGCTAAATTGCCCGTAGTGTAAGGTTAATGGGGGGATTGTTGGGTTACGGGTATACGGGTTACGTGGGTTTTAAGTGGGGTGATCATGGCTCGGCACAACATCGAGGGCCGAAGGGCCTGTTCTGTGCTGTACTGTTCATGTCTATGTCACAAGTTTGGAAGGTGCTGCCAAAGGTATCTGTGGGGAGTTGCTGCAGTGCATCTTGTAGGTGGTACACACGGGCTGCCACTGTACGTCGGTGGTAGAGGGACCTGAATATTTATGGGTGAGGTGCCACTCATGTGGGCTGCTTTGTCCTGGATGGCGTTGTTGAGTGTTGTAGAAGCATTTGTCTCGTCAAGTGGAGAGTTTTTCCATCGCACTCCTGACCTGTGCCTTGCTGACTGGCTTTGGGATTCAGAAGATGAGTTACTCACCACAATACTCTCCTTCTGTGCTGCATTCTGCTGGAATCTGCAAAATTCACTCCTCGAGGATGGAGGAAGTCAACACTCCAACAAATAGATTTGTCGCCAAAATTACCACAGGGCCAACATTTTTAAATTATGCTATTGACCGAAAATCTCTCAGCCCGAGTGTGGGTAGGAAGCAAAATGCTAGCTTTATATTGTGCATATTTTACCCCTCTGTTCCCCTGTACCCACTAAATTACTGGATAGAATAAGTTAATGGAAATGGAAATCGCTTATTGTCACGAGTAGGCTTCAATGAAGTTACTGTAAAAAGCCCCTCGTCGCCACATTCCGGCGCCTGTCCAGGGAGGCTGGTACAGGAATCGAGCCGTGCTGCTGGCCTGCTTTAAAAGCCAGCGATTTAGCCAAGTGAGCTAAACCAGCCCCAATTGCTTATTGTCACGAGAAGGCTTCAAATGAAGTTACTGTGAAAAGCCCCTAGTCGCCACATTCCGGCCGGCCCTGTTCAGGGAGGCTGGTACGGGAATTGAACCGTGCTGCTGGCCTGCCTTGTTCTGCTTTCACAGCCAGCGATTTAGCCCAGTGTGCTAAACCAGCCCCTATGGAAGTCAATTGGGGCGAAAATTGAAGGTTTTTTTTTGTCCTGTTGTCAGTGATGAATTAGAAAACAGCCAATCCGTAAAGTAAGTTCTGAACATTAGCAATTGCTTCTTTCATTGTCCCAGCTGAAGTCAGCCGCTGGCTCTGAGCTGCGCCAGCAACAATCCTGATCCGATCAAGAGAGGAAAAAGAAATACTAAACAGAGAACATTCTGGATTGCACCACAATGAAGAGATTAGAAACAATGTGTCTGAAGACCAGCGGGAATTCAATCTGCAAAAATAAGCTACTGCAGGGAGGGAAATGATTATTAAATTTAAAAAAACTAAAATGCATGGAGAGGACAGGATGAATTCCTGCAGGCAGCAGAGCCGCGGTTTCAGGTCCTTGGGTCCCACACGAAGACTGGATTTAGTACAGCGAAGAAGATTGACAGCGATCTTGGAACTTAGAAGATCAAATGTCTGGGCCTTAGAGTTTAGCCAGCCTGTACTGTTTATCTTTAATAATATTAGAGAATAACTAGTGTAATTATCTGATACAGTGTCACATTAATACATTGTCATACGCCAACACATTTACGATATTATCATTAATACACTAATGTTTGAACATAAAAACATTAGAAATAGGAACAGGAATGGACCATTTGGTCCTTTGAGTCTCCACAGCCAGTCAATAAGTTCATGACTGACCCTCTATCTCAATCCCACCTTCCCACACAATCCCCATATCCCTTCATTCCCGGAGAGCTAAAAGGTCTATCAGCCTTAGTCTTGAATACACTCAAAAACTGCGCATCAACAGCGATGTGGAGTGGACAATAACTCTTTGCGTGAAGAAATTTCTCCTCATCTCAGTCCTAAATGGCCCACCCCTTTGGGCATGTGACCTCGGGTTCTAGATTCACCAGACAGGGGAAACATTTTCTCAACAACTATCCTGACAAACCCTTCAAGACTTTTATCCACCTGTCTTCACAGAACTTAATTTTGGGCTCGGCACGATGTTTAATTGTTCTCCCGTCTCCTTACTCCATGCTTAGTTCCTTTGGCAGGAGTCCTCCCCCCATTCAATGGATCCTTTGACCCATCTCCAGTCATTTCTCTTTACCTGGACCCCACCCTCTGGCCTCCCACCTGCTCTTGATCTTTTTGTTGAGAACTATTGCACATCAGCCGTCTCGATTTCTTTGCCCCTCTTACCCTCTCTGACCTGACCCCTTCTGAACTTGCTGCATTCCTTTCTCTTTAGTTCAACCCTGACCTTTTGGTTAAACCTGCTGACAAAAATGGTATCATTGTTGTCCGGCGTACTGCGGGCAGCATGGTAGCATAGTGGTTAGCACAATTGCTTCACAGCTCCAGGGTCCCAGGTTCGATTCCCGGCTTGGGTCACCGTCTGTGCGGAGTCTGCACGTTATCCCCGTGTGTGCGTGGGTTTCCTTCGGGTGCTCCGGTTTTGTCCCACAGTTCAAAGATGTGCAGGTTAGGTGGATTGGCCATGCTAAATTGCCCTTAGTGTCCAAAATTACTTTTAGTATTGGGTGGGTTCTTGAGTAATGAGGATAGGGTGGAGGTGTGGGCTTGGGTAGGGTGCTCTTTCAAAGAGCCGGTGCAGACTCGATGGGCCGAATGGCCTCCTTCTGCACTGTAAACTCTATGATCTATGATCTACTGACCTCTACCTTGCAGAGGTTGAGTGCCAAATCTCAAACACCTTCTCCTACGTCCCCATGATCCTGCCACCAAACACCAAGCCATTGTTTCAAGGACTGCCACTGACCACATCACTCCGTGATCTTCCCTCCACAGCCTCCAAATGCATAGAACCCCCAACCCCACACAGCCCACTTCTACCTCCTTCCCAAAATCCCCAACAGGGCCGCCTTGGTAGACCCATCGTATCAGCCTGTTCCTGCCCCACAGAACTCATTTTGTCCTATCTTGTCTCCATCTCTATGCCTTGTCCAGTCTCTTCCCACCTATATGGTGACTCCTCTGATGCCCCACGTCGTGTCAACAATTTCCAGTTTCCTGGCCCTAACCACCTCCCCTTCACTATGGACGTCCAATCCCTCCGGACCTCCATCTCCCAACAGGAGGGTATGAAGGTTCTCCATTTTCTCTTGAGTAGAGGGCTGAACAATCCATGTCCACTGCTACTCTCCTCAGCCTGGCTGAACTTGTTCTGTCACTCAATAATTTTCTCCTATAACTCCAAATAAAGGTGTCACCATGGTGTCCGCATGGGCCCCAGTTTTTCCTGACTTTTTGAAGGTTATGTAGAAGACTCTTATTCTAGTCTTAGTCAGGTCTGCTCCCGTAACATTTTTCCAGTACATCGGTAACTTATTGGTGCTATTTCAGATGGATCTGGATCTGGGAAAATTGATCGATTTTAATTCCAGTTTTCACCCTCTCTCACCATCAAATGGTCCATCTCTGGCACTTTCCCTCCTTCCTTGGCCTCTCTGTCTCATTTCCAGTGATAGACTAACCATCAATATTCATTACAAACCCACAACCTCCACCAGCTACCTCAACTACAGTTCTTCACACATGTTTCCTGAAGGACTCCCATCCTATTCTCCCCAGTTTCTTTGTCTCGATTGCATCTATTCTGATGATGCAGCTTTCAAAAACGGCACTTCTAACGTGTCTGAGCTTTCCCTTAACCAGGATTTCCTCCCCACTTGTGGTTGGCAGGGAATTCAACTGGGTTCAACCCATCTCCCGCACCTCTGATCTCACTCCTTCCCCTCCCTCTCAGAACCATGACAGGGTCCCTCCTGTCCTCACGTTCCACCCCACCAGCCTTTACATTCAAAGGGTAATCCTCTGCCATCTCCAGCATGATGCCACCACGAAACACATCTTCCCCTCACTGCCCCATCAGAATTCCGCAGGAACTGCTCCCTCTCTGACACCAGGTCCACTTCTCCATCATCCTCAACTCCCATCCCCTTCCCAAAGCACCTTCCCCTGCAATCGCAGGAGGTGCAACACCTGCCCTTTTAACTCATCCATCTTCATTGCCCAAGGCCCCAAATATTATTTTCAGATTAAGCATAATTTCACTTGCATCTCCTTCAATCTGATCTACTGTAATTGATGCTCCCAATGTGGTGTCCTCTACACTGGGGAGTCTAAACGCAGACTGGATGACTGATTTAGGGGCTGGTTTAGCTCACTCGGCTAAATCGCTGGCTTTTAAAGCAGACCAAGCAGGCCAGCAGCACGGTTTGATTCCCGTACCAGCCTCCCCGGACAGGCGCCGGAATGTGGCGACTAGGGGCTTTTCACAGTAACTTCATTGAAGCCTACTCATGACAATAAGCAACTTTCATTCATTTTTCATTCATTTGTAGAACAACTTCACCCAGTCCTCAAGCTTAACCCTTTTTTTATATCTCATACATTTTTGTCTCAATGCAAAAAAAAAATCTTCTCCCTCCCCCATCCCTACACCTGGTCATCTATCGCTTGTTATTGAGATTTCTACACTTCTGTTGCAGTCTCTTCCAGCTACAGTATAATATTTAACAGATTTTCCCACTCCCCCAGCGTTGAAGAAGTCAGATGGACTTGAAATGCCATACAGATGCGACCAAACCTCCTCCATTCTTTTGGAATTTTTGTAGGTTAAGGATTTTATATGTTTGCTACAACAAGGCAGTACGATGGCGCAGTGGGTTAGCCCTGCTGCCTCACGGTGCCGAGGTCCCAGGTTCGATCCCGGCTCTGGGTCACTGTCTGTGTGGAGTTTGCACATCCTCCGCATGTTTGCGTGGGTTTCGCCCCCACAACCCAAAGATGTGCAGGCTAGGTGGATTGACCATGCTAAATTGCCCCTTAATTGAAAAAATGAATTGGGTACTCTAAATTTATATTTAAAAAATGCTTGCTACAGCAATATGTTACATTAATATATAGATATGCAAGTACTAAGGAGGATGTGTGGATCAGTGGCTAGGAACCCTCCCACTGAAGCAGAAGCTCAGGGTTCTGGTCCAATCCAGTTACTCACTGTCCAAGGAAGGTGCATTCATAATGTGACCAAATAGGTTGTGTATCAACTTGCAAATCCTTCTAACACATGACAATGGCAGGTGGTAGAAGAGGGGGAGACTCATAATCAGCCACGCAATGGACAAAATGTTGGAGGTCCTACCAATACTACCCATAACTCCAGATTACAACATGCAGGTAAAAGTGTGTGTCACTACAGCCGCCTGGGCTCCATTAGTGAACTGTAACACATGTCACCACATTAATACTATGGTAGAGTGAGAATTCCAGAATCCATGTGTTAAGTATTTATCGTATGTCCTATGCTTTTTCATGTATGGAACGAGCTGTCTGGACTGTACGCCAAACAATACTTTTCACTGTACCTTGGTACACGTGACAATAAATCAAATCCAAACCAGATGGTGTTCTGCAAGGTTTGAAAGGAAGGGTGTTTTCTGTATCTGGAACTCTCTTAAATACCGGGGCTTTTTCTCAAAGTCAAATGTTTTGTTTTTCCAGAGGAGACGCGAGATAGAATTTTAACAGTTCCAAAGGAACAAGGTTTGAGATGGAAAGTGGAGAATAATCAGAAAACAGCACACCTGGATGGCTTCTCAGGTTTTCTTACTCCTGAGCCACCTTGCTGATGGCAGGGCACAATGTGACAGCGAGTCAGCCACAATGTGAGTTACGCACCTGGTAAGGGCCCAACTGGGGATAAGATGCTGAAGGTGCCAGGGTCATCCTGACGTTGGGTGCACCCCCGTTGAGGGCAGAGACTGGCAGGTACTTGGATGGATCCTTCCAGAGCTAGACGGGAGTTGGGCCATCCATGCCTCCTCTCAATCTCCGCAGCACAGAGCAACTGCGATAAGAAGGCCAAAGCCCTGCCAAAAGCAATTGTGTTGGAGGGATGGTTTGCACTTGAATCTTCAGTCTTCTGAAAGAGTGCCTCCCTGTTTGAGGTACCCTCTCAGTCCCCGACCGGCCTTAGCTGAGCCCATTCTCCTGGTGGGGCTACCGGCTATCCAGAGCTCTGGGTTCTCTGATTGGGCCTCCTAATTTGGAAAGCCTCCCTTAGTGATGGCAAATTCGGAGGCATCTGCTCAATTGGCTGCCTCCCAGAAGATCACAATGCCAATGGCCCAACGGGTTATGACCTGTGTTCAGGGTGCTGAGAGTGGAATAATTTCAAAGCTGGAAGATATTCCTCCTGGCTCTGCACCCTTCCTGCACACAAAATGACGACTATGTTCCACTCGGTAACAACGATGGTATCCCAAATCAGAGACGTTACTCATTGAACGCCAAGCACCAGGGACAATCTTGAGAAATGTGAGAGATGGCTGGATACCATTCCAATTTCTTTCCTCAACTTCATTTTTAAAATGTTAACGCGTTCGTTATTCATATACAAAGAGTGTGATTTAAACTCCAATGAGTCATGCTGTCAACTCATTGCCAACATTAGGCTGGGCCTGTCGTGTGCTGCAGTCTATGAAATCCAGCTGGTTGCCGAGACCCAACAGGGCTTTGGGGTTGCTGCAGAGCAGAACGCTGTGTGGTGTTGGTAACTGACATTTGGAAAGCTTCGTAATGAACAGAAGTAATACTTCCACAGCATGATTCACGATGGTAAGGTGGGAAGAAAAAATGACTTCTGGCTCTAGTTTATATTTAATACATTCCAGGCAACCCACCCAAAACAGAACTCAACACCCGAAATATAAACAAGCAACAGTTCTGCTTCATCCTCTCCTGCAGCGTGACTTTAATCATCCATTTGTAATTTCTAGATTCTGATAATGACTGTGTTAGTGTGTTTTTCCCCTTCGTTTTAATAAGTGAGTTAGCCCATTTTAAAAAATTCCTACACACTGCAAAATATTGTTGTGGGCAGATTATGAGATTCGGGCTTTCTTATATTAATAACTGATGGTCTGGAGACTGCAACAAAAGTAATATGGAATGACTGACTTTCCACATTTGTGCCCTCCCCAGAGGTGTTTTGATCCAGTGTCTATAATCCTTCACAGCAGAATCCCTACTCTCTGGATGAGGTGGTCGGTCACACACCACGCTGAAAATCAAAGTGTGGATGTTTGTTTTGCACCATGAGATGACCAGTCTGTGACAAACCTTCAGAAGCAAAGGTCTAGTTCTTTCCTACGAACATCCAAAAGTGGGTTATTTCCGAAGCGGAAATGGGGTGAAATTTTAAGTTCAAAAAAGGTTCGGTCACAGAGTGATCTGCTGCACAGGAAGGTTCGAGAGAAGAAGGAAGAGAAATCACACAGGCAGCAAGGCAATATTAAAGCAAATATGGCTCCAAGGGATCTGAGCAGGACAATGGGGGGTCAGAGAGAAACAGTTTATACCCACCTCAAGAAGGGATAATTGTGGTTTCCCCCTGGACATTACTGCAGGAATAGCTCAAGGAAGTATCCAATAATCTTTAGCTGCTTTAAGATAAGGAGTAAGGCTGTTCACAGAGAATTTCACAGTTTTCAGCTGAATTCACAATTATTCTCCAATAATGAAAGGGTTCATGCAGCAGAAGCTGGATAACACGGTAGCATTGTGGATAGCACAATTGCTTCACAGCTCCAGGGTCCCAGGTTCGTTTCCCGGCTTGGGTCACTGTCTGTGCGGAATCTGCACTTCCTCCCCGTGTGTGCGTGGGTTTCCTCCGGGTGCTCCGATTTCCTCCCACAGTCAAAAGATGTGCAGGTTAGGTGGATTGGCCATGATAAATTGCCCTTAGTGTCCAAAATTGCCCTTCGTGTTGGGTGGGGTTACTGGGTTATGGGGATAGGGTGGAGGTGTTGACCTTGGGTAGAGTGCTCTTTCCAAGAGCCGGTGCAGACTCGATGGGCCGAATAGCCTCCTTCTGCACTGTAAATTCTATGAACATTAATGAACATTAAGGTTTGGGCTGACAGACGGAAGCTAACATTTGCACCCAGTAAGTGCCGTGTCATAACCAATTTGAAGAAGCGGACCAAACTCCCTTGACTTTCATTGGCATTACCATCACCCAATCCCTGACCGTCAATTGAGAATTTGATTTGCCCTGGATCTTGAAACTCAATTTTAAACCTTCAGTCCGCGACTGGTGAGTTGCCCTTGGCAACTGCTGGTTCCGGCAGGAAGCTGATAGGCCAATTTGCTGTGATTCAGCCAGAGTTGGTCACCACCAGGTCTGGGCACTCTGTTCTCTGTCAGGACTGAGTCTCAATTCAGATACCATTCAATTCCTCAGTCAATCATCTTAATACAAAAATATCCAACACATCATTTTATCAGTCAATCTGTCGCTTCAAGATAGTTACAAAACCAAACGTTCATGCACATTGAAAATACTGATGAAAAAAATAGTGGGTTGAACGGAAAGGAGTTTAAATTCTGTCCAATTCAGAAATAGGCTAGTTTTCTAAGTTTATTGTTTCAAGTCTAAAAGGATTTTGGCTATGTAATGTATATTTTTCTATTGTGGAGGGAATGTACCCAAGATTTTCCCCTGCATGTGCTTTTGAGTTATTTTTCATATGTATATTCTTTTTGCCAAATATTCGAGCAAATAGCTTTTTTAATTTTTGTTAAATTCTATACGTCAGCATCCAGTGTGAGTAGCTACACATTTTTGTGTACGTGTGTGTGTCTTTCTGTATGAGCTTGCTGTGATGGTATTTGAGTTTGAGGGAATATGGAGATGTCCGATCAGACCGAGTTATTAAGTGGCTATAGGTTAACGAATGGGAGGTATTGTGGCGCAGTGGGTAATCGGTTTTCAGCCCACCATTGGACTTGATGGCCAAGGAAGATGTGTTGAGTAACTGCTCTGTATCCATGTATCATTGCACCATAGAACCAACTCATCGTATTGTATTATTGACCCATTGAAACTGCATCAGCTCTTTCAAAGATCTGGGGCAGGATTCTCTGACCCCCCCTGCCGGGTCGGAGAATCGCCGGGGGTCGGCGTGAATTCCGCCCCCGCCGTCGTCCAAATTCTCCCACCCCCCAAAAATCGGCCCGGCGTAAGTTGCGCCGCCCACCTCGGAGAATGGTGGGGTCTGGCGCGACTAAATGGGCGCTGGGGCTACCCGAATTCTCCGACCCGCGATGGGCCGAAGTCCCGCCCGTCTTTTGCCAGACCCGCCGCCGTAAATTGGAGCAGGTCCCTTACCGGCGGGACCTGGCTCAGGGGTCCTTGGGGGGGCGCGGGGGAATCTGGTCCCGGGAGGTGCCCCCACGGGTGCCTGGCCTGCGATCGGGACCCACCAATCCACGGGCGGGCCTGTGCTGTGGGGGCACTCTGTCCTTCCACACCGGAGGCTGGACCGGTACAGATTAAATTTTAAACTGATCCTCGGGCAGATGTAAAAACCCCACTGTACTCTTTTGAAGAAGGGTTGGGGAGTTCTCCCTGCTGCCCTGTCAACGTTTATCCTTCCAACTCATGCCACTATGGTCATTTGTCTCATTGCTGTGTGCGGCATTGTGTGGTGTAAACATTAATTGCTCCGTTTGTCTTCAACCAACGTAACAACGCGGGACAGTGTCATAATCCCCATGAGGACCACGGGGGGGGGGGGGGGGGGGGGGGGACCGTTCAGGAGCCACCCACCTGGAACTCGTTAAAGACGATATGAAAGAACCAAATTGGGCTGGATTGGGAGATGTTACTGCCATCGGCAGAGTTCATACATAGTTCAATAAATCCTTATTCCACTACCGCTGGCTTCCTCAAGTTACTAAACTGGCGACGAGGACAAAAGGAAACACCAGACTCATTTGTGGATCCGTCTAGCCGCCCCTGGATGATTACTGATCCGGAATGTGTGGACATAAAAGTTCAAGGTGCCACTGATCAGTAAGCCGGATGCCTCCGGGGGTTCCAGGCCCTCCAGATGACATCCGCCAAGGGCATCAAATGTCACAGGACGTGGAAAGCAGCAGGCTGCCTCCACCCCTGATGTGCATCCTGGGAACATGCCTAGTAGCCTGGTAGCACTAGACCACGGAAGATCAGGAAGAGGGCAGCATGGTAGCACAGTGGTTAGCACTGCTGCTTCACCGCTCCAGGGTCCCAGGTTCGATCCCCGGCCTGGGTCACTGTCTGTGTGGAGTCTGCACGTTCTCCCCGTGTCTGCGTGGGTTTCGTCCGGGTGCTCCGGTTTCCTCCCACAGTCTAAAGATGTGCAGGTTAGGTGGGAATGGAAATCTGTCACAATGAAATGTTCACTATTAAAAATGTCACCTCCTACTTGTGAAGCCCTGTCACATTAATCTCCACAATGGGACTGCCTATCCCCTCCTCCCCCCCTCCCCCACCCCGTTCCATCCATTCCCCTCCCCCATCCCCCAGGCACAATGATCCAAGATCAAAATCCCGATGCAACCCCACTCAGCAGGTGGTTGTGAGCGTGCTGCCTGCAGAAAGACATGTGATGTATGTAGGATTTTCAGATGGTGTGTTCCAGGGATTTGGTGCAGTAAGGGTTAAAATCCTGCGTTAGAGTGTGTTTGACTGCTGCAATCATTTAAAAAGAAATCCTAGTTTGAAAGACAAATAAGATTTTGGGAGCCAGGGATTGGCCCATCGCAAACGCTTGGGAAAATGGAATGTTGTTTGGATTAAGGGAATTTGCGGTGGAGTTAATTAGATTTCAGCTCGGTAAGATGATGTTGTTACTGGGTGAAGTCAAAGTATCAGGCATTTTGCAGAGTATCAGTTGTGAGTTCGATGAAGTTGCAAGCAGAAGTCAAGCAGTTTGCTCCGGCAGTTCAATTCAAAGTATGCCTGTCGACTTAGTGGCAATCTTTCAAAGCAGTTCAAACTTGTCTGAGAACAAGGTGAGCAAAAACAAGCTGAGGAGCATCTTATGAAGAAATACAGCCAGGGTTTCTGCCTGGTTCTGACAGGATTCAGATCTTTTCTCTAAGGAATGGCCAAATAACCTTGCTCTTTCTCAAAGAGCAGGGCCTGGTTTAGCAAAGGGCTAAAGAGCTGGCTTTTAAGGCAGGCCAGCAGCACGGTTCAATTCCCGTACCAGCCTCCCCGAATAGGTGCTGGAATGTGGCGACGAGGGGCTTTTCACAGTAACTTCATTTGAAGCCTACTTGTGCCAATAAGCGATTTTCATTTCAGTTTTCTGGAACATCTTTGTGCAGCAGGTATTCCTATGTGCTAATGCTATTTTAACAGTGGATTGAGAGCTGAGCTGGATTTATTTCTTGTTCTTTAAGTGGGAATAAAGATAGCAGTTAAGGGCATTGTATTCACAAGGGGTAATTGTAAGACATTTCATTGTGTGATGTGAAAGATATTGTAATATTGTGTTCGTAATAAAGTTTGTTTTGATATAGCATATCCCTATTTCTTCGTGAAATCACTGAGTGAGGTATCCTTTCCTTCCAGTCTAACCAAATTAAACTAAAGTATTGGGGTTTCTGGCCAGTATCCCAGGCACTGTTGGCATCTGGGCTGAGATTGGAGTAGACATTGACAGACACTGAGGAAAACCAGAGCTTTCATCACAACAACTTATCATCATTTTCCTGCCTTATATGGTAAACTCTGACAGTGACAACGCAGGTCCACCATCCTGGAGTGATGTTACACATACCTTTGGAGGATGAAGCAAGCTGGTCTGGGAGGGGCCGGTGTAATGGTGGGTCTGGGAACTGGGAGAGGGAATGGGGGGTGGAAGGGAAATGGGAGGAGGGAGGGGAGATTGCGACGGAGAGGAATGGGGGGAGGGAGGGAAATAGATGGGAAGGGAGGTCAGAGGGGTGAGGGGAAGACTGGGGGAGATGGATGCTCGGGGGAGGGGAATGCGGGACTGAGGGAAATGTGGGGGAGGGAAATAGAGTGTGAGGGAAATTGGGGGGGGGGGAGAGTTTGGAGATGACGAGGGGCATGTCGAACCCTTGCCATCGCCTGTCCTCCATCCTCCAGATCCTCGTGGGATTGGCCTCCAGCCCTTCCTGGACTGACTCATCCTCCTCGTACTCCTCTTCAGATGAGGCCACATGTCCCTCCATCTCCTCCTGCTCCTCCTCCTCCATCATGTCCCTCCGCCTCCTCCTGCTCCTCCTCCTCCATCATGTCGCTCTGCAGCTGTGCCAGATTGTGGAGGTCACTTCAGACCAGGACAAAGCGGGAGACCCCCGGATGGGGTGTACTGCAAGGCACCGCCGGAGTGGTCCAGGCAATAGAACTGCATTTTGAGAAACCCCGGTGCACCACTCAAACACAGCACAGGTGGAAGCATCGACCTTATTAAAACCGGTCTCTGCCTCAGCCACAGGCCTGGGCACCGGCATCATCAGCCATGTCCTCAGCGGGTATCCCTTGTCCCCCATCACCCAACCCTTCATCCTGTGGTGGTCCCCAAAGACATCGGGGATCTCTGGGTGCCCCAGGATGTAGTTTTCGTGCACACTCCCAGGGCAGCGGGTACACACGTGAATGATTGTGGGTGCACAGGATCTGAACATTCAGGGAGTGGAACCCCTTCCTGTTAATATCGGGTAACCCCTGATGCCCCGGTGCTCACTGGGTGACAGGTGTGCCATCAATGACCCCCGAGACCTGGGGCATCCCAGCGATGGCAGCAAATCTTGCAGCCTGGGCAGCGTGGTGGGCCTGTTCCAGGTCAAAGGTGATATAGCCCAGGCATGCAGAGCATCCGTCATCTCTAAGATGCATCTGGGCAGAAGGTTGGGAAATGCCACACAGGTCTACGCTCGAGTCCTGGAATGACCTGATGCCATAGAAGTTGAGGGCTGCGGTATCCTACAAGGCCACCCAGAGCAGGTGTACTCCTCCACCGAGTGCCATGTCTGTGAGAACATGGCACAGGTGCCACACTGTCTCCCCTGAGATTCAGCCCTAACCCTAACCCTAATTTGGTGTCCATCTGCTCATTGAAAGACCAACGACGCCTGCCCACCTTGGGCCGTAACTGGCCTCCCCTTCTAGGTGACTCCTCAGCCTGATGGGCGGCCAGGCCTTCAGCGTGGGTGGCTGCCCCCTGCACATGAAGTGATGCCTCCAGGCTGCATTCTTTCTGCCGCTTTCTACGGTATCTGCACACCTCACTGCCACATGAGGGCAGGCTCTGCGGGGCTGACTCCAGCAATACTTGGAAGGAATTGGAGAAGAAGAGAGAGACTGACAATCAGTTAGAGCTTCCACTCCAGGACCCTCAAATTCTCCCCCAACCCTCTGTGTCCCATCTTCCCTCAGAGTGCTATCCATCAAGCCAGTTATGCTGGCAAACCTTGTTAAGCACACTCACTTTGGCCACATCAGGAGTTCTAGACCCCAGACCTCTGCCGGGAACATTAGGGAAGATTCATCAGCAGCCCTCCGCCCATCCACACACTTACCCTTTGGTCGTGAGGCAATGCTCAGTAGTGAAGTCCTGCTCTTTACTGTTTGATTGTTGGCAGCTGCCTTTATGGTCCTGGTGCTCTGAGAATATCAAAGTTTGCTGGACATGCAGTGCACTAATCATCCTCTCAGACATGGCACCTGTGCCTTCAGGGGGTCACTTAATAGTTGAGAAGCGTAATGTGTTCTCACAACTAACAAGGATAATTCCTCATTTGAAATAGCCTTCAGCTGTAAAACTAGAGGCTGCTCACAGTCAAAGGGAGTGGAATGGAAGTTGAAGATAGAAGCAGCAGCACGGCTCTGTGCTGGAAGTTTGGTGAACAGGCAGGCAGAAGCTGTGGTTACCGCTGTTGTGGACCTTCGCAATATTTAAAGATGGCTAAGACCTTCCAGATCCAAAGCCCCTCACTGCTGCCAAGGTGTAGGTTCAAATCCCACCTTCAGTTGTTTCATCAATGACCTTCCTGCCATCATAAGCCAAAAATGGACACGGTCGCTGATGACCGCACAATGTTCAGCACCATTCACAACTGGGCTGGTTTAGCTCGCTGGGTTTAAAGCAGACCAAGCAGGCCAGCAGCACGGTTCGATTCCCGTACCAGCCTCCCCGGACAGGTGCCAGAATGTGGTGACTAGGGGCTTTTCTCAGTAACTTCATTGAAGCCTAATCGTGACAATAAGCGATTTTCATTTTTTTCTTTTTCAAGTACTCACATACTGAAGGAATGTGTGTCCATATGCAGTACCTGGGCAATATTAAGGCTTGGGTTGATATGTGGCAAGACACATTTGCACCAGACATGTGCCAGACAATGACATTCTCCAACAAGAGCAAATCTAACCATCTCCTTGACATTCAATGGTATTACCATCGCTGAATCCCCCCATAATCGAGGCCCTGGGGGTCGCAATTGTTCAGAAGTTTATCTAATATCAGTGCAGAATTTACAGTGCAGAAGGAGGCCATTCGGCCCATCGAGTCTGCACCGGCTCTTGGAAAGAGCACCCTACCCAAGTTTAATACCTCCACCCTATCCCCATAACCCAGTACCCCCACCCAACACCAAGGGCAATTTTGGACACTAAGGGCAATTTATCATGGCCAATCCACCTAACCTGCACATCTTTGGACTGTGGGACGAAACCGGAGCTCCCGGAGGAAACCCACGCACACACGGGGAGGATGTGCAGACTCTGCACAGACAGTGACCCAAGCTGGGAATCGAACCTGGGACTCTGGAGCTGTGAAGCAATTGCGCTATCCACAATGCTACCGTGCTGCCCTAACCATATAAGTACTGTGGCTACAAGAACAGATAAGAGGCAGGACATTCTATGGCGAGTAACGCACCTCCTGACTCCCCAAAGACTGTCCACCATCTACAAGGCACAAGTCAGGAGTGTGATGGAATACTCCCCACTTGTCTGGAGGACAGCAGCTCCAACAAGATTCAAGAAGCTCCACACCATCCAAGGGCAGTTAAGTTTGAGCAATAAATGCTGACCTGACCAGTGATGCCCCCATCCCATGAATGAATTAAACAAAGGAAGGTAGTGGAATTAATGAATAAATCTGGAATTGAAAGCTAGTCTTAGTAATGGAGCTAGGAATTGTTGGGAAAAAATCCTCCTGGTTCATTAACACCCTTCAGAGAGGGACTCTGCCATCCTTACCTGATCTGGCCCCACGTGACGACAAGTCACTCAGTTTTACCAAACATCAATAGCTGCCAAATGGGCGGCTGCGGTTCATGAAAGCAATTCACCATCACCTTCCCGGGGGAATTTAGGGATTGGAAACAAGTGCTAGCCAGAAGCACCCACATCCCAGGAAAGAGTTTTATTGCCATTCTTCTGCTGATCCAAGCTTTCAAAACACAAAAGCCAATGATGCTGCGAAGCTGATCTTTTCCGCCAACGTCATTATCGAACATATTCCAAATAATAAGCATTAAAGGTCATTTTCCATGACAACCCTTCAGGCAAGGAGCTTGGGTGAGTTATCATTCAAAGAATGTTGTGTGTCATAATCTGTTGACGTGCAGATGTCCCAAGGATTATCCAGGATTGCTGGTAACCACTCTGTTTGCAGACATACCCAAGTAGAATTCACTGCTGTGGGAGAATGACTACTTGCCGTGTGTGGCCCTGGGAATGCAGCAGCAACAGCTTGAGGCAAGGAAGCAGGGACACATGTAGAGAGTTGGAATTGTAGCCAAGCGTCAGAAGGTGCATCTGGTCCAATTATGTGATGATTTGCTCTTCAACAGATGTTGCTGTTTTTGTATCTTTCCCTCGAGAATTGTATGAACAAACACAATCTGATTAAAAGACTAAAAAGACATGTTTCGCTGTATCCCAAAGCAAGTTACAGTCAATGAAGAGCTTTCTCCACTTGCACCACTCTTGTACGTCGAATACACAACATCTCCTTTGTACAAAGTAAGCTCCCACACACAGCAAGGTGATAGTGACTTGTTTTTGTTGGTCTTAGCTGAAGGGTACATATTGGTTCGGATTCCAGAGGGAATCTCTCTGCTGCTCTTCAAACAGTTCTATGACTATTTTATGCCCCACTCAGAGCAAATGGGCCTTGTTTCAACATCTCCTCCTGAAAGATAGCACTTTCAACTCCTTAAAACTACACTGGGGTGTCAACCTGCATTTGTGCTCAGGTCCGTTGCATGTGAGGTGAACCCATATAGCCTTCTGAATCAGTGCCATGCTGAGGGATTCTCCTCTTCGCCGGCAGCGCACCCAGGCCCTCGGGTTTCCATAAGGCATGGGATGGCCACAATGGGAAACCCCATTGGCTGGCAGCGGGAAAGGAGAACCCCACTGCCGGGGGTGGGGCACGGCGCGCAGGAAAACAGGACTGGCAGGATGGAGATTCCTGCCCATGGGATTTACCGAATGAGGTATGACTAGCAAGACATGATTTTAATATAGTTGTGACCCTCTTAATGTGGTGTGTTTTAATTCACTCAGGAAGTCCAGGTTTTGGTAGCAACATGCATTTTTACATCCATGCTGTAGTCTGGAGCTATGGAAAGTGACGGTAGAGGCTTCAATTTTCTTTCCATCGTGTGGCTGACCAGGAATCTCTCCCACTCATCCCATCTGCCATGAGCATGTTGGAAGGATTAACAAGTTTGTCCACATTTTGAACACACCTTCCTTGGCCCTCAAGTCCTGAGGTGGGATTCGAACATGGAACGTCTGGCTCAGACGCAGGCACACGACCTCCATGCCCATCTTTACACCAACCCCATTGCGTTGTTGATTGTACACAGTGGGGAGGTTGAATGAGCTCGTTCAATGGGAGGTGGTAAGACTCACCAGGCCCCCACCCCTCCTCTGATGCAAGTTCACTACTTGATGTCAAATCAGAATTCCCAGTGGAAACTCTAAGGGCGCGATTCTCCGCAAATGCAGAGAGTCGTGAAGGCTGCCGTGAAACCGGCCGTGTTTCACGGCAGCCTCCGCGCCCCCTCCCGGGACCCGATTCTGCTCCCCAGTCGGGGCTAGCAGCGAACTTCGCTAAGCCCGCGCGCCAAGGTTAACGGCGGCTGACGCAAACGATGACGTCAGCCGCGCATGCGCGGATTGGACGGCTCCAATCCGCGCATGCGCGGATGGCGTCATCACGCATATGCGTGAAACCCGCGCATGCGCGGGCCGTTATGCCCCTCAGCCGCCCCGCGGACTGATCCAGCGGGGCGGCGGAGGAACAAAGAGTGCGCGGGGTTCGGACCCGCTGCCTGCGATTGGTGCCCACCGATCGTGGGCCCATGCCACCCTTGGCACGGCCGTGGCGCGGCCGTGCCAATCGGTGGCACGATTCTCCAGAACGGCACTTTGCGGCTGTTTTCACGAACTGTGAGAGCAGGTGTGTTGGAGCTCGTGAAAACGGCCGTAAATGCCTGGGAACTCGGCCCATCGGCTAGGGGAGAATCGCTGCTCGCCGTAAAAAACGGCGAGCAGCGATTCGTGTCGTGGGGCGGCCGTGGGGGGGGGGGGGGGGAGAATAGCGGGAGGTCGGGAAAAATGTCGGGAAGGCCCTCCCGCTATTCTCCGACCCGTCGTGGGGGGCGGAGAATCGCTCCCTAAGTCTCCAGTGTTTGGAGTGGGATACAAGTTCTATTCCTTCTGACTCAGAGGTCAGGATGCTCCCAATAAACCTAAAGTTCCGCGACAATTAAGATCGGGTAGTTATTCTCTTTGAAGGTTAATTTACTGCTGTGCCTGATTATTGGGGAAGGTGATTTGTACTGATTCAGATCTGGTCCAAAAACTTCAGGCAGTAAATGGTACTGGGTGCGGCGTGAATGGGTCATGGAATTTATTACAGAACAACGGACAGAGTTAAAGACCACTTGCCTTATCCAATATCCTTTTTTAACACCACGTCTGGGAAAAGAACCAATAAATTTACTTTTGAAACGGCTGGAAACCTGTTTTGCATTGCATGTGCTGGCAAGGACCAACAAACTTCTTAAAGAAAGGGTCGCCCGATAATTCTAATAATCTGAAAATGAATACGCAGTCAGACAAAACAAATCGCAAAATAAATAAAACCCTGTAATTTCCGCGATGCAGATGGATTCCCAGCAAATGGATTTTGTGTTACTTTTATTCCTGTCAACATAGCTGAGTAAGGGAACAAATCTGTCGATACCTTTCATGCAAAAGAAACCAGAAGCTGTAACTCTCGACTTTGAATAAATTGTGGTGAAGTGAATAATAATGAGGCCACTTGAAGTGGCTTGGCTGAAGTTTTGTTCGAAGAGGGAGGAATCCTTTTTATTTGAACAATGAGCGAATGTCATCCAAAGTGCTCGTCTCACGACTGGGCATTCGACAATAATGAAAGGCTTAGTGGGATTTTGATTCAGTTTGAGTTGAAGAGATCCAGATTGTGAAAAAGCTGTGCGGTCGGGGTCAATCCTTTGAGGATTCAGCTGAAGCAGGTGGAACTATAGGTTAGAGGGTGGCCATCGGCTTGGTGTTGTCTTCTTCAATTGGCCTGTCCAATTCTGGGTATCTTTATGTCCACCAATTGTTTTTTTTTTCAAACGTCCAGTTTCTAATAGCCACAATTTAACATTCTTTCATTCATTTTTATTGGTTAATATTAATGTTATTCAAGAGTAAATTGTAGGGAAAAATGTAGCCACTCCTTAACCGGGCGGGGCCTCCGATAGGGTCTGGCCCGTGATTGGGGCCCACCGATCGGTGGGCCGGCCTCTCCAGCCCCGGCCCTATTTTCTTACGCGGCCGGTCCCTGAATCCTCGCGCCATGTTGCGTCGGGGCCGGTGCGTTGAGGAGGTCCCCTGCGCATGCGCGGGTTGGCACGATGCCACTGCGCATGCACGGGTTGGCACGATGCCACTGCGCATGCGTGGGCTGGCGTGGCACCCAGTTGGCACCGGGAAGGGATGCTGGAGCGGCGTGAACCGCTCCAGCGCCGTGCTGGTCCCTGTGGGGGCCAAAATCGATAATGCCCGCGCCCGTTTCACGCCATCGTGAAACGCGACGGCGTTCACGACGGCGCGGACACTGTGCCTCCATTTCGGAGAATCCCGCCGACAATGTCTGGCCTATGGATCAGGTAAATTCTCAGAGTTTTCCAGATGCAAATGGCACCAGCTGCTTCCGTGGTTTTTGGAGATGAAAGAAAAAAAGAAACACAACAAAATAGTTCAATTTTCAATTCTTTAAAACACAATATTACCGAAGGTCTGAGGGGCAGCTTTTTGGCAACAGTTCTTGACTTATTCCTTTGGCTGCTGCAGGAGCGATATAATTTCCTCTTGTGGTTTGTGCGTGCGTGTGGAGGATGTCTGGTATTCTTAAGCTCCACCAGTGGTTACAGCCACCCTTCTGGCTCAGAGCGCTGTGCTCTGATTCCTGAGTCAGGAGGTTGCTAGTTCAAGTCTCACTATGGAAATTTTTAAAAAATCAACATTGACCAATGCAGTTCTGCTCAACTGTCCAATCCCGTCTTTTGGATGTTTTGCCCTCTCAAGAGGATGCAAAACATGAACAGGAGCGTTTGGCCTGCAGCCTGACTGATCGAGGATGGGATCATAGTAGTCTGAGGATGATAAGAATTTCAGATATATTATAGGTATTTGATGCAGTAAGGGTTAGAATCCTGGGGTAGTAGTGTTCTTAAAGAGTCTGGGTTTGAAAGATTTTGGGAGCCAGGGGTGTAATTAAGGCACCGTAAAAAGCTTTGGCTAATGGAATGTTGTCTGGATTAAGGGAATTCCCTGTGGAGCTAATTAGATTTCACCTTGGTAAAATGATGTCATTGGTGGGAGGAGACAAGGCATCAGGCAATTTGCTGGAAAGCGAATTTAGTGAGTTTCAGATGGAAATGTGAGAAGGAGTCAAGCATCTCAGTTCAGTTGAAAGATATGTCCGTAGCTAGATTAGCAATAGATCGTAATAGTAGCGATTTTATTGGACCAGGGGCCCGTTCAAATGCCCCGGAGACAAGAGTTCAATTCCCATGATGACAGCTTGGGGAATTTAAATTCAATTATAATTATGGAATAAAGTGGAGTTGAGGTTACAATCAAATCAGCCATGATTTTATTGAATGGCAGAGCAGGTTCCAGAGGTAACTTACGACTGTTCCAAATTTATATGATATGGAGATGTCAGCGTTGGACTGGGATGGGCAAAGTAAGAAGTCTTACAACACCTGGTTAAAGTACAATAGCTCTATTTGGAATCACTAGCTCTTGGAGCGTCACTCCTTCATCAGGTGAGTGAAGAGGTCGGTTAACAAACAAACATATACACAAAACCAATAATGCAAGGTGATACTTGAATGTGAGTCTTTGCAGGTAACTAAGTCTTTACAAGTCCAGACGATGTGACTGGAGAGAGGGCTTATCACAGTTAAAAAGGTATGATTTGTCTCAAGCCCGTTAGGATTTCGCCAGCCCAGGTCAGATGGTGGGGGCGTGAATGTAATGCACCATGAATCCAAGGTCTTGGTTGAGGCCATACTCATGTGTACGGAACTTGCCTATCAGTTTCTGCTCGGCGATTCTGCATTCTCGTACGCCCTGAAGGCCGCCTTGGAGAACGCTTACCCGAAGATCAGAGGCTGAATGCCCTTGACTGCTAAAGTGTTCTCCGACTGGAAAGGAACATTCCTACCTGGTAACTGTCGATTGTCAAGGAGTGGGCCTAGGTAGGCTGCTCTTTTGGAGAGTCAGTGCAAACTCGTTGGGCAGATTGGCCTCCTTCTGCACTGTAGGTATTCTATGGAAACTGATAAGTCGTTGATGGCGGATACTAACAGGTAGTAAGGTTAATTATAGACTCATTGATGGGATGAAATCCTCTCAGTATGACTGAATCTCATCAGCAGTGAGTAAAGATCACACCAAAGTCTCACCATAGGAAGAGATTCGCCCGCGGAGCAGAAAACAGTCTCTAAGGATATCTCCCAGCTTGCTGGAAGGTGAAGGGTGCAGTGTGACTGAGGTTCATTTGAATGGTAGTCAGATATTGCTAACACCCTCTATTGTTTCTTTATCAAACACATAAAACAACATTACATCCAGCCCATGTTCAGGGACTGGAGCTCTGTTCAAGTGTTAAAGATATTTGGTTTGCACCTTCGTCACAGAGTTTGAGCTCATCAATTCTTCTCTTACCTCTAACCTTGGACACCTCCCTCTTTCTCATAATTTATCCTCTCTTTCCATGTTGTTGGTAATACTGTTACCTATTTACCTTCTTTTAACCAAACTCAGCACATTACACATCTTCCTCTTCCCTTCACCCTCCCTGGGTTGACACCAATCTTACCATCTTCTACCTTTTCCCAGAACCACGCATTCATCTATCTTCCCTTCAACCCACAGTCAAATTTGCAACCCATCTTTTCAATTTTTCTCATCTATTTTGTATTGCATTCCAAATACAAACAGGAGGAGGCAACTCAGCCCCATGAACTTGTTCCATTATTAAAGTAGATCATGGTTATTATATACCTGAACTCCATTGACCAGCCTTTTACCCATACATTTTGATACCCTTACGTAACTGAGACCTGTCTTGAAAGTTCCAGTTGACCACAAGCATCCAAGGTCTTTTTGGGGAGGGAATTCCAGGTTTCCATGACCCTTTCAGTGAAAGTATTGGGAGTCTCTTTGAGTCTTAATCATACTTTTAATTTCTTAATGAATAACGGTGAGTGATATAATCCAGATCACGTATATGTATGACCTCAGCGTCCCCTCTATGTATTGCTCCACCACTGAATCCAGACCTTACTCCTTACTTCTTAACACCAGCCTTTCCTAAATAAGAGAGGTGTGTTAAAACAATAGCAAAACCCTACACCTCAAAAATCTCATTCTAATTTATTAATTTTTAATAATTTTATTGTTTAAAGTAGGCTTATATTAACACTGCAATGAAGTTACTGTGAAAATCCCCCTAGTCGCCATATTCCGGCACCTGTTCGGGTACACAGAGGGAGAATTCAGAATGTCCAATTCACCTAACTAGAGAATGGTTGTGATTAGGTTGAGGGGGTCTTGCGCCCATCCCATCTTTGCCAAATTTCTCCTCGCTCCCACCTATTCCTAATCTATCCTGACAAACCCCATCCTCAACTATATAAAACCCATTTCATGTCAACCTCTGTTTAGTTCTGCAGAAGGGTCATATGGACTCGAAATGTCAATTCTGTTTCTCTCTCCACAGATGCTGCCTGACCTGCTGACTGTTTTCAGTGTTTTATGTCTTTGTTCCCATCTGGAACACCTGGATCTATTATAGTCCTTAACCCAAAGAGGGATCTTTTTGTCTTTGTAAAGCGAGAAATTATTGTAAACAGCTGTGAGTGTAGGTAGGAAGTTGGGTGTAGTAATTTAAGAAATTACAAGACTTTTACATGGCATGTGGGTATTTTGAAATTAGGAACAATTGTGACAATGAGGTCCAGATAAACTGTTCCCAATAATAACGGGTACTAATGCCAGAGGAGTCAAATTAAAAATAGAATGTTAAAAGTAAAAATAGGAGTCAACTTTTCCACATAAAGGGAAACAGACGTTTGGAATGAATTACCCGAGAAAGCCATTGTAGCAGATGGGTACAAGATGTATTTCTGGAAGGCGAAGGTTGGTGCAAAAGAAGGAATTTACATTTGTATAACTATCATTGAAAAGCTTCTAGACATTTCAAAAGGACATCACAGTCAGTGATATACTTCTGAAGTGTAGCCTCTGTTGTACTATAGGAATATGGGGTGGGATTGTCCGCCACGCCACATTCCTTCCACGACCAGCCGGCGGGATTCTCCGTTACGCCGGTCGGCAATGGGGTTTCCCATTGTGGGGCAGCCCCATGCCGTCAGGAAATCCCTTGGTGCCGGCAAAACGGAGAATCCCGCCGGCGGAGAATCCCGCCCAAGGTCCAACAGTCCTGGGAGTGTTTGATGGGGACAGTGTAGAGGGAGTTTCACTCTGTATCTAACCCCGTGATGTATCTGTCCTGGGAGTGTGTGATGGGGACAGTGTAGAGGGAGCTTTACTCTGTATCTAACCCCGTGCTGTACCTGTCCTGGGAGTGTTTGATGGGGACAGTGTAGAGGGAGCTTTACTCTGTATCTAACCCCGTGCTGTACCTGTCCTGGGAGTGTTTGATGGGGACAGTGTAGAGGGAGTTTCACTCTGTATCTAACCCCGTGCTGTACCTGTCCGGGGAGTGTTTGATAGGGACAGTGTAGAGGGAGCTTTACTCTGTATCTAACCCCGTGCTGTACCTGTCCTGGGAGTGTTTGATGGGGACAGTGTAGAGGGAGCTTTACTCTGTATCTAACCCTGTGCTGTACCTGTCCTGGGAGTGTTTGATGGGGACAATGTAGAGGGAGCTTTACTCTGTATCTAACCCCGTGCTGTACCTGTCCTGGGAGTGTTTGATGGGGACAATGTAGAGGGAGCTTTACTCTGTATCTAACCCCGTGCTGTACCTGTCCTGGGAGTGTTTGATGGGGACAGTGTAGAGGGAGTTTCACTCTGTATCTAACCCCGTGCTGTACCTGTCCTGGGAGTGTTTGACGGGGACAGTGTAGAGGGAGCTTTACTCTGTATCTAACCCCGTGCTGTACCTGTCCTGGGAGTGTTTGATGGGGACAGTGTAGAGGGAGTTTCACTCTGTATCTAACCCCGTGCTGTACCTGTCCGGGAGTGTTTGATAGGGACAGTGTAGAGGGAGCTTTACTCTGTATCTAACCCCGTGCTGTACCTGTCCTGGGAGTGTTTGATGGGGACAGTGTCGAGGGAGCTTTACTCTGTATCTAACCCCGTGCTGTACCTGTCCTGGGAGTGTTTGATGGGGACAATGTAGAGGGAGCTTTACTCTGTATCTAACCCCGTGCTGTACCTGTCCTGGGAGTGTTTGATGGGGACAATGTAGAGGGAGCTTTACTCTGTATCTAACCCCGTGCTGTACCTGTCCTGGGAGTGTTTGATGGGGACAGTGTAGAGGGAGCTTTACTCTGTATCTAACCCCGTGCTGTACCTGTCCTGGGAGTGTTTGATGGGGACAGTGTAGAGGGAGTTTCACTCTGTATCTAACCCCGTGCTGTACCTGTCCAGGGAGTGTTTGATAGGGACAGTGTAGAGGGAGCTTTACTCTGTATCTAACCCCGTGCTGTTCCTGTCCTGGGAGTGTTTGATGGGGACAGTGTAGAGGGAGCTTTACTCTGTATCTAACCCCGTGCTGTACCTGTCCTGGGAGTGTTTGATGGGTCAATGTAGAGGGAGCTTTACTCTGTATCTAACCCCGTGCTGTACCTGTCCTGGGAGTGTTTGATGGGGACAATGTAGAGGGAGCTTTACTCTGTATCTAACCCCGTGCTGTACCTGTCCTGGGAGTGTTTGATGGGGACAGTGTAGAGGGAGTTTCACTCTGTATCTAACCCCGTGCTGTACCTGTCCTGGGAGTGTTTGACGGGGACAGTGTAGAGGGAGCTTTACTCTGTATCTAACCCCGTGCTGTACCTGTCCTGGGAGTGTTTGATGGGGACAGTGTAGAGGGAGTTTCACTCTGTATCTAACCCTGTGCTGTACCTGTCCGGGGAGTGTTTGATAGGGACAGTGTAGAGGGAGCTTTACTCTGTATCTAACCCCGTGCTGTACCTGTCCTGGGAGTGTTTGATGGGGACAGTGTCGAGGGAGCTTTACTCTGTATCTAACCCCGTGCTGTACCTGTCCTGGGAGTGTTTGATGGGGACAATGTAGAGGGAGCTTTACTCTGTATCTAACCCCGTGCTGTACCTGTCCTGGGAGTGTTTGATGGGGACAATGTAGAGGGAGCTTTACTCTGTATCTAACCCCATGCTGTACCTGTCCTGGGAGTGTTTGATGGGGACAGTGTAGAGGGAGCTTTACTCTGTATCTAACTCCATGCTGTACCTGTCCTGGGAGTGTTTAATGGGGGAAGTGGCGAAGGAGCTTTACTCTGTGTTGTGTTATGCTTCACACTCTGTATCTAACCCTATGCTGTACTTTGTTGGGAGTGTTTGATTGAGATGGCTCAGGGTTCGCTCTGCATCAGTTGTGGTACATTTGCTGAAAAGCTATTGGATTCTGGGTTCTACTTTGGCCTGGGTTGGAGTTTACTATTGATCAATCACCTGTACTAAAAGGTTAATTTCATGAGGACTGAAGGAGGTGTGTATTACCTTGGTATTGACGGTTCAGGGATTATACAATTCAGGCATTTAATAACTTTTATAAGACCATGAAGGAACCTGCACCGAGTAGTCAATAGAAACTTTGTTTATTTCCAATAACTGTTATATAAATCACATGGTAGATCCCAACTGGGTCTGCCTTGCAGTTACCTAACTGGCCATATATCCGACAACGATACATTGTTTAGAGATCCCCCACCCGCTTAACGGGGAAGCTCCTATTCTGCAAGGTTCACGGGGAAGTTAATTGTTCCCACCCCATAAGATATCTCCGGGTGAGAACAAGAACTTTGAGCGATTTGATGGTGCAGTCAGAGGACATTTGTCGTGTTTGGTGCAGGCGGCCAGTACAAAAGTAAAATTAGAGGTGAGTTATTCAGAGGTTGAATCAAAAATCACTTCTACATGCAAAGGGTGGTAAAAATCTGGAACTTTCTCCCCCGAGAAGGTGTTGCGTCTGGGGATGAATTGAAAATTTCATAAGTGAATTTGCTCGGCTTCTGTTTGGGATGTAAGGATTCTGGGACCGAGGTTATATAATGATACTAATCAGGCAGGATGTAACGCAACAGACCCGATGGCCTGCACAACCTTTTCCTGGTCCTGTTTTCTTCTGAATGTATCAATACTCATAGCCTGCAAACAATTGAATACAAACTCATTTTCTCCAAATACAATGATCAATCCTCTCAGAGAGATATGAGGCTAAAATGCATATTCGGGATTTTCTAAAATGCCAGGTTTTCCTGTGCTGTCTTGCTTCACATATGAATAAAAACTTTTCAATGAGCTTGGTAACCCAACTTGAAGTCATTTGGAAAGATGATGTGCTTCATATAAATAATGAGCTTGAATTCTTTTAATGGGTTGTTTGGGAATAGTGAATGGATTTTAAGCTGAATTTCAGACTGTTATGATTCCAGTTGATGTTATACCCAAGGGAAGATCCTTTAATGGAACCCTGGTTCAAAAGGCCAGAACTTCATTTTTTAAAATAAAATGTGGAGGGACACAAGACCATTGACTAGTTTTAACAGCAAGAAAAAAACATTTATTAAACAAGAAAAATTGGCTTATAATATAAACTCCTTTCTTCACCCCTTAGCTCAACAAATACACACAGATTTAAAGATTAACATGAATTACAAAGTGCATCTTAAGCTACAATGCTCGTAGCAACCCCAAAAATCCCTTTTAATCACACAGATTGGCTGTGGTCAAATACATGCACTTCACTCTGAATACAAGTTATTGTTTGTTGGTTTCTCCTCAGAATTCCCCCAGATGATTTTCGCATGAGAGCTTCAAAACTCTACCCCCAAAAGCTCACTTTATAATCTTCTCTCACAATAATGCTTTCTCCTGGTGGTTTTCATTCTGAAATTCAGGCCAGATTTTACATATGATACTTTCAAACAAAGCTTTCGCTCCACTTTTAACACCTCCAATAAAGATTCTTATATTATATTATATTACAGAAATTACACTTCGGAAGTGTTATTACCATTGTTATGTAGGAAATTCACCAGCCAATGATCACATGCCTGGCTCCCACAAACAGCAATGTGATACTGACCAGATTGAACTCTAATATACTTATAGTGCAGAAGGAGGCCATTTTGGCCCATCGACTCTGCACTGACCCTCCAAAAAAGCAACTTATCTCAGCCATTCCCCCATCCTATCCCCATAACCCCAGTTAGCCTGCACATCTTTGGACACCAAGGAGCAATTTAGCATGGCCAATCAACCTACCCTGCACTTCTTTGGGCTGTGGGAGCACCCAGAGGAAACCCACACAAATACGGGGAGAATGTGCAAACTCCCAAGGCTGGAATTGAACCTGGGTCCCTGGCGCTGTGAGGCAGCAGTACGAACCACTGCACCACCGTGATATTGATTGGGGGATAAATATTCGCCTGGAAACCGGGGAGAACTCCCTTGCTCTTCTGCAAAAAGCAGCATGGGATCTTTTAATTCAATCACATAAGGGCTTTTCATAGTAACTTCATTTGAAGCCTACTTGTGACAATAAGCGATTTTCATTTCATTTCATAGAGCATATGTGGCCTTGAATTAATATCTCACCTAAGAGGTGCCATCTCTGACAGTGCATTACTCACTCAGTACTGACACTGGGACTGTTAGGGTGGTACATGTCCTCAAAACCTCCAAGGAGACATGCCTCAGAAGTGAGAGTGCTACCCACTGAGCCGCAACTGATACATTTCACACTCATCCAAAGAGTGTGCGAACGCAATTGCCGCTCATGTTATAACACAGCTTCATAATAATTGTTGGAAGGCAATTCAGACAGGAACTTAAGAGACAACTGATATATCTCAAACAACATTGGAAAGAAAACAGTAATATGATATGATATGTCAAAAAGACATCTGTATGTATGACAGTATTTATGGCACGTAAAAAGGCTGGTATGAGCATGATGGACCCAATGGCCTCAAATCTTCTACGATTGCATCGGGTGTTTGTTCACCAGTCCAATGCAGATGCGTATATTCCCAACCAGCCTTCTGCTATCTTACTTCATCTGACTCCTTCTGTGTCTGGCTCTCTCATCCAACTTTGACCTCCTGCATTTGGTAATGCATTTTGGAAGGTCTATTACAGATAGGGAATATACAGTGAATGGTAGAACCCTCAAGAGTATTGACAGTCAAAGAGATCTAGGTGTACAGGTCCACAGGGTCACTGAAAGGGGCAACACTGGTGGAGAAGGTAGTCAAGAAGGCATATGGTATACTTCAATTTTGGTAGCCACACTACCAGAAGGATGTGGAAGCTTTAGAGAGGATGCAGAAGAGATTTACCACGATGTTGCCTGGTATGGAGGGCATTAGCTATGAGAAGCGGTGATGCGCAATCAATGACCACAGAAACTAAGCAGTAGTCCGAATCGAAGGCTTTAATCTACAAGAAGTGTGCCCAGCAGCAGGAGTACAGAAATGACCTGGCTGCTGGGAAACAGGGGTTCTTATACCCGCCTCGTAGGCGGAGCTACCTTCCTCCCGGCCAATGAGAAGACAACACTTGGGCCAATGGGCAGCGAGCCTTCTACACCAATAGCAGCTCACACTCTCAGGTACCGTAATACCCCTAGTCATACTACCACAAGCGGTTGAATAAACTCGGTTTGTTCTCACTGGAACGACAGAGGTTGAGGGGTGAACTGATAGAGGCCTACAAAATTATGAGGGGCATAGACAGGGTGGATAATCAGAGACTTGTTGCCAGGGTAGAGGGGTCAATTACCAAGGAGCATAGGTTTAATGTTCGAGGGGCAAGGTTTAGAGGAGATGTACGAGGCAAGTTTTTTACACAGAGGGTAGTGGGTGCCTGGAACTCGCTGCCGGAGGAGATGGTGGAAGCAGGGACGATAGTGACGTTTAAGGAGCATCTTGACAAATACATGAATAAGATGGGAATAGAGGGATACGGACCCTGGAAGTGTGGAAGATTTTAGTTTAGGTGGGCAGCATGGACGGCACAGGCTTGGAGGGCCGAAGGGCCTGTTCCTGTGCTGTACTTTTCTTTGTTCTTTGCACTCCTGCTTCTAATTCATATGTTCGTGACAGAAAGTGTTTGCTTCCACAGGATTGATATTATTAACTTTGATAAGTGAAACATTTGGAGGAGAAACAATGGCATTTTCCATTGTGCAATAGCATTCCACTCAATCTGTGATTCCGGAAAACAGCCGTAAGGAGCCCCGAAGTTAAGGAACTGTGACAAATTTCCATCCAATGGGTTTCAGCTGTTATTGCCTCCAATTACAACAATTAACAGCAGGATTGAGAGTAGTGGAGACAGTAGAAAGTTCCCTCTCCTGAAGGCAACAATTTTTTAATCATTATGTACATGTATTGGATGCCAGTTAGATATTACACAGCACGCAAGGTCTCAAACTTAAGAGATCTTTAATCATGGCATGGAAAAAGGCCATCGGTACTTTCTAGTGCTTGGTAGAGATTTCCATTTATTCAGCTGCATTTTTCTTCCTTTTTAAGTGTTTAACCTGGATTGGCCGAGAGTGTTGCACTGTCTGAGGTGCCAGCAATGGATGAGGCATTGAACCTAAGCCAAGTCTGCCCTCGCAGGTAAATGCAAAACAGCACTATCCGAAGACGAGAACGCATCAAAGTTTTCCCCAGTGTCCTCGTCAATATTTATCGCTTAACCAACATTGTTGTAACAGACTCTGACATTGCTCCTGTGGGAACTTGCTGGGTGCAAACTGGCTGCCACATTTCTTACAGTACAATAGTGACTCCAGTGACTCATAAACAAGAAGCATCTGGGAGATGCTGAGGTTGAGAAAGGTGCTATATAAATGCAAGTCTTTCTTTACATGTGGATACAACTCCCTTTCAAAGTTCCAACTGAATCTGTTCTCAACACCCTTTCAGAATGCTAACCAACTTAATAGGTTCAAGTATGAACAGGGTGCTGTCAGTGAATTTTACAAGACAATGTTGTTATAGTTAAGAGACTTGAGCCAGAGTTTTGGTACAATCGTACAAAACTTTATTCGGTCTTCAACGTTACATGCTGATATTGTTTCTTCCTCGACAATGCCTACAACTTTCAGAAATGTTATAACTCCTTTCAGAGGCAGGGCTGTGAGAGTGTCATTTCCTCACACGGATTGGTTGAAATTTGCGCAGTGGGATGTTACCCCCACTGATTGGGTGTATCTCCCACTTGATGGGGTTTATGTCTTAATCACATACAACCTTTTAAGTTTTTGTTGATGTCAGTTGCTGAGTAACTGAACTCGTGTTGTTTTTCACGTATACTTAAGTTAGTGCCACAACATCTGCTGCTGACCACAGCAGTTGTATATGTTAATCACCATTATCTACTCCTGGCAATGTGATGGTGATTGGTTCGAGAAATGGTGAAAGATAATTGGCTGTCTTAGTTGGGGAGGGGCCTGAGCTGCGTAAGACTTAATAGTGCCTGCTGAAGACTGTAACTCCTGAGGAGGAGCCAAGAGGCCATATGTTGGCAGTTCTGTTGTCACAGCAGATTATTTCAGAATGAGGACTTTCCTGGCTGTGCTTCTGAGCAATATGAAATGGCTGCTTATGAAATCCTTGGGAGATGGGAAGTGGTGTACGCTCTTGGAAAGCAATGAGGCTATTGGCCACTGTTGTGAATTCATATGACACAATTGTCCCTATGTGTATTCCTAATTTTCCCAAAATGCCTTTTAGAATCCATCGATTCGCAATGGCGCAGAAGGAAGCCATTTGGTCCATCGAGGAGCACCCATCTTCTGAAACAGCCCTCTACCTCGGCCCACTCCCCAGGCCTGTGCCCGTAACCCCATACGTTGATCACAATCAGTCCACCTAAACTTTGAACACTAGGGGACAATTTATCGTGGCCAATTCACCTAACCTGCACATCTTTGGACTGTGAGAGGAAACCGGAGCACCCGGAGGAAACCCACGCAGACACGGGAAGTGCAAACTCCACACAGTCACCCAAGACCGGAATCGAACACGGGTCCCTGGTGCTGTGAGGCAGCAGTGCTAACCACTGTGTCATCATGCTGCCCGTATTCCCTCTCCCCTGTATTGTCCAGAGTATTTAGCATTGAGATGCTTCTTACTGTCAAGTCATAGAATGTTTGAGGTGTCAAACAAATTTAAATCTGACTTACTTGCTTCAGTTATCAGTGTTACTGATAGGGCAGCACGGTGGCCTAGTGGTTAGCACAACCGCCTCACGGCGCTGAGGTCCCAGGTTCGAATCCCGGCCCTGGGTCACTGTCTGTGTGGAGTTTGCACATTCTCCCCGTGTCTGCGTGGGTTTCGCCCCCACAACCCAAAATGTGCAGAGTAGGTGGATTGGCCACACTAAAGTGCCCCTTAATTGGAAAAAATAATTGGGTAATCTAAATTTAAAAAAAAAAAAAATCAGTGTTACTGATTACCTTGGTCCAGGTCTACTTATTTTGATCGTCAATTCTGTTCCAAACGAGATATTTATTGCAATTATTTTTTGAGGGTGTTTATTAGCACACCATTAGTTACTCAGCATATATAACATCCAGAGGAAAATACATTTAAATAATTGGCAAAAAAATTACCTGAAGTACGGCGAGGGATTTTCGTTTTTACACACAGTAAGTGATGATCTGAAAGGCAGTGCATAACAGAGTAACAGAAGTAGATTCAATAATAGCTTTCCTGAAGGAATTGTTCCCCCTCCTTCCATCCCCACCTTAACTACAAAGTTCCGACTGGCTGGTCTTTTTGACTCCAATAAATTGGATGGTGCTATGCTGGGGTTGCAACCTACCCCTTGCATCCTCTCCCCCACCATACTCTGTCGTCTCTCTCTCTCTCTCCTGATGCTCTGTAAATCCGACCTATTTGAGAAAGCCTTTGGTCACGTCCCCAATATCTCATTTTATGGTTTGTCTGAAGTGTCATGGGTCACTCAGCAGGTAAAATACGTTGTATAGAAATGCTGCTGTTAGGGAAGGACTTTGTTGTAAATTTGCCCACTGTCGAATACTTTACTGGCACCAACTTTCAAGAGAGGCCGATGGATTTGGGGCAGCACAGTAGCATTGTGGATAGCACAAATGCTTCACAACTCCAGGGTCCCAGTTCCGATTCCGGCTTGGGTCACTGTCTGTGTGGAGTCTGCACATCCTCCCCGTGTGTGCGTGGGTTTTCTCCGGGTGCTCCGGTTTCCTCCCACAGTCCAAAGATGTGCAGGCTAGGTGGATTGGCCATGATAAATTGCCCTTCGTGTCCAAAATTGCCCTCAGTGTTGGGTGGGGTTACTGGGTTATGGGCATAGGGTGGAGGTGTTGACCTTGGGTAGGGTGCTCTTTCCAAGAGCCGGTGCAGACTCGATGGGCCGAATGGCCTCCTTCTGCACTGTAAATTCTATGATTCTATGAATTTGGACACCATGTGTTTTTACAGAGAGTTGCCCCACCCTCAATATAGATTTTGGAAACACACGGTAAAGACTTATCCTTGCCACCTCTTGGAGCTCAATACCATGGAATCACAGAGGAATTTACCAAAGCTAAATTTTTTGCTAATCTGGGTGAAGATTTCTTTTTGTTGCCCGGGAGATTGGCAGCAACTGTTTATCGGCAGGAGACAGTATAAGAGTCCTTCCTGCTTATTTCCTTTGTTCCCATGCCTTTTATTTTATTTGTATTATTTTGGTCAGTGGACTAATAATTGGGATGTGCCTTTGACCAGAAGACTCAACAATGAAACAATCTTCTTTCCAGGACAGTGTGTTTCCAGATTGTTCATTTTGGAAAAGAACAGAAAGACTCTTTGGCACCGAGTAGATCTTAGGTTGGCCCTGAACAGCGTTCTGCCTGACAACAGTCAGTGATTGCTTCCTGCATGGCATGATGCTTTGTAAGAGAACTGGCCAGAAGTGTTCAGATCTTGGAAATGAAAGGAATGCTCTCTCTCTCGTTCTCTCCCTCTCTCTCTCTCCTGCTTGCTACGTGAAAGAACTGCTCTGTTGTTCTGAAAGCAGTTGAGTGCTCAGCACAACACACGGAAATCCTGGCTCAATTCCCCAATCGGAAATCCTGCCTCAACCAAAGGGTTCACTCCCTGCTGAAGTTCCGGACCGAGGCGTTCAAGTCTGACGACCCTGCCCTATATATATGAAATCCAGGTATGACGTATGGAAAGCCATCAGGGATGCAAAAGGACATTACCTTATCAAACTAGAGTCCCAGGCCAACGACACTAACCTATGCCGACTATTGCTGGGCCTACACAAGATCACAGGCTATAAAGCAAGGCCAGGTGAAATATCTGGGGCTGGAGCATCCCTACCCGATGATCTGAACAAGTTCTATGCTCGCTTTGAGCAGGTAGCCAATGTGTCAGTGCCACCCGTCCCAACAGCCCTGGACACACCCATACCCACTATTACAGCCTCAGAGGTAAGAGCTGCCTTCTTGAAAGTGAACCCGTGGAAAATTACAGGCCCCGACAGAGTCCCTGGGCAAGCACTCAGACCTGCGCAGACCAGCTCTTTGCAGTATTTGCAGCTATCTTCACCACCTCACTCCTCCGCTCTGAGGTCCCCACCTCCTTCAAGAAGGCCACCATAATACCAGTACCAAAGAAGAACAAGGTAGCCTGCCACAATGACTCCCGACCGGTGGCCCTAATGTCTGTTATCATGAAATGCTTCGAGTGGCTGGTCATGGGATGGATCACCGCCAGCCTC
This sequence comes from Scyliorhinus canicula, assembly GCF_902713615.1. Classification (NCBI taxonomy): domain Eukaryota; kingdom Metazoa; phylum Chordata; class Chondrichthyes; order Carcharhiniformes; family Scyliorhinidae; genus Scyliorhinus; species Scyliorhinus canicula. The sequence continues at coordinate 303,940,607 of NC_052146.1, forward strand.
CCAGACGGTCTCGATCCACTGCAGTTTGCCTACCACCGCAACTGATCCACAGCAGACACTATCTCACTGGCTCTGCAATCAACACTCAAACACCTCAACAACAAGGACAACTATGTAAGACTGCCGTTCATAGACCACAGCTCCGCCTTCAACACCATTATCACGACGAGACTTATAACCAAACTCCGCAATCTTGGACTTGACCCCTTTCTGTGCAGCTGGATCCTCAACTTCCTCACCAACAGACCGCAATCTGTCAGGATAGGCAACAGCACCTCCTCCACAATAGTCCTCAACACCAGGGCCCTGCAAGGATGTGTGCTCAGTCCTCTATTGTACTCCCTATACACCCATGACTGTGTGGCAACATTTAACTCAAACTCAATCTGTAAGTTTGTGGATGATATGACTGTGATGGGCCGCATTTCAAATAACGACGAATCAGACTACAGGAGGGAGATAAATCACTTGGTTGCACGGTGCACCGAAAACAACCTCTCTCTAAATGTCGGAAAGAGCAAGGAACTGATCATCGACTTCAGGAAGCGTAGCACGTCACACATTCCCGTCTCCATCAATGGCTCCGAAGTGGAGATGGTCAATAACTCTAGGTTCCTGGGGATCACCATCACCAACAGTCTGTCCTGGTCTATTCACGTTGATGCAACAGTCCAGAAAGCCCAACAACGTCTCTACTTCATGTGGAAGCTAAAAAATTTGGAATGTCTGCATCGACTCTCTCAAATTTCTACAGATGTGCGATAGAGAGCATCCTATCCAGCTGCATCACAGCCTGGTAAGGCAACTGCTCGGTCCAAGACCGCAAGAAACTGCAGAGTGTGGTGAACTCAGCCCAGCGCATCACACAAACTTGCCACCCACACATTGATTCTGTATACACCATCGCTGCCTCAGGAAGGGAGACAGCATTATCAGAAACCCCTCCCACCCAGGCTTTGCCTTCTTCCAGACTCTTGCATCAGGCAGAAGGTACAGAAGTCTGAAGGCCGCACATCCAGACATAGGAACAGCTTCTTCCCCACAGCTACAAGACTCCTCAACGACTCCCCCTCGGACTGATCTGTTCCCTGTAAGAACACTATTGACGATGCCCTATGCTGCTCTTGCTCATGGATTTGCTTTGTTTGGCCCCTTGTTCCGCACTGTAACCAATCGCTGTTTGTCGATGTCCCATTTGTCAATGTTCCCTGTTGATTATTATTGTGTCTATTATGTACGTACTGTGTACGTTCCCTCGGCCGCAGAAAAATACTTTTCAGCGTACTTCGGGACATGTGACAATCAATCAAATCAATCAATCAGCTGTGAACCTGAAATGATGCTGAATCTGCAGGGAAGGTAGTCAACCTTGACAGAGAAAACCATCTGAAGCCGAAAAGGAAGAAGTACCTAAACAAACGCCCGCTAGACAGTGACTGGGACTCATCCCAGAGCATCAAAGATCCCTATCCTTTTAATTTGTAATTAATATTTTCTTTCCCTTTCCACCACCCTTCCTTTCTGTGTTGGTTGTCTGTGTGTGTAGAGAGAGACTGCGGTGTCTGTTTGTGTAAAGAGAGAGAGTGGTGTGCGTGTGTGTGCAGAGAGAGTGGGGTGTCTGTGTATGTGTGTGTGTGAAGAGAGAGAGAGCGTGGGGTGCCTGTGTGTGTGTGTGTAGAGAGTGGGGTGTCTGTGTGGAGAGAGAGTGAGAGAGAGAGGTGCCTGTGTCTGTGTGTAGAGAGATAGAGTGGGGCATCTGTGTGTAGAGAATGGAATGTTGGTGTGTGTGTGTGAGTGGAGGGGGGGGGGGTGTCTGTGTGTGTGTGTGTGTGTGTGTAGAGAGTGGGGTGTCTGGGGTGTCTGTGTGTGGGTGTAGAGAGTGGGGTGTCTGTGTGTGGGTGTGTGTGGAGAGAGTGGGGTGTCTGTGTGTGTGTAGAGTGGGGTGTCTGTGTGTGTGTGTGTAGAGAGTGGGGTGTCTCTCGTGTGTGTGTGTGTGTGTGTGTGGAGGGGGGGGGTGTTGTAGAGAGTAGTGTGTGTAACTGTGTACAGAGAGTGGGGTGTGTGTGTAAAGAGAGAGAGTGGTGTATCTGTGAGTGTGCAGAGAGAGTGGGGTGTCTGTGTATGTGTGTGTGTAGCGAGTGGGGTGTCTGTGTGTGTGTGTGTGGAGAGAGTGGGGTGTCTGTGTGTGTGTGTGGAGAGAGTGGGGTGTCTGTGTGTGTGGAGAGAGTGGGGTGTCTGTGTGTGTGTGTGTAGAGAGTGGTGTGTGTGTGTAGAGAGAGTGGGGTGTCTGTGTGTGTGTAGAGTGGGGGTGTCTGTGTGTGTGTAGAGTGGGGGTGTCTGTGTGTGTGTAGAGTGGGGGTGTCTGTGTGTGTGGAGAGAGTGGGGTGTCTGTGTGTGTGTGTGTAGAGAGTGGGGTGTGTGTGTGTGTAGAGAGAGTGGGGTGTGTGTGTAGAGAGAGTGGGGTGTGTGTGTGTGTAGAGTGGGGTGTGTGTGTGTGTAGAGAGAGTGGGGTGTGTGTGTGTGTAGAGTGGGGTGTGTGTGTGTGTAGAGAGAGTGGGGTGTGTGTGTGTGTAGAGTGGGGGTGTCTGTGTGTGTGTGTAGAGAGTGGGGTGTGTGTGTGTGTGTGTGTGTAGCGAGTGGGGTGTCTGTGTGTGTGTAGAGAGTGGGGTGTGTGTGTGTGTGTAGAGAGTGGGGTGTGTGTGTGTAGAGAGTTGGGTGTCTGTGTGCGTGTGTGTGTGTGTGTGTAGAGAGTGGGGTGTGTGTGTAGAGAGTTGGGTGTGTGTGTGTGTGTGTGTGTGTGTAGAGAGTTGGGTGTCTGTGTGTGTGTGTGTGTGTGTGTGTGTGTGTGTGTGTGTGTGTGTGTGTGTGTGTAGAGAGTTGGGTGTCTGTGTGTGTGTGTGTAGAGAGTGGGGTGTGTGTGTAGAGAGTTGGGTGTGTGTGTGTGTGTGTGTGTGTGTGTGTGTGTGTGTGTGTGTAGAGAGAGTTTGGAAGGGGGGTTGTGAAAGGGGTAGGAGTTAGTCAGTTATATTTTTTTGTCCATTTAATTATAATGCTGTGCATGTCAAAAGGTTAATTGTGTTTTAAAGTTACACACCTGTTGACTGTAATTCATTGAACTCAACCAAGGAAGGACCTTGGCTGCTGTAAATAATATCTCATTTCACCTGTACTGCCACTCCAGGGCAAGTGGGGCTGGAATTGACTGCCCACTAGCGCAGGGTGCCGTGACAACAGATCGAGAAGTAATTGGATAAACAAACATGTGTTGATTGTTTCTCTGAAATGGAACAACTCAATGCCTGGCAGTTGTGCCAAGTGTTGCGAGCCAGCCACACGTGTGTCATCCAAATCTCCTGGCATCGTAGCAGGATTTAAAGAGGGTAAACACAATGCCGTCTTGACATCATTTGTTGATGGCAAACACACAAGGAAAGTCAAACATTTACGGGATATGTGAAGAGTTCATTTCAAACACACTTCATCCTTTTTTAACTTTGTGTCTTTGTGCTGAATTACCTAGAATATACACCACAAGCAGGCCAATGATCAGGACTGGTGTTTCTGCTCCACTCGGTTCTTCGTCCTCCCTATTTCATATTAATCAATCGTCCTACCGTGCTGTTTCTTTCACCATCATGTAATTATCCAGCTTCCACTTAAATATATCATCCTCTACTCAACAGTCCATGTGATAGTGAGTTCCACATTCTCAATATTCTCTGGGATAAATAGGTTTCTCCTGAATTCCTCATTGGATTTATTGGAAATTGTTTAATATTTATGGCCCCTAGTGTTGGAGTCAAACAGAACTGAAAAAAAATTATGTTTACCCTTCATAGCTTTGCCTATCTGTTCTTGTAGTTCTCTTCTGTGATGAATGTGGGAGTTTCAGATAGGTATCTGGCGCTGTAAGGGTTAAAAGCTGGGTTAGTGTGTATGACTGCTGCAGGAGTGTTTTAAAGAATCTTGGTTTGAAAGGCTTTGGGAGCCAGCAGTGCAATTAAGGTATCATAAACACTTGGGCTAATGGAGTTTTGTTTGGAATAAGGGGGTTCCCTGTAGAGTTAACTATTGTTTCAGCTTGGTAAGATGATGCAATTAATTGGAAGATGAGTTAAGGTATCAGGAATTTTGGAGAAAAACTAGATTGAGATGTGAACTGAAGTCTGCTGTCATGACAGTACAGGTAAATGTTTGTCTGTAGACAGATTGGAAGTTTCTTTCCAAGCAGTTCAGTATTTGGCGACTAGAAAGTGAGCTGAAACAAGCTGAGAATCAGCTTCTGAAGCAATACAGCCAGAGTTTCTGCATGGTTCTGACAAGATTCAGATCTTACCTTTCCAATAGTCTTCAATGACATCTCTGCAAAGCAGGTATTCTTAAGTGCTAACTGTGTTTGAAAATGGATTGAGAGCTTTTTTGGTTGTTTGCGTGGGAATAAAGATAACAATTCATTGTTATTGTGCCACTATATTGATACAGTAAGGTTAAAGTCCAACAGATTTGTTTCGAATCAGTACTGCTCCAAAAGCTAGTGATTTGAAACAAACCTGTTGGACCTTAACCTGTTGTTGTTAGACTTCTTACTGTGTTCATCCCAGCCAGGATCTCCACATCATGACTATATTGATGAGCATTGCTTAAGGGGTAACTGTAAACTATTTTTTAAATATTTTAATACCGTGAGTGAGGTATACTTTCCTTACAGTCTCTCAAAATTAAAATAAAATATTGAGGTTTCTGTCCAGCATCGTGGCAACTGCTAATCTCTCAGTGCAGTACTGAGGGAAAGGGAGTTCTTGTTTGTTTAACTGAGGAATTAAACTTTTTTCCCTTTTTTCATTCTTCCATGGGATTTGGGTGTTACTGGCTAGGCCAGTGATGGTGAAATGGGGGATGGTGGAGTTGGTGATGGGAAAGTTGTTCATGGTGGAGTGTTTGATGGTTGATTGGGTGATGGTAGAATGGATGGATGAAGGATGAGGGTGTTATTGACATGATGTGTCAATTTGAAGTAAGCTCTTCCTTTTAAAATTTCTCTTCTCATTTCACACATGGCCACCTCAATGTAAACATCAATCGTCAATGCCCAGGCCACTATTTTAAGGACAATTAGTTTAAATCCTCATACTAGGTAATGCTGAAGCCACAGTGCAAAGGATCCTGCTGATGTTAAATGTGATGGTATCCCAAAACCCAGAAAGATAACTCGGAACTCCAGTACTTAGTGGTATATATTATCAATTTGGTATAATTTGAGAAAAGACATGAGAGGAATAGTCAAGTTCTTTTCTGATCAATTAATAAAGAATATTTATGAACTTAAAATAAAACATGACAAGAAGGAATTTAAAACACCAACGATACACTTAACCACACTGATGGATATTCACACACAGTATTACATGAAGTTCCCCCATTGTTTCAAACGACCTATGTTTCCTGAACATTGAGATACCACTTGTTCCCAAACAACATCCAATATTCAATAATTCTATGAGCTAAATCCAGCAGATAATTACAAAGCGCAGATTTATCCATGTTTTGGAAAATCGTCTTCAGTTTCAGTGAAGATAGAATCTTCCCAGTTCAAATTTTTGAATTTAACCTCTACGGTGTCCCTTTCTCTGGTTACTGTGCTGCGGATAAATCATTCTGTCCCTTTGATGTTACCCATCTATGCACCCAGATGTTTAGCATATACATGCCAATTCTCTTATCTCTCCACTTTGAATATACATCTTCTATCCCCCGTTGTTTTCCCTTAGTCACAAAAGCAAACACGTGCTTTTCTCAATGACAGCCTAATTTGCATGTCAAAACCCCGTCAGACAACTGCCCTTACCAATTCCCTTTTTAAAATTTCATCCAATTTCACTTTTTAACTGAATTTTTCCCAAATCTTAACACCTTTCCTCTTTTTTCAAATGAAATGTCATAATTTGAAAGACAATTTAGTTTTTTAATAATTTCTCAACAGTTCTACATTATTTAATATTACAAAGATTTTAAAATATGCATTGACATAAAATATACCCCAAAGTATTTGCATACATAGCCTCTTTTACACTCCTGACAATGTATCAGCAATGATATTTTCTCTCCCAGCCGCATGAATGATTTTAAATTGCACAGTTGTCGTAACAAACTCCATCTAAACGTGTTCCAATCTCGAAACCTCTCCAGAAACCTAAGGGGATTATAGTTTGTATATGTGATTGTTTCTGCTGAATTACTGGCAACATAAATCTCAAAAATATTGTAATGCCAATATCAAACTTAGCCTCTTTTTCAATTGAAGAATGCTTCTGTTGAAGAGGATTTAATTTCCTTGAGAAATATCCCACAGGCTTCTCAATTCCAAGTTCATCTTCCAGTATCGATAGAGCCCCCACACCAATATTAGTGGCATCCATCAGTAGCAATTAAAATTTAAACTGCAATAATTTGATACAGCTAACACTGTTGCTGTTGTCACCGCAGTTTTTAAATCATAGAATCGTAGAATCCTTACAGTGCAGAAGGAGGCCATTCAGCCAGCGCATCTGCACCGACCCTCTGAAAGAGCACCCTACCTAGGACCACGCCCCCACCCTATCTCTGTAACCCAGTAACCCCACACTAACAATTTATCATAGTCAATCCACCAATCATGCACATCTTTGGACTGTGGCAGGAAACTGGAGCACCCAAAGGAAACCCACGGAGACAGTGCAAACTCCACACAATCTCCAAGGTCGGAATTGACCCTGGATCCATGGCACTGAGACATTCTTCCGCCCAGTTAAATTTCTGGTTCTTCCTCAAGAGTTCTGTTCGTGGTGATGCCAAACTGCTAATGTTCGGCAGAAACCTGCTATAAAATCCATTCATTCACAGAAATCTTAAATTCTCTTTTCTTGTTGTAGGTTCTGGAAAATCCCAAATGGCTTGTATGTTCCCATCTCGTGGAGCCATCTGACCGTGCCCTATGGTTTGTCCCAAAGATGAAATTGGAGTTTAGAAAATTCACTTTTTGCCAAATTCATGACAGTTCTTTTAGGTGTTGCACATGTTCTTCCCAACTTGAACAAAACTTCATTAAATCGTCAATGAACATCGCAGAGTGACTCCGACCAGTGACTCGAACTACTGCCCAAGGTCGGAAGAAATGACAAAGTCATGAACACAGCCCAGTCCATCATGCAAACCCGCCTCCCATCCATTGGCTCTGTCTGCACCTCAGCTGGTAGTATAATCAAAGACCCCTCCCACCTAGCTTCCTCACTCTTCCAATTTCTTCCATGGGGCAGGAGATACAAAAGTCTGAGAACACGCACAAACAGGTTCAAAAACAGCTTCTTCCCCGCTGGTACCAGACTCCTAAATGACTCTCTTATGGACTGAACTGATCTCTTCACACATCTTCTCTACTGAGTAGCACTCCCCCCGATGTCTGTGTCTATGGGCAGGAGTCTCCGACACCTCACCGAGTTGGAGAATCCCTGGGGAGGGGGGCAGCGCGAATCCCGCCCCAACGCCTGCTGCCGTATTCTCCGATGCCGTATTTTGGGCGGGGGTGAGATTCCCGCCACGCCGGTCGGGGGCCAATGGCAGCGGCCCCACCGGCGACTCTGCGGGCCCCGATGGGCTGAGAGGCCGCCCACTTTTGGCCAGTCCACCTACGTGAATCACTCAACTCACATACCGGCAGGACCTGGCAGGTAAGTTGGCGGGGGCGATCCTAGGGGTGGCGCAGGGGGGATCCGACCCCGGGGGGAGCCCCCATGGTGGGCTGGCCCGTGATCAGGGCCCACCGATCTGTGGGCAGGCTTGATCCATGGGGGCACTCCTTTCTTCCCCGCCGGCCCTTGTCAGGCTCCGCCATGGCAGGCGCGGAGAAGAGAACGCCCCGCGCATGCGCCAAAATATGCCGGCCAGTCTGCGTGGAACGATCTGCCTGGACTGTACGCAGAACAATACTGTACCTCGGTACACAATAAATCAAATCCAATCTCACCCACCTGAATAACTTTAATTGTTAGTCTCTAAAATGTTGAAGGCGCGTTCTTCATCCTGAATGGCATAACTTTAAATTAATAAAGTTAATTTGGTGTCACAAATGCTGAGATTTCCTTTGCCCTCTCTGACAAAGTTATTTGCCAATATCCCTTCTGCAAGTCCATTTTACGATGAATTTGGACTGTCCAACTTTTACAATGCAATCCTCCAACTGTGGTGTGGGACAAAATCCCTCTTAATGATGACAATCACTTTCCTGTAGTCCACACAAAGTCTTTGGGCGGGAATATCCATTAGCCGACGCCGAAATTGGGGCGTGTGATCGGGCAGAGAATACCTTCAGACGCCAAAATCACAGTAGGCGCCGATTTGATGCCAAATTGCAATGCTCCGTCACCTCAAAAACGGCATGAATGTAAACCATGCCGCGCGTACTCTAAACACCGTTTACATATCGTTAGTGGGCCCACCCGCGATTCTCCGCCTCCAATGGGCTGAGTTCCTGATGGCACAGTCCACGTGTCCTCTCAAAAACCGTGAACCTGGCGTGGTAGTTGCTGAGAGAGGACGTACGGACAGTGTCCATCACCGCCATACTTTGCTGACAGTTGTGCCGCTGGTCGGGGGGGCTTCTGCCAGGGCCGGGGGTGTAGTGGGGGGTGCTGCTGACAGCCCGCTTCAAACCTGGTTCCCTGGGTCGTATAGGTGACCCCCCGAGGCACCCTACTGCGTTCCCTCTGGTCCCAGCTGACCTATCAGCTGTATGGACGCTCCAGCACAACCTGTCCCACCTTTCGGCCGCGATCAGTGTGTGTGTGGGGAGTGTATGTTTAAGTGCGGCTGCAGCTTGTCAGCCCTGTGAGTGTCCATCACCGACCCGGCGAATCCCGTACCATTTTTCATGGGAACCACGCAGCACCAGTGCTCACCGGTAGCGGAATCAGTGCAGATGCGGTGCCGAGTTTCCTGTCCTAAAAGTCTATGGATTCTCCGTTGGCATCAACGGAGAATCACACCCTTTGTGTTTCACCAGGCGGTGGTCCCATTGCAATAGGTGAATTCTAGTCAACAGAACTCAATTCAATAATGTAATTTTTGAGCATGCAGTCAATTTCCTTCAGTACTAGTGATAACTTTGTTGGATTAACCTATATGGATGTTGCTTTATTGGAACTGATTGCCCCACGTCTACATCATGCACTGCTATCTCCGTTCTACCTGATTTATTCCCACAAGTTTATTGTTAAGACTGCTGAAATGCTTCTAATTCACCTTGGTTCTTATCTGGAAGATAACTCACCCAGTTGTTTCAATTTCCAAGTACTGAGAAGAAATTCGCTATCAGACTTTAACCCTTCCTTGACTCCCTGTTTCATTACGACCAAGGCTTCCTGCTTGCCCTCAATTCCTGTGCCCCATTACTTCTAAAGCATGTTAATATAGCATACGCTGTGAGATTCATGTGTATCCTAGGTCAGCACCAAATAACTTAATTTTCTCAGTTTTCTTTAATTTTGATACGGCCCACTAAATCAGCAATCAATGATTCACCCGACATAGGTAATAACTCTTTCGTCCCTGCTGCAAAACTATGCGTCTGTGCTCTCCTATCAGCCATTGCTTTCATTCCCTGTTGTGTTTTCCTTAAATGCTTCCTTGCCAATCCCAACCCCATTCAGTCTTTCTCTGAAATTCCGTATGTGATTCAAAAGTGTAGTCTCTGACTGCTCAATCAATAACTTTTCTTGGATTAATTTCAGTGATCCGCTAACTTTATTTTCATGACCAATTCTAAATGACTAAATCTTGTACAATCGTTTGGTGCATCCCTAATGCAAAATAATAAACATTGAATCCCTTTGTCCCAATTATGAGGGTAATCATGACTATACGCTCTCATCATTATTTATCAAAGTTTTATGCCACCTCTCTAATACACCCTGTGACTCTGGTTGATATGCGGTGTTATTTTCAAATTATTCATGACTTCTTGAAATAATCCTGACATGAAATTTGACCCTTGCTCCAATTGTATCTCTTTCAGTAAGTCATATCTCGTAAAGAACTTGCTTATTTCCTCTTCCATTGGCTGTGATGTTTCTTTACAATAGGGCTTTAGAAAATCTAGTGAATAGATCCATAATAGCTAACAAGTAATTATTTCCACTTTGTGTTTTTGAAAGTGGTCTGACACAGTCGACTGTAACTTTTGTAAAAGGTTCTACGAAAGCTGGAATAGGATCCGAGGTGCTGGCTTTATTTCAGCTTGTGGTTTCCCTATTATTTGACTTGTGTGACATGTTCAACAAAATGTAACCACATCTTTATGTAGTCCCAGCCTGTAAAACTGGTTCTGCGTCTTTGCTTATGTTTTACATTCCTAAATGTCCTCCGAATGGAGTTTCATGTGTTAGCCTTAGAATGTATTTCCTATACTCAAAAGGTAATGCAATTTTAAGTATTTCTGCCTATTTCTCATCTGCGCTAATATGCGTGGGACATCATTTTCTCATTCATAATTACATGATAACATTCAGGAATACACTGAGTCTCCAATTCCGAGTTAGCCATTTCATATTTGTTTTATTTTGGAATCATGCATCCATCTCTTTGAGCTGAACCAATCTGTTTCTTTTCCTTCATCCTTTCCATCTTTATTCATCTGAGTAAAGATAGTATCAGTTAACCTTATCTCACTTTTCGCATTCTGAGCTCTTAACTCCTCCTTCTCTTGTCTCATCTTATGTGCCTGTGATCTCATTACCACACAATCAGGACACACTCCAGGATGGTCCATTTGCTTGATTTTATACCGGCTGTTCAACCACACTAGCCAGCTATATCATTCCCCAGAATCAGTTGAATCCCACAATGGGCAATGTTTCTACACCACCACAACCACTCCTCCAATCCTCAAGCTACTCCTTGAGTTTCCTTTCACCAGAGGAAATTATTTTAGTCTCCCCGTGAATGCTGCTAACCAGAAGCTCTTCCTTCCCTGTCCCTTCCGAACAACAAATATCTTTATCACACAACATTAGGGATTAACTTGCTCCTGCATCACTTACTTAAAATTTTAATATATTTTCCCATTCAATTTTGTAAACATGAAAAAAGCTTCCCCTTTACATACAAACCTTTAAACACATCAGCAACTGCTGTTCACTCTGCCCCTATACAGGTTGTGTGCACATTTTCATCCCTTCATTCATTTCTAGTATTTGTTCTTCTCTGTGTACAACTCCTACCAGCTTCTCTTCATTTCCGGTCTCTGATTTAATATTTCCATTCCTAACAGTAATAACTCCAACCGGCTTGTCATTTAACCTCCAGCATAATGATTTTGTATGGCCTAGTTTCCTACAATGAAGGGATACATTTCCTTACATCCTTCCGTCCCTCAGTACTGTCTTTTTTGTTTTCAATTTTCAAGGTCTTTTCTTGCACCTTCCAATTTTTCTAACTTTCTCAGATTTAAATGTTTAAAGGGCCTTGTCCTTTGAAACAATTCATAGCTAATAGCAAGCTTTGTAACTCGTCTTTCAGTTTTAACTCTTTGACCATCCACACAAATTCTTACCACTGCAAGTGAAAAATGAAATGAAAATTGCTTATTGTCACAAGTAGGCTTCAAATAAAGTTACTGTGAAAAGCCCCGAGTCGCCACATTCCGGCGCCTGTTCAGGGAGGCTGGGACGGGAATTGAACCATGCTGCTGGCCTGCCTTGGTCTGCTTTCAAAGCCAGTGATTTAGCCCTGTGCTAAACCAGTGAATCTTTGAATTGTTCCAACTGAATTACTTCGCTAAGAACCTCATAGGTTCCTTCTATTTTTAAAGCTCTCCTGCCCACATCAAAATTACTTTGTTTAACCATTCCAACATAAGGCTGTCCTGACTGTTTTCTTACATTTCAAAATTTTTGGCTGTCTGCCTCCAGTACAATCTCATAGGCACACAATGGAGCTGTCTTCAGTGTCACCCTGGACCTTTCCTCTGACAAACACACATCGAACACCATTCAGCAATCCTGTTGTGCCTGCCATGGATTCAGGCGCAACGGGTGAATCGTGCACCAGACCAAAATCAGGCTGATTGGTAGCTGCTTCTCTGTGTCCCTTTCTCCAGTTATTGTGAGTTGGATATATCATTCTTTCCCTGTGATTTTGCCCACCCTGTGGTGACACCTTCTAGCACATAAGTGCCAATTGCCTTCTGTCAGAGATGTCAGTTTATGGATGAAACATTCAACCAAAGTCATGTCTGTCCCCTTAGGTGGATCTGAAAGATCCAATGGCACTATCCGAAGAAGAACACGCATCAAAGTTTCCCCCAGTGTCCTGGTCAATATTTAACCCCTAATTAACATTTTTAAACAGATTCTGAAATTGCCCCTTGTGGGAGCTTGCTGGTTGCAAATTGGTTGCCACATTTCCTACATTACCTTAATTTCCTTCAATTCTCAACCACAAAGAAATAAGGGACATTATCCAATTTTATAAATAAGCATTATGTGTTATATAACGCTAGTTGGTTACGGTAGGAATGCCAAATGTTCCACATCTCCCTGTCTGTTCATGTTCCATGTCAAACAGAATGTTCATATTAAGTTGTAATTATATATTTAATACACTACAAATGTCCCATGTCTGTAATAGTGACAGTCCAAGTTAAATGCCCTGCCTGAATCTGTATGGAACTGCTGTTCTTGGATTTTTGAAGGTCTGAGTTCCAGAGATTACGGTGTGCAACACTAAAATGCAAAGCTTGACATGAGCCCATGGCTCAAAATGACACCCTTCCATTCATATCCTTGTGATTTATATATATCAATCGTTGCAGAAATCCTACATTTCTCATTACGCAATATTTTTATTTGCACGAATTGTAAAACATATCTGCAATCGCAAAATGTCTGAATTCGTGCTTACAGCTTAGCTTCTGATAGTGGTGCCTGCTCACATTGCTCTGAGTCCACACTCAATTACAAATTCATCACGTCCTGTTCACAGTTCCTGTTTAGAAAACCTTACATCCCGTTGACATGTTTTTGTCACAACTTTTCATGTCAACTATTCCCCTCATAAATTCCCATTGGGAGTGTTCTGTCACATCGGGAATTTTCTTCCATCCCTTTGGCGCTACAAGACTAGATTTCTTGCTGTTGGTGAGCACATCTCCAAGCAGAAGTTAGCAAGAGATTACAGCTATTAGCATAGAACGACCCATTTGAGAATTTCCTTTAGAAAACGTCAATCACCCGACAGACATCTTTGACATTAGATGTGGAGAGCAAGTTTCCACTTCGGCAAGTCCAAAGCAGGTACTATCGATACAAGGTAGTTCCCAATAAATCTAATAGGGAAATAAGCAACAGTTTCTAGCTCGCTAGTTAGAATGTGAAACAGGAAATTGTGGATGTTAATGAACCACTTAAATTCTTTCAAAAGGAAATTAGACAAATATGTGTGAGAAAAGGCAATGGAAAGATACACGGAAAGACTGAGATGAGGTAAGTGGAATGGGAAGAGATCCTTAAGGAGTGTAAACACCAACACAAACTATTTGGGCGGAATGGGCTGTTTCTGTGCTGTATGTTCTATGTTTTTCAATGGATCACTATGTCTATAACAGAAAGGCCAGGAAATAGTAGAAGTGGGCGATGTTATGATTCAGGAGGGAGCTCGATTTTATTTTGTTGACAAAAATAAAGAGATGTACAAGGTAGAAGGAACCATTTCCTCAGGTGGACACCATCAGTTCAATTTAGAAAATCACAAGAAATAATTACTCCAGGAAATTGTGCACAGAACAAAGTGTGGGTGCTTTCTACATTTGAGACAATGAGCTAGACCATAATAGTCATTTGCTGTCTTGGACCATGAAATATTCTCCTGAGAAGAGGAATGATTCCGATTAAAGTTACGCTATTCCTGAGCCCATGTGAGAGGTGGAGCTTGCCAATTGTAACTATATTTATTTTTGACACATTATTTTTCATCATATTATGGTCCTTGACCAAACCCCCAAGTTTTTGGCAAGATCTGGTCAGGGACCAATAAAATTCTGTATAAAGTAGACAAAGTTTGATCTTCAAGACGTTTGCTGCTAAAATAAAGCCACAAGATTCCATGCATCTTGAACAAACTTTACTAGACAATGTCAGAAAGATAAAACAATTTGCAATATGTATTTTATACTCTAATATTCAGGGTAAATATGAGGTACATCTGAATTAACAGCCAAACTGTAGTAAAACACACCATACTGCAAACTAAATGACAGATACAACCAAAGCAGAGTCCATGGATTACTCGACAGCCCATCCAGACATCAGTAACCATCTGAAACAACCAATCTCACTGAAACTCTATCCCTCTCTGCTCCGCGTCGGCCATGGTGGAGCTCTACAGAGGCCAGCGAGGAAGGAGGAAGTACCCCCACGGAACAGCCCCCCCCCCCCTCAGATCAGGTTGGCACTGATCGCGGGCCAGGCCACCATTGGGGCTCCCCCCAGGGTTGGATCCCCCCCCACCCGCCCCCGCCGACTTACCTGCCAGGTCCCGCCGGTGTCAGAGGTGAGTGATTCAAGACGGCGGGACTACCAAAAAAGGACATCCGCTCGGGGCAGCACGGTAGAACAAATGGCTAGCACTGTGGCATCACAGCTCCTGGGTCCCAGGTTCGATTCCCCACTGGGTCACTGTATGTGCGGAGTTTGCACGTTCTCCCTGTGTCTGCGTGGGCTTCCTCTGAGTGCTCTGGTTTCCTCCCACAATCCGAAGACGTGCAGGTTAGCTGGATTGGTCATGCTAAATTGCCCTTAGTGCCCAAAAATGTTTAGGAGGGGTTACTGGGTTACGGGGATAGGGTGGAAGTGAGGGCTTAAGTGGGTCGGTGCAGACTCAATGGGCCAAATGGCCTCCTTCTGCACTGTATGTTCTATGTTCCCTAATGAGGGCTACCCATCATGACCATCCAGGATCTAGCTGGGAATTCTCTCCATATGTTGCCCCAATGTGGACCTCTTCAAAGATCGCGCGCCTCACAGGGTTGCAATCTCATCTCCGAGGATTCCATTCCCCTGGATCCAGAATCTGCACTCGAACACCCACCTACTCACATGCACAACTTCAGCCACGCTGATCAGAGCACTGCTCCAAAGGGAAAACTTCAGCCTATCGGCCTGCAGCACAGAATCAGCAGTTTTCTGCTGCCTCTTTGGATCTTCAAGGCTTCATTTTTTCGAAATGCACAGGTTCGCTGGGCTGGTCCACAGCCCAACGAACTTGAAAAATGCAGAACTGTTCATGGGAATGTCATTCCTGGCCTGTCCCAGACCAGACCCCAACAGTGGCTCAGATACTGGACCAAAACACCAATATTTCTTTTTACTTGTAAGACTTGTAGGGGCTGGTTTAGCTAGGGGCTGGTTTAGCTCACTGGGATAAATCACTGGCTTTTAAAGCAGACCAAGCAGGCCAGCAGTACGGTTCAATTCCTGTACCAGCCTCCCCGGATAGTCGTCGGAATGTGGCGACAAGGGGCTTTTCACAGTAACTTAATTGAAGCCTACTTGTGACAATAAGTGATTTTCATTTCAGAAGTGACTCCAGGAGTGACTGCACGCAGAAATAAGCCTTGGTTATTTTTAAAACAAAAATGTATTATGATTACAATATTAAACTTTTAACTTCACACCTGAATAAGGACGGCTTAAAATGTCCTTTGAACACTACTACTGAATTTTCCATGAAACAACAAGAAAAGAAACATACAGCTGCCAGTCCAACTTAAAGGACAGCAGGGCATAAAGTAATACTTGCATTGCAGAACATGTTCTGGCTCTTGTTTAGAACCCTTTCAGACTCTGGCTGAATATCTTCAAATAGCTGTTTCAACTGAGTTGTTTCAGCCTCTTCCTTGTCTTCAGACAAGATTGTTATGTTCTAAAATATTATCATTGTCTTTTTTAACTTTTCCACTGGGAAAGAATGCTACATTTACTTATGCTCTCACAAAAATAAAGGTTGCAAGATCAGGCTTTACTTCCAATAGCATGGAGCGGGATTCTCCGACACTCCGCCGGGTCGGAGAACCCCCGGGGGGGGGTGGCACGAATCCCGCCCCATCGCCCCGATGCAGGCTCCCATATTCTGCGGCGGGGGCGGGATTCATGCCACGTAAGTCGGGAGCCATTGGTAGCATCCCACCCGGCAATTGCCCGGGCCCTGATGGACCGAGCAGCCATCCATTTTTGGCCAGTCCCGCCGGCGTGAATCACTCACCTCTGATACCGGCGGGACTTGGCAGGTATGTCAGTGGGGGCGGTCCTCGGGGGGGGGGGGGGGGGGCGCAGGGGTCCGACCCGGGGGGTGCCCCACGGTGGCCTGGCCCACGATCGGGGCCCACCGAACTGCGGGCGGGCCTGTTCCGTGGGGGCACTTCTTCCTTCCGCGCCAGCTCCTGTAGGGCTCCACCATGGCCTGAGCGGAGAAGAGAACCCCCTGCGCATGCGCCAAAATACGCTGGCCGATCTGCACATGCGCGGAACCACGCCGGCGGTTCCACGCATGCGCGAGATTACGCCGGCCCTTTGTCGCTTGCGTGAACTCGTGCCATCCCTTCCGCGCCAGCTGAGTGTCGTCAGCCCCTCTGGCGTCCACCTAGCCCCCAATACAGGTGAGAATTCCTCACCTTGAGGGCCCATTGACGCCCGAGTCATTGGTACTGGTTTTCCTGCCGGCGTGGGAGAATCCCGGCCATTTTCTCAAATCTCCTCGCTCCTCACAAATTATCGGAGCTGGTTTAGCACAGTGGGATAAACAGCTAGCTTGCAATGCAGAACAGTGCGGTTTCAATTCCTGTACCAGCCTCCCCGAACAGCCGCTGAAAGGTGGCGACTAGGGGCTTTTCACAGTAACTTCATTGAAGCCTATTTGTGAAAATCAGCAATTATTATTATTGTTATTATTACTTTCTCTAAAAATGGCCTCTCTCCACAGCTTCTCAAAATGTCTGACTGCCTTCCTGAGCTCCACCCATCTCCCCACGCCAAAAAAAACAAATTAACTCCCCAGTGACTTCTCGGGGCAAACCACTGTGCATTAACCCAGACTGGAAAACATATTAATTCATCAATTTCACTTGCTGACTGCTAAAAACACCCTGGCCCTGCAGAACAGAACTCTTCAAATAAAAACATGGCCAGTGCAATCAAACATATTCTAACCCCAGGAGCCCAACCCTTAACTTGCCCAATACATTTATAATCCAAGTGTCTTAAAATCTTCCAATCATTACAGCATACGTGAAAACTCTGAGGTCGGTCGGGATTTGGAGTTCTCAACCTCTACTCTCACCCTTAAGGTAAGTTGGATTTCGTAACAATCATCATTAATCAACAACAACAACACTTCCACCGCACTTCACAGAAACCTAAGCAATGCCCAGCCAAACAGAAGGACAAAAAGGGAAGAATGGGATCTTTGATTACTCCCAGCCTACCCCCTTTTACCTGCTCAGATTTCTAACTCTTCCCAGTTCTGATGAAAAAGTCACAGACCTGAAACTTTTAACTCTGTTGCTCTCTCTCTCTCTCTCTCTCTCTCCCCACAGGTGCTTCCTGAGCTTCTGAATATTTCTAACCTTTGCTGCTTTTTTATAAATTTCAACTTTTCAGCACCTTGAATCATAGAATTTACAGTGCAGAAGGAGGCCATTCGGCCCATCGAGTCTGCACCGGGCCTTGGAAAGGGCACCCTACCCAAGGTCACACCTCCACCCTATCCGCGTAACACGACCCCACCTTTTTTATCATGGCCAATCCACCTAACCTGCACATCTTTGGACTGTGGGAGTAAACCGGAGCACCCGGAGGAAACCCACGCGCACACGGGGAGAATGTGTAGACTCCGTACAGACAGTGACCCAAGCCGGGAATCGAACCTGGGACCCTGGAGCTGTGAAGCAACTGTGCTTAATTTCACAGTATTGGGATTCTCCAGGCCCGCTGCAGTAAGTGGAAGGCCAAATCTCCGTCCTCGCTAGCAGAGGTAGCAGGGCGGACTCACAACAGAGAACGCTGGCCCTTATGTTGAAAGGCAGACAGATAGATGACCAGAGAATTAGGTTCTGAAGAGGGTGTTAAAGGAGAGAGGGAAGTGGAGTTGCTGAGCGGCTTAAGAAGGCAATTGTAGTGCCTGCTGCATTAGGAGGTTGAAGACATGGGGCGGAATTTTCCAGCTGTTCACCCCAGCGGGATCATACGGTCTTGTGGATGGTGAACTCCCGCCGCGAGTTCCCGGCGGCAGAGGGTCCAAACAACGGAAACCCATTGACGGCACCGGGACTTGAAGATCCCTCCGCTGGCCAATGACGGGCCGCCGACAGAATAAATGCTGCAGCGGATGTGGTAAATCCTGCCGGTGGATCTGAGTTTAGCAGTGGCATGGGCATTTAATACCCTCCAACTGGTGCCTTTTACGAATCTGTGTGACTAAGAAGGAAATTAATTATTCCTATACGCATCACCAACGTTAATTTTCCTGGAATACTCTGGAGGTTTAATGGAAATTTCTATCCATTCCTTGGTTGCTGAACGGAATTTGTCCTTACTCAGAGATCCTCCTACTCATCATTATATATTGTGAACAAATATTTGTCAAAATTGTGGGTTATTTATCTTGTTCCTGCCATCACGGCATGTGTTTAGCATCCAACCAGATGATGCAGTAATTTCAGCACATGCTGTTCATACACAGCGGGGTACTTCACACAATGGCTTCAGTGTAACATTTTCACATACAATTAATTTCCACAGTTTACATTTGGCTGTGACATCTCATCCGTCTGATTGCCAGTTTTAGAAGAGAAACTGCTGCTACATCTTAATACCTCAAAATCACACAGTATATGGGATCTACCTGCACAGTATATGGGACTGATTGACCACAATAACATACAGTATATGGGACTGATTGGCCACAATAACACACAGTATATGGGACTGATTGACCACAATAACATACAGTATATGGGACTGATTGGCCACAATAACACACAGTATATGGGACTGATTGACCACAATAACATACAGTATATGGGATCTACCTGCACAGTATATGGGACTGATTGACCACAATAACATACAGTATATGGGACTGATTGGCCACAATAACACACAGTATATGGGACTGATTGACCACAATAACATACAGTATATGGGACTGATTGGCCACAATAACACACAGTATATGGGACTGATTGACCACAATAACACACAGTATATGGGACTGATTGACCACAATAACACACAGTATATGGGACTGATTGACCACAATAACACACAGTATATGGGACTGAGTGACCACAATAACACACAGTATATGGGACTGATTGACCACAATAACACACAGTATATGGGATCTGCCTGCACAGTATATGGGACTGATTGACCACAATAACACACAGTATATGGGACTGATTGGCCACAATAACACACAGTATATGGGACTGATTGACCACAATAACACACAGTATATGGGACTGATTGACCACAATAACACACAGTATATGGGACTGATTGACCACAATAACACACAGTATATGGGACTGATTGACCACAATAACACACAGTACATGGGACTGATTGAGCACAATAACATACAGTACATGGGATCTGCCTGCACAGTATATGGGACTGATTGACCACAATAACACACAGTATATGGGACTGATTGACCACAATAACACACAGTATATGGGACTGATTGAGCACAATAACATACAGTATATGGGACTGATTGGCCACAATAACACACAGTATATGGGACTGATTGACCACAATAACACACAGTATATGGGACTGATTGACCACAATAACGCACAGTATATGGGACTGATTGACCACAATAACACACAGTATATGGGACTGATTGACCACAATAACACAGTCTATGGGACTGATTGACCACAATAACGCACAGTATATGGGACTGATTGACCACAATAACACACAGTATATGGGACTGATTGACCACAATAACACACAGTATATGGGACTGATTGACCACAATAACACACAGTATATGGGACTGATTGACCACAATAACACACAGTATATGGGGCTGATTGACCACAATAACACACAGTATATGGGACTGATTGAGCACAATAACATACAGTATATGGGATCTGCCTGCACAGTATATGGGACTGATTGACCACAATAACACACAGTATATGGGACTGATTAACCACAATAACACACAGTGTATGGGACTGATTGAGCACAATAACATACAGTATATGGGATCTGCCTGCACAGTATATGGGACTGATTGAGCACAATAACACACAGTATATGGGACTGATTGAGCACAATAACATACAGTATATGGGATCTGCCTGCACAGTATATGGGACTGATTGACCACAATAACACACAGTATATGGGACTGATTGACCACAATAACACACAGTATATGGGACTGATTGAGCACAATAACATACAGTATATGGGACTGATTGGCCACAATAACACACAGTATATGGGACTGATTGAGCACAATAACATACAGTATATGGGACTGATTGGCCACAATAACACACAGTATATGGGACTGATTGACCACAATAACACACAGTATATGGGACTGATTGACCACAATAACACACAGTCTATGGGACTGATTGACCACAATAACACACAGTATATGGGACTGATTGACCACAATAACACACAGTATATGGGGCTGATTGACCACAATAACACACAGTATATGGGATCTGCCTGCACAGTATATGGGACTGATTGACCACAATAACACACAGTATATGGGACTGATTGAGCACAATAACATACAGTATATGGGATCTGCCTGCACAGTATATGGGACTGATTGACCATAATAACACACAGTATATGGGACTGATTGGCCACAATAACACACAGTATATGGGACTGATTGAGCACAATAACATACAGTATATGGGACTGATTGACCACAATAACACACTGTCTATGGGGCTGATTGACCACAATAACACACATATTCTACATCTGAACCTGAGGGGCACCAATATCCTGGGGGGGAGATTTGTTAGTGCTCTTTGGGGGGGGTTTAAACTAATTCAGCAGGGGCATGGGAACCTGGATTGTAGTTTTGGGGTACGGGAGATTGAGAGTACAGAGGTCAGGAGCACAGATTTGACTTCGCAGGAGGGTGCCAGTGTTCAGGTAGGTGGTTTGAAGTGTGTCTACTTCAATGCCAGGAGTATACGAAATAAGGTAGGGGAACTGGCAGCATGGGTTGGTACCTGGGACTTCGATGTTGTAGCCATTTCAGAGACATGGATAGAGCAGGGACAGGAATGGTTGTTGCAGGTTCCGGGGTTTAGGTGTTTTAGTAAGCTCAGAGAAGGGGGCAAAAGAGGGGGAGGTGTGGTGCTGCTAGTCAAGGACAGTATTATGGTGGCGGAAAGGATGCTAGATGGGGACTCTTCTTCCGAGGTAGTATGGGCTGAGGTTAGAAACAGGAAAGGAGAGGTCACCCTGTTGGGAGTTTTCTATAGGCCACCTAATAGTTCTAGGGATGTAGAGGAAAGGATGGCGAAGATGATTCTGGAAAAGAGCGAAAGTAACAGGGTAGTTGTTATGGGAGACTTTAACTTTCCAAATATTGACTGGAAAATATATAGTTCGAGTACATTAGATGGGTCGTTCTTTGTACAATGTGTGCAGGAGGGTTTCCTGACACAATATGTTGACAGGCCAACAGGAGGCGAGGCCACATTGGATTTGGTTTTGCGTAATGAACCAGGCCAGGTGTTAGATCTGGAGGTAGGTGGGCACTTTGGAAACAGTGACCACAATTCGGTGACCTTTACGTTAGTGATGGAAAGGGAAAAGTATACCCCGCAGGGCAAGAGTTATAGCTGGGGGAAGGGCAATTATGATGCCATTAGACATGACTTAGGATGTGTAGGCTGGAGAAGTAGGCTGCAAGGGTTGGGCACACTGGATATGTGGAGCTTGTTCAAGGAACAGCTATTGCGTGTTCTTGATAAGTACGTACCAGTCAGGCAGGGAGGAAGGGGTCGAGCGAGGGAACCGTGGTTTACCAAAGAAGTGAAATCTCTTGTTAAGAGGAAGAAGGAGGCCTATGTGAAGATGAGGCGTGAAGTTTCAGTTGGGGCGCTTGATAGTTACAAGGAAGCGAGGAAGGATCTAAAGAGAGAGCTAAGACGAGCAAGGAGGGGACATGAGAAGTCTTTGGCAGGTAGGATCAAGGAAAACCCAAAAGCTTTCTATAGGTATGTCAGGAATAAAAGAATGACTAGGGTAAGAGTAGGGCCAGTCAAGGACAGTGGTGGGAAGTTGTGTGTGGAGGCTGAGGAGATAAGTGAGATACTAAATGAATACTTTTCGTCAGTATTCACTCAGGAAAAAGATAATATTGTGGAGGAGAATGCTGAGACCCAGGCTATTAGAATAGATGGCATTGAGGTGCGTAGGGAAGAAGCGTTGGCAATTCTGGACAAGGTGAAAATAGATAAGTCCCCGGGGCCTGATGGGATTTATCCTAGGATTCTCTGGGAAGCCAGGGAAGAGATTGCTGAGCCTTTGGCGTTGATTTTTAGGTCATCATTGTCTACAGGAATAGTGCCAGAGGACTGGAGGATAGCAAATGTGGTCCCTTTGTTCAAGAAGGGGAGTAGAGATAACCCCGGTAACTATAGGCCGGTGAGCCTAACGTCTGTGGTGGGTAAAGTCTTGGAGAGGATTATAAAAGATACGATTTATAATCATCTAGATAGGAATAATATGATTTGGGATAGTCAGCATGGTTTTGTGAAGGGTAGGTCATGCCTCACAAACCTTATCGAGTTCTTTGAGAAGGTGACTGAACAGGTAGACGAGGGTAGAGCAGTTGATGTGGTGTATATGGATTTCAGTAAAGCGTTTGATAAGGTTCCCCATGGTCGGCTATTGCAGAAAATACGGAGGCTGGGGATTGAGGGTGATTTAGAGATGTGGATCAGAAATTGGCTAGTTGAAAGAAGGCAGAGAGTGGTAGTTGATGGGAAATGTTCAGAATGGAGTTCAGTTACGAGTGGCGTACCACAAGGATCTGTTCTGGGGCCGTTGCTGTTTGTCATTTTTATAAATGACCTAGAGGAGGGCGCAGAAGGATGGGTGAGTAAATTTGCAGACGACACTAAAGTCGGTGGAGTTGTAGACAGTGCGGAAGGATGTTGTAGGTTACAGAGGGACATAGATAAGCTGCAGAGCTGGGCTGAGAGGTGGCAAATGGAGTTTAATGTGGAGAAGTGTGAGGTGATTCACTTTGGAAAGAATAACAGGAATGCGGAATATTTGGCTAATGGTAAAATTCTTGGTAGTGTGGATGAGCAAAGGGATCTCGGTGTCCATGTACATAGATCCTTGAAAGTTGCCACCCAGGTTGATAGGGTTGTGAAGAAGGCCTATGGTGTGTTGGCCTTTATTGGTAGAGGGATTGAGTTCCGGAGCCATGAGGTCATGTTGCAGTTGTACAAAACTCTAGTACGGCCGCATTTGGAGTATTGCGTACAGTTCTGGTCGCCTCATTATAGGAAGGACGTGGAAGCTTTGGAACGGGTGCAGAGGAGATTTACCAGGATATTGCCTGGTATGGAGGCAAAATCTTATGAGGAAAGGCTGATGGACTTGAGGTTGTTTTCGTTACAGAGAAGGAGGTTAAGAGGTGACTTAATAGAGGCATACAAAATGATCAGAGGGTTAGATAGGGTGGACAGCGAGAGCCTTCTCCCGTGGATGGAGGTGGCTAGCACGAGGGGACATAGCCTTAAATTGAGGGGTAATAGATATAGGACAGAGGTCAGAGGTGGGTTTTTTACGCAAAGAGTGGTGACGCCGTGGAATGCCTTACCTGCAACAGTAGTGAACTCGCCAACATTGTGGGTATTTAAAAGTTTATTGGATAAGCATATGGATGATAAGGGCATAGTGTAGGTTAGATGGCCTTTAGTTTTTTTCCATGTCGGTGCAACATCGAGGGCCGAAGGGCCTGTACTACGCTGTATCGTTCTATGTTCTAAGTATATGGGACTGATTGACCACAATAACACACAGTATATGGGATCTGCCTGCACAGTATATGGGACTGATTGAGCACAATAACACACAGTATATGGGACTGATTGACCACAATAACACACAGTATATGGGACTGATTGACCACAATAACACACAGTATATGAGACTGATTGGCCACAATAACACACAGTATATGGGACTGATTGACCACAATAACATACAGTATATGGGACTGATTGACCACAATAACATACAGTATATGGGGCTGATTGAGCACAATAACATACAGTATATGGGACTGATTGAGCACAATAACATACAGTATATGGGACTGATTGACCACAATAACACACAGTATATGAGACTGATTGGCCACAATAACACACAGTATATGGGACTGATTGAGCACAATAACATACAGTATATGGGATCTGCCCTATACAGTATATTGGGACTGATTGAGCACAATAACATACAGCATATGGGGACTGTTTTGCTATCTTATAAGATGTTGACCCCTAGTTTTGGACTTGCCCTCAAATAGAAACATTCTCACTACATCTACCTGATCAAACCTCTCCCAAATTATAATTACCTTAAATAGATCACCCCTTGGTCTTTTTTCCAGAGCAAAGAAGCCCTGCCTAAACAATATTTCCTAATAGTTAAATCTTTTAGTGTTCATTCTTCTCTTTGTGTTTAAATCCTTCCATGGCCTCACCCCCTCTCTGTCTCTGTAATCTTCCCCAACCCCATAAATCTGAGACACCTGCATCACCAAATTCTGGCCGCTTCAGCTCCCTTGAGCCATGCTTCCATTTGCTTTGTCTCTACATTCTGGCATATCTGCCTTCCACACCTCCCTCTCCTGCTTTACGCCTCTGCTCAAAACCTACCTCTTGAACCAAGGTTCTGGCCATCTGAACTAATATCTTCATACTTGGAATAATTTTCATTATTGTCACAAGTAGGCTTGCATTAACATTGCAATGAAGTTACTGTGAAAATCCTCTAGTCGCACCATTCCAGCGCTTGTTCAGATACACTGAGGGAGATCCTGAATGCCCAATCCACCGAACAAGCGCGTCTTTCGGGAATTGTGGGCGGAAACTGGAGCATCCGAAGGAAAGCCACACAGACGGGGGGAGAACGTGCATACTCCACACAGACAGTGACCCCCAACCAGGAATCAAACCCGGGTCTCTGGTGCTAACCACTGTGCGACCGTCCCACCAATATATCTTGTTACGGTCAGAAAGCGCCTTGGCATCTGTTGTTTCAGAAGCAGTAACAACATAAGTTGTTGTTGATGTTAACCCGCTTAATAATTTTTACAACTTTGCCATTTTCCTCTTGGAAAGGACCCCAGTGTTTCATTCACATTTTTATGGTCTTATTAATCTGTGAATCACTACCTTTTGATTCTCTTGCTTGGCTTCCCATTTAGCCTCTCATTTCTCAAGGAACATTTGACCTTGTTCTTCCTACCAACATGCGGCAGCTCAAACCTATATATTTTGAAATTAATACAAGTGTTACAGAAACAGGCCATTTGGCCCAACTGGTCAATGCTGGAATCCATTACTGGTGGCTTGAGTTCTGGGGTTCATGGGAGTCAGGAAACAAAGGGAGCTTTCATCTTCATCTGTCTGATCCGGAAGAAACTTTGGATCCTAATGGGAAAATATGCTATATCCAAGTTAATGCTGTGGGGCCCAGGGTTCGAATCCCAACGTGGTAGATAGTGAAATTTGAGTTCAATAAAAATCTGGAATTAAAAAGTCCAACAATGACCATGAAACCATTGTCCATTGTTGTAAAAACCCATCTGATTCACTAATGTCCTTTAGGGCAGGAAATTTGCCGTCCTTACCCGGTCTGTCCTACATGTGACTCCAGACCCACAGCAACGTGGTTGACTCTTAACTGCCCTCTGAAATGATGCAGAAAACCACTCAGTTAAAGGGCAATTAGGGATGGGCAATAAATGGTGCCCCAGCCAGCAGCACACATATTCCTGAATGACTGAAAAGAAAATCCAGTCTTCCCAAAACTGGGAATGTTCATTCCAATTTATTGTTTCCAAGAAGAGGCGGAAGCTTACTATTTATTCCAAAAACCGATCCAGAAAAAAACCCCAATAATAAAACATTTCAAAAAAAGGCACGCAAGACTAGGAATCTGCATAAAAATAATTTATTAACTTATGGGAATGCAATTGATGTGGTGTTAGGGAGGGAGAAAATTATTGTCTGTTGAAAACAGTATACTATATCAGCAGGTTGGCTGAATGGAAGGATGTGGGATATATTCAGTCATACAGACCGGTTCCAAGATGCCATCCCATTGAAGTCTTTCTGACTCTGCCAGAACACATCAGATAAATATGCACCCTGCTCTTTCTTAGCATCTTCAGCCATAATTTTCCACATATGGGGAAAAAAAAACAGAAGTCTGGGAATTGGGCTACACTTGGAGAACTGTATCGAGTCATAAAGCAGATGGTTTGGATGCAGCATTTTAAAGGGCCTTCTCTCTTTTGGTGACAGAGGGCGAGACCATGGAAGGATTTAAATACAAAGAGAAGAATGAGCACTAAAAGATTTAACTATTAGGAAATATGAGCCCTGTGCTTTCCCTCATCCCTTTTTTCTGACTTGAAAATGCTTTGGTTGTTTTAGGTGTAGCTCAAAGTTAATAATCTCCTCCTCTGCTGATGATAGCCTTGTCCATGGCTTTGCTACCTCGACATGTGCCTACTCGGGTCACCCACACTGCAACCTTTCTAAACTTGAACTCCAACAATACATGATGCCAATTTTAACATTCTTATTCCTGTTCTCAAATGCCTCTGTGGCCTTGCCCCTTCCTTGTCTTTTTCATCATTTACAACCTTTCAACGCTCCCAGACCTCTGTGCTTCACCAATTCTGGCTCCTTGCCTATCCACATAGCTGTGCCGTCAGCTATGTGGCCCCTAAACCTGCAAATTTCCTCCCAAAACCTCTTCAGCTTTCTTCTCTTCTCTTTCAAACCTCCCTATTTGACCAAGGTTTTGGTCAGCTCCTCATATCTCCCTCTGTGGCCACCTCACTGCACCTGACCACCTCACTCACCTGACCACCTAACTGCACCTGACCACCTCACTCACTGACCACATCACTACACCTGACCACATCACTACACCTGACCACCTCACTGCACCTGACCACATCACTGCACCTGACCACCTCACTCACCTGACCACCTCACTGCACCTGACCACCTCACTGACCTGACCACATCACTGCACCTGACCACCTCACTACACCTGACCACCTCACTCACCTGACCACCTCACTGCACCTGACCACCTCACTCACCTGACCACCTCACTCACCTGACCACCTCACTGCACCTGACCACCTCACTGACCTGACCACCTCACTGCACCTGACCACCTCACTCACCTGATCACCTCACTGCACCTGACCACCTCACTCACCTGATCACCTCACTGCACCTGACCACCTCACTCACCTGACCACCTCACTGCACCTGACCACCTCACTCACCTGACCACCTCACTCACCTGACCACCTCACTGCACCTGACCACCTCACTCACCTTCTCTTAGATCCTTAAAACCCATCAATTTGACCACATTTTTGGTCTCCTGACCGCATATCTCCGTATGCGGCTCAATGTTATACTTTGTTTTATAATGCTCCGGGAAAACGCCCTGGCAGGTTTCATTATGTGAGAGGAGTTATATAAGTAGTTTTTTTATATACATGTGAGTTGCTGTATCCACTCAGTGCAAAGAGCAGAGTTCACATTCTATTCCCTGAGTTAATTCTGGGCAGATCCATGCTTTGTGGTGATTCCCTGGCTTATCTCGCGTGATCGACAATCAGATCATAGCTCTTAGCTCACTGTTTCAGCTATTTATGCTGCACTGCACTTTCTGCCCGTGTCTGCTGGCGCTCCGCTTTCCTCCCACAAGCCCCGAAAGACGTGCTTGTTAGATGAATTGGACATTCTGAATTCTCCCTCTGTGTACCCGAACAGCATGTGGCGACTGGGGGATTTTCACAGTGGCTTCATTGCAGTATTAATGTAAGCCTACTTGTGATATTAACGATGATGATCATTCTTATTATTAATGTTCAGGAGGGAGAAACTGGCTTTTGCCAAAATTGCCAAACTGTTTTTGAATTTTAGAATTTTTCCCGTTGAGGGCAGCACGGTGGTGCAGTGGTTAGCACTGCAGACTCATGGCACCGAAGTCTGAGGTTCGATCCCGGCCCTGGGTCACTGTCCGTGTGGAGTTTGCACATTCACCCTGGTGCGGCGGGACCGGGAATCCCGCCCAGGATCTTTTGCCTCCATTTAAGAAAGAAGATAATTCTCTGCTCCCCACGCCGGGTGGGAGAATCGCGGGAGGGCCCCCCCAACATTTTTCACGCCCCACTGGCACCCCCCGCGATTCTCCCCCCCCCCCCCCCCCCCCCCCCCGGCTCGGAAAAATCGCTGCTCGCTGTTTTTGACGGCGAACGCCGATTCTCCGAGCGGCCGGCCCTTCACGCCCGTTTCAATTCTCCAAGCCCGATGGGCCGAGCGGCCGGCTCTTCACGCCCGTTTCAACACGGCAGCAACCACACCTGGTCGCTGCATTCGTGAAACGGGTGCCAGATGCCCGTTTGGGGCATCTAGGGGCCCGATTGGGATGGGAGCACCGCGACTGTGCACGGGAGGGGACGGGCCCGCGATCGGTGCCCACCGATCGTCGGGCCAGCGTCCAAAACGGACGCACGCTTTCCCCTCCGCCGCCCGGCAAGATCAAGCTGCCACGTCTTGCCGGGCGGCTGAGGAGAAAGACGGTCACCGCGCATGCGCGGGTTCGTGCCGTCTGCGCGATGAAGTCATCCGCGCATGCACGGGTTGGAACCGGCAAACCGCGCATGCGCGGATGACTTCACAAATGCGCCGGACGTGCGTCATTCTCGGCGCGACGAGGTCGCTGCCGAGAAAGACGGAGGCCTGCTCCTAGCCCCCACGACGGCCTTCACGAATTCGGCCCCCTGCGGAGAATTCCACCCGGGGAATCCGTTCAAAACCACGGCTGAAAGAGAATTCTCCGTTAGTGGGATCCTCCAGTCAGCCGGCAGCGCACACATTCCCCTGGGTTTCCCGATGGCGTGAGGTGGCCACAGTGAGAAACGGCATTTACCAGCTGTGGGAGCAGAAAATCCGGCTGCTGGTGGGAAAAGACAGCTGGCGGGCCAGAGAATCTCGCTGATCTATGGCAGTGTAGCACTCCCCCAGTATTAGAACGTAGAGCATAGAACATACAGTGCAGAAGGAGGCCATTCATCCCATCGAGTCTGCACCCACCCACTTAAGCCCTCACGTCCACCTTATCCCCGTAACCCAGTAACCCCTCCTAACCATTTTGGTCACTAAGGGCAATTTATCATGGCCAATCTACCTACCTATTGCCAGTGGGAAGTGTCAGGCTGGATTATCTGCTCAAATCCTTGGAGTGGGATTTCAGTCCACAGCCTCAAGCGAGAGGTCAGAGGCTGGAAGTGAGCAAACAATACTGGAAAATTGTTTCAACGCTATTGTAACTGTCAGATGGCCTCTCTAAATTACGTGAAAATGCTTCAGAAAAAGAAAAGAAAATCATTGCTTATTGTCAAGTAGGCTTCAGTGAAGTTGCTGTGAAAAGCCCCTAGTCGCTACATTCCGGCACCTGTTCGGGGAGGCTGGTACGGGAATTGAACCCGCTCTGCTGGCCTTGTTCTGCATTACAAGCCAGCGATTTAGCCCACTGTGCTAAACCAGCCCCTAAGTCTTGTAAGGGCTTCATTGAGGCTTACAAAGTATCAATGGAAAAATAGTAACACATAATTGGACCTTCTGCAACATTCTTTACTCGTTAATTCTAGTCACAGACTATCCATTCAATCCAACTCATTTAAGGCCATTACCCCCTCCACATTATGAGAGATCAAGCATTTCTGACAAGGGCCTCTTATCAGCTCAAACCAAATTCTTGGGCCTACATTTGAAGCCAAGTGCATAGCCAGTAACATGAATTTATACAGTAATTGCCTGTTACTACTCCCCTGTTTGAACTGATTCCTCACAAACTAACTAAAATTCCGAGAGTTTGGATTATCCGGAATAGATTTGGATTCAAACATGTAGGCACATGGTTGAACAAACTCGGTTTGTTCTCACTGGAACGACAGAGGTTGAGGGGCGACCTGATAGAGGTCTACAAAATTATGAGTGGCATAGACAGAGTGGATAGTCAGAGACTTATTCCCAGGGTGGAGGGGTCAATTACTAGTGGGCATAGGTTTAAGGTGCGAGGGGCAAGGTTCAGAGGAGATGTACGAGGCAAGTTTTTTACACAGAGGGTAGTGGGTGCCTGGAACCCGCTGCCGGAGGAGGTGGTGGAAGCAGGGACAATAATGACGTTTAAAGGGCATCTTGACAAATACATGAACAGGATGGGAATCGAGGGATACGGACCCAGGAAGTGCAGAAGATTTTAGTTCAGACGGGCAGCGTGGTCGGCACAGGCTTGGAGGGCCGAAGGGCCTGTTCCTATGCTGTACTTTTCTTTGTTCTTTGTTTGATGATGGTGAGATGAGGAGAAATTTCTTCACTGAGAAGCATGTTAATGTTTGGAAATATCTATCCCGGCTGTGAAGGACCCTCCTGAAACATTACGCCAGTTATTGAGAAACGTCTGAAGCTAGAAAGAAAAGTTGCCACAAACCTGGATTTAGTAAAAGGTGATGATAATCTGGCATTTAGGAAAGGAAATGCAAAGGAACATCAACAGCTAGTCAAAGAAGAGAAACTGAAGAAGGAAGCTGGATTCGGAACAAATGGAATTCATTCAAAAAAATCAATTCATATCCCAGTTACGTCTGGGGACCGATGTGCCAGTGGCTACGCCATGCTGGAGGATGATGTGGATGTGCTGTATTAATTCTAACCCTTGCTGTTAATTATAATCTCATTGACAGTTCTCACAGCCAACTTGAGTTGCTGCCCCATGTATGTTCCATGTGGCGGGTAAATGGCTTTTCCTGAATCCTTTACTTACAATAGAATGTCAGAGATCTCGTGACGTGGAGGTCACATGACTATGGCAAGCCACAGTACACAACATGCACAGTGCATAATGGCAACCATCTCCCTTCACATAAAAATATAAAAATATATTGCAAGGACTATATTTTGCTGTTGCAAATTACCCAGGTGCATGTTCATCTGATATCTGCTGGTTCCTGATGTGATATTACCTCCCTGGGGTATGTCGCTGCAGTGTCGAGTGTTGCTACTGATCCATTGCATTTGTTGGGGAGCAGTTGACCACATTGGTGAAATCAGACCTGCCTCATTTGTACTTATGTGTCCCTGGTAACCTTCTTGTTCACTGCGTATGACCGAGGTGACAACTGCTTTGCACAGGTTCCAAGTTGCTAACTGGGCAGACTTGTCGGGTGCACTGAGTACATGCATTCTGATTGGCTCTTCCGCTCTCAAATCTGGTTAAATTGAGACTAATGCTGGTTAATGCTATTGCCACTTTATCGAGGTGAAATTTGGCTTTCTGTCTTTGCACTTTACTTTTTTCACTCATTCCTGTTGCTACTTCTGCCTTCAGTAGTTTACTTTAGTTATTGGAAAAGTAGCCTGGCTGTGACGTGACATTAGTCGCTGGACTGGATTACTTCCCATGCAAAACACTGCAACTCTCTTTTTTTGACGCATGGAGGGTTACCAATCCAAGCTTTTGACATAGCTTAGTAGAGAATGGAGAATTTTATTTAGTGGCTAATATCTTTAATCTAATCTTTTAATTGTCACAAGTAGGCTTACATTAACACTTTAATGACGTTACTGTGAAAATCCCCTAGTCGCCGCATTCCGGAGCCCGCCCGGGTACACAGATGGAGATTTCAGAACGTCCAATTAATCTAACAAGCACGTCTTTCGGGACTTGTGGGAGGAAACCGGAGCACTCGGAGGAAACCCACACAGGCACGGGGAGAATGTGCACACTCCACACAGACAGTGACCCAAGCCGGGAATCGAGCCTGGGACCCTGGCTCTGTTCTGTGAATCAACAGTGCTAACCACTGTGCTACAGTGCCACCCATATCTGGAATGTAGATCATCTTTCTTCCTAATGCATTAGGCTCTCAGCTTAGTTTGTCCTCTTGGGCTGAGCTTCATATCGTCTCAACGTTACCTTTGGTGGCTACATTTTGAAGTCACCATCTTGAACAATGCCACATAGGTGTGTGAAGTTCATGACATGGCACCCGTGTCTATCTGACACCTCACGTTAAACTGACATCATCCTTTATTACATTGGGAAGGAGTTCACTGTGGGTCTTTAAGTCAAGTTTGGCATTTATTTTCCTCAGTGAAGTCTAGAGTGCAATAAAGCTTGCTGTACCCATTCCCTGGCACTGATAACTACCCTTATTCATTCAAGTTTCTTGTCTAACTCTGTGGCAATTCCACAGTTCTGCCATCGAGACTGAAAGAATTTCCAATTCCGTTTTAAATCTGTCTTCATAGGACATGGGAGTTTGTGCTGGAATACTCAACCCCATAATGACTCACCGCAGCAGCACGGTAGCATGGTGGTTGGCATAAATGCTTCACAGCTCCATGGTCCCAGGTTCGATTCCCGGCTGGGTCACTGTCTGTGCGGAGTCTGCACGTCCTCCCCCTGTGTGCGTGGGTTTCCTCCGGGTGCTCCGGTTTCCTCCCACAGTCCAAAGATGTGCGGGTTAGGTGGATTGGCCATGCTAAATTGCCCGTAGTGTCCTAAGAGTAAGGTTAAGGGGGGGGAGTTGTTGGGTTACGGGTATAGGGTGGATATGTGGGTTTCAGTAGGGTGATCATTGCTCGGCACAACATCAAGGGCTGAAGGGCCTGTTCTGTGCTGTACTGTTCTATGTTCACCGGTGGCCAATTTCCTGTACAAAGTCGCAAACTGAAGTTTTAACTATTCTCTGTTGTTTCTCACAGCAGCTGGCTGTCTTAGAGCTATCAAAATCCACTCAAATTCAGCTGCGTACTCCAGCCCAGAAGGAGAAAACAGTTTGGACCAGTGTGCTTATTTCCTTCTGGACGACACCATGACTAATTCCCAAAGGAATGATATCCGTGGTCACGTGACTATGGCAAGCCACAGTATACAACGTGCACAGTGAACTTAAGGCAAAGGGAATTCTCCAAAGAGTAGGGCTATTTGCAATTCTCCAGTGTTAGTCACTGGGAACTGGGCCTATTTTTAATTTCCTGTTGGTAACTGTTGATCATTTGGCTGAGGGCTCTTTGCTGGCTTGACCCTGGTGTCCAGCCTGCAACAATATGGTTATTGTATGGGAGATAAAGGGTTAACAATTTCATGTAAATACTTCTTACCACCAGATGGTGATCAAGAGCAGTCACATATATATCACATGCCGACCCTTGATTCCAGTGGAAGGTGTTTAGATGTGAAATGGAGTAGGTGTGCATTTGAGAGTTTTGTCATTAGCGTTATAGCATAACAACCTTATACTTAGGAATACATTTGAATCTTATTTAAGTAGTGTTAATAAATCAGCTTTTTTAATGTACTGAACTTGATGTTCCTGGTTCAACACTACGCATTCAAGATATGCAGACAAACAAAATAGAGAACGTCACACAGACCATGTTTTTCTTTCTGCTTCTCATATTCCTGCCAACCCTCTTCCTCTTCTGTCTAAAGCTGTGGCCCTGTCTTACGGGGTGTTTGTCGTGACCTGATCTTCCATCCAATAGGCCAATCTTCACACATGGGGAAGTTAAAAACCAGTGTTGGTTCTTCAGGCTCGAGCCTACCTGCTGTTCAATGCAATAATGCCTGGTGAGGACACCAAGAAAGAAGTTCTGGCGTCTTCCACCATTTCTGCAAAAATAACTTTCTGGCTTCCCTCTGAAATGGATATTTAGTTAGTCTCGAGTCAATTGTCTGATCCTCTTTAGTTTCAATGCTGAGTTTCCATCAGTCCAAATGAGATCGGCTGAATGCAACCTTGTGATTTGCAGCTTAGTCCTGGGTAATACAATAATCACAGAAAGTACAGTGATACAAGGACAGGGGCCATCTGGGAGTGGTAAGATGTAGTCTAACTGAGAGATTTGGGTGGTTTATATGCAGAATAATAGATTCCTGGGAGTGAGTTACAGACAGGAATCTAATCGGGGCTTTTGGATGCAGCCATGGGCTGGAGTCTGATTAACAAGCTCCAGGGTATCATATGTAGAATATTAACAGGATCATTAGGCATGCTAAGGTGAGTTATATGTAGAACCTTGCGACACATGCTAATTGGATCATGTAATTCTGAGCTTTGACAAATCTGGGAAACAAATCCTGAGTTCAATCTTTATCTTTACACATTTCTTGTCAATTATTGGAGCCACAACCTCCACAGCTGAATTCTGCAAGGGTGGTGCTTTTTCACAAAGTCACTGTCAATTGAATTGGCCCTTTGAGCTCTCAAACTCACAATTTAAACAAGAACTCCCAATTCCACCCCCCCCCCCCCCTCCCCCATCTCATCACCAAACTTCCTTGACTGGCCCTAAGGCTTTTTACCTCCACTGTGCTGTTTTATAAAAATAACTTGCGCAGGAGGAAAAGAACATGTGCAGCTGCCCAAATCCTTTCAGCATGACTTCCACCCGCTTTCTTCTCTGCTCTCAGATTCATAAATGTAGCCCTTATGGAATTACATGAGTGAATTGAAGAAAGACTTTGTCCACAGAGAGGCTTTGTGGGTCAAAGGCTTCCCTTGCCTCTTGGCCTCTCAAGTGTTCAGAAGGCCGTTTCATCTGCCAGACAGGAGACTCCAGTCCTATCATTCTGGCTTTGTAAGGTGAGTTTAATGACTGCAGAGTACAGACTAAACGTTTTACGAGGTACGGTTTATAAATGCACCAAAAGCTCAGATTCTGCAGCCATTTGATAGCAGTTAAACAAGAGCCACCTCAGATAGTAACTGGAATAAAATAATTTAATCTCAAGTATTAGTTCATGTTAAAACACAACTTCAAGACAAGAAAACATAAATACTAACTGGGAAAAAGAAAAATCCATGGCTGAAGGTCACATATGACATGCCATCCTGCCCAATGTGGCAATCTCCTCCTACCCTACTTTATCTGCTCACCCCTTCTCCCTCATGTGGGTACCTAGCTTCCCCTGAAGTGCACCTATGATATTCACCTCAACTATTCCTTGTGATAGCGAGTTCACATTCTGACTCTCTGGGCAAAGAAGCTTCTCCTGAATTTGCTGTCAGATTTATTAGTGACTAGCATGTCCATGCTCCCTGGTTCTGGTCTCGCCCACAAGTGGAAACATCATCTCAACGTCTACCCAATCAAACCCTTTCAGAATCTTAAACATTTCTCCAACGTCACCCTCAGCTTTCTTTTTCAAATGTCTTCTTGTAAGGAAGAGATAAAACTGTTGACTGGTATCTGGAAAAAGGAATTGGAGGGGGAAAAAAAAACTCTGGAACCTTCTGAGAAACTGGGGTGGGGGCAGAGGGTCCCAGCCAATGACGAGCCACCTCTGCCATTGGAAAACATGCCGTGGGGTGCTGGAAAATTCCCCCCCCCCCCCCCCCCCCCACCCCTAAGAGGATCACGCAATGTGCTGGTCAATGTTTCACCCCTTAGATAACATTTAAAATAGATTATCTGGCAATTATCTTTCATTCCTCTTTATGGGATCTTGCTGTGCGTAAATTGCAGCCATGTTTTCTACCATTGCAACAGTGACTGCACTTCAGAAAAGATTCCCAGTGGTTATAAAACAATTTGGAATATCCTGAGGTTCCAAGACATGAAAAACACAATGCTCTTTCTTTATATGGGGCAGCACGGTAGCATGGTGGTTAGCATAAATGCTTCACAGCTCCAGGGTCCCAGGTTCGATTCCCGGCTGGGCCAATGTCTGTGCGGAGTCTACACGTCCTCCCCGTGTGTGCGTGGGTTTCCTCCGGGTGCTCCGGTTTCCTCCCACAGTCCAAAGATGTGCGGGTTAGGTGGATTGGCCATGATAAATTGCCCATAGTGTCCTAAAAAAGTAAGGTTCGGGGGGGGGGGGGGGGGGGTTCTTGGGTTACGGGTATAGGGTGGATACGTGGGTTTGAGTAGGGTGATCATTGCTCGGCACAACATCGAGGGCCGAAGGGCCTGTTCTGTGCTGTACTGTTCTATGTTCTATGTTCTATATTTAGTGATGAGGAAAGCTGACCATTTTAGTTGTTCTTGGGTTGTGGATAACTTTGACAAGTGCAACCTTAACCACCCATCCTTTGTTACCCTGTGGTGATTAAGAGTGAACTCACTGAAACATAAACTGGACCAGGTAGAGGAGGAAATTTCCCTTCCCTGAAGGTCTGTGGTCAACCCGCTGGTTTTTGTTTTGTTGAACAATCCAATAGTTTTGCTGGAAGATAAATTACACCGATTCACAGTTTGTTATTTTGAAATATTAACTACTACACAGGTTACCCATTTGGTATTGGAACCAGTCTGCTCTTAATTCAGACTACACTGCCACAAATGTGGAATCTGCCGCCTATAGATTTCCAGCTCCTTCCAGTACGACTCTCGGGTTCATCTTCAATATTCCACCCACTAGTCTGTTCCAGGTGTTGATCATTCCTTGTGTCACAGTCCATGGACATCAGACTGAAATCTACCCCAATCCTTCCATTCTCACACGGCCTGTGACAGAACCTGGGACAATCCAGATCATTTCCTCACTGTACCGCTATTAAGGAAACCTTCGCAGATGTACTCTTGAATGGCCAGGGAACTCTAAGCACATAATCGTAGAATGGCACAGCACAGAAGGAGGCTGTTCAGCCCTCTCCTCAACTCCCCCCCCCCCCCCCCCCCCCCCCCAGGTTTTATTGCATTGTTAGTTCTTTTTCCAATTACCTTAACTCTGTGTCTTCTGGTTAACACAGTAAGAATTCTTACAACCCCAGGTTAAAATCCAACCTGCAGGATTTGGAATCATTAGCTTTCGGAGCATTCGCCTGAGGAAGGAGCTGTGCTCCGAAAGCCAGTGATTTGAAACAAACCTGTTGGACTTCAAGCTGGTGTTGCAAGACTTCTTACTGTGCTCACCCCAGTCCAACGCCGGCATCTCCACATCATGGCTATCATCCTCTGGTTCAGACCAAGAGGAAACCTATTTTCCCTTTACACACTTTCAGATTGTGTAGGGTTTCGCTCGATGGTATCAATATTTTCAGCATGTGAGAGAAATGCAGAAGTACCTCACCACTGAATTTACCTGTAGATATCAGACAGCTCAACCTGCACGCAATGGATTTATAAGACACAAGTATTGGGTACCAATTCATCGGTGTACCTGGACCTTATAAATCTTGCTTCGTATTATTCTGAATATAATGGGGACCATCTGAATCCTGTTGTCTATTTGGCACCTAGAACTATGTCATAAATTCCAGGAAACTATAAGATGAAAGGTCCTCTGAACCACAGAAACATGAAGGGTTAACCATCAATTCTGAGTAAGCAAAGCCACAGAGGCGTTTTGCAGACTGTAAAATGGTTTTGCGAAAGAAGATTGACACCACAAGTATGATAAGCTGTCTAACAACCAGGGTGGAATGCAAGGGTCATAATGTTTGTGAAGCCAGCCAAGTAGCCCACAGATATAACCCATAACAACAAAGGACTGCTGTATGAACAATAATATGGCATTTATACACCAACTTTCACACATAAAGAACATCCCAAAGTGCTTCACAGCTAACAAAGTACTTTGCAGCGAGGTCACTGTCATAATGGTGAAAACACGGCTGCGAATTTGCACACATCAAAACTCGCACGAACAGCAATGAAATAAATCAATAAATAGGGGGCGGGATTCTCCGCCCCGCCACGCCACATTTATGCCCCGACCGGCCAGCAGGATTCTCTGTTATGCCGGCCGGTCAATGGGGTTTCCCATTGTGGGGCAGCCCCATGTTGTCGGGAAACTTCCAGGCGCCGGCATAATGGAGAATACTGCCGGCAGAGAATCCCAGCCAGTGTGTTCCAGGTGTAGATTGAGGGATAGATAACTGTTCCATGTTGCTTTCTCCATGGCAATGCCTCCACCAATCAGAGTCCA
Organism: Scyliorhinus canicula; assembly: GCF_902713615.1. Classification (NCBI taxonomy): domain Eukaryota; kingdom Metazoa; phylum Chordata; class Chondrichthyes; order Carcharhiniformes; family Scyliorhinidae; genus Scyliorhinus; species Scyliorhinus canicula. The sequence continues at coordinate 303,978,928 of NC_052146.1, forward strand.
CTTGCCAAACAATCAACTTCTCTCTTTTTCATGCACTATGTATTGTCACCCATTGCTGTCAGTAATTTTTTTGTGAGCTGTCTAATGAGTCCAAGACAGAAAACTTTGACAGGATGTGTAATGTTCTTCGTTGTAGCCGCAAAGAGAAAGAATCAGAGGTGGCACACATCAAGGTTGTATAACGTAGGTTTATTTACAAGAAGCTGGTCAAACAGGGGACAATGGTCAACTCCACGAAAACGCTCCAATAATGTCATTGTGTAACATGTGACATTACACCAGCCAATGGTGTTACTTTGATACATAACAGTATGTCTCGTTTTTCAGTAAAACTCACGTTCCATACCCCAAATAACTATTCACCAGACTGATTCCTGGGATGGCGGGATTGTCCTATGAGGGCTAATTGAGGAAACTGGGCCTGTACACTCCAAGATTTATGGGACTGCGAGGTGACCTCATTGCAACATACAAAATTCTTACAGTGCTTCACAGGGTAGGTACAGAAAGAATGTTGTCCCTGACTGTAGGTGTCTAGAACCAAGGGTCACAGACTCAGAATAAAGAGCAGGTCATTTAGGACTGAGATGAGGAGGAATTTCTTCACTCAGAGGATGGTGAATCTTTGGAATTCTATCCCCAGAGGGCTGTGGAGGCTCAGTCATTGATCTGTTGAAGACAAAGATTTATGGGTCTCTAGATATTAAAAACATCAAAGGAAATGTTGCAGGAAAATGGCATTGAGGTAGGAAATCAGCCACGATCTAGTTGAATGGTGCAGGAGGCTTGAGGGGTGGGATAGCCAAGACTATTGCTCCAGAAAATAAGAGTTGGTGTCGTGACTTCCACCACAACTAAACTGCCGCTGCCACGGATCAATTCATGAACCGTTCGGGACCAGCACCAGTGCCATATGGAACTCGAGGAATTCCAATGAAAAATGGTGTCCCATTCACCAGGGTCGGGATTGACATTCGGGGGACTGACAAGCTACAGCCACATATCGGCCACTCCCAAAACACACATCCCAGCCAACAAGATGGCAGCACAGAGAGTGGCACCCCGGTTTGTTGATGCGGAGCTCGAGACCCTGCTGGGTGCCGTGGAGGAGAGGTCGGCCATCCTGTACCCCGGGGTGGGAAGGAGGCTGCCACCTGCCACTATGCACCGGACCTGGGCACAGAGGATGGGAGGGCAACGATGGGTTGGTGTCAGATGGGTGGTCCTGGGAGATGTTGGTCGGCTGGGAGGGGGCAGAGGGAGGTGCGGGGGTCAGACGGGAGGCTCGTGTAATCTCTAAGCCTACTAGTCGGTTAACCTGCAGACGGTAAGAGCGTCCCATATGCGTCGGCCCCTGGGCACACAATTTGCGGCCTCTTGTGCCTGCCTGGGTCCCATGCCCTGCCCATCCTGGCCCTCCTCTGCATTCTCCTCATCAGACAAAGCTGGGGTTCACCCTCCTCCTCCAACACATTGCCCCTCTGCAGCATGCTGCCACGATGTAGGGGACTCTCTCAGCACTATATTGAAGGACCCCTCCAGAGTGGTCCAGATACCTGAACCGCATCTACAGGGTGTTGATGCACCACTTGATCTCGCCCCTGGTTGCTGCATGGGCATCATTGTAGTGGGTCTCCATGACGGACTATGGCCTCAGATAGGCTTCATCAGCCACCACAAAGTGGATCACCCCTGTCACCCAGGAGCCAACCCCTCACTCGGCGATGCACCTCAAAGGTGTCAGGAACCATTGAGTGTGCCAGGATGAAGGTGTCATGCACACTGCCGGGGTATCGGGTGCAGATGTGCATGATGTGAAGCTCACCGGCACACACCAGCTGCATGTTCATCACGTGGATCCCCTTTCGGTTTGTGTGGAGGGTCCTGTCATGAGCAGGTTCTCAGAGGGCAATATGCATCCCGTTGATCACACCTTGGAGCTGGGACATCCCAGCGATAGCAATGAACCCCGTTGTCTGGGCATCCTGGTGGGTTCAGTCCACATTGAACTTGATATTGTGCCGAGCGGGCATATCGGGCCTCTGTTACTGCGCGGATGCACCTCTGCACTGAGGTCTGTGAGATTCCTGACAGGTCCCCACTCGGCTTCCCCCGTGGTGCCAGGTGCGCCATGATCTGGCAGATATGCCGTACGGTCCCTCTGCTCAGCCAAAGTCTTCAACGGCATGCAGGTCTTTGAATGACAGGCGCTGCCGATACACACAAGGCCTCAGGCGGTGCCTCCTTCCCACCTCCTGCTCCTTGGCCTGCTGGGCGGTCAGCTCTCCATCCTCACTGGTTGGCTCCTATTCCTCTGGGACAGGCTCCACCACTGCAGCTTCCTCCTCGAGTAGCTTCTGCTCGTACAGCCTCAGTACATCCCCCAGGACTGCAGAGGCCAGTATGAAGGCTACCATTCCTGGTTCCATTTCAAAGTCCATTGCCTGTAAGGGTGGACGGCAGACATGTCGTCATGGTGCGTACACTGTCTCCAATCAGGTCCGACAGGCTACGGTGAACTGCAGCCCCTTCCCCTGCATGACCCTCTCCCCCCACCTTCCCGCTCCCTCATCCCCACACCCACCCCCAGCCATTCCCCCGGCACTCTGCCCTTCGCTCAGCACCCTTGGCCCTGGCACTGGTCCCTGCCAGCAGGGGTACTGGTGGCTGGCCCTACCCATGCCAGCGAAATCTCTGTGAACCCGTCCATCGCTGTCCTGCAGGGGCTACTTTGGGCATCCCCCTTGGGTGGGCTGTATGCTGCCCCACTGGCGGATGGCACCCGGTTGTCTGATTTTCGGTTGGGGGGGGGGGGGGGGCTGGTGGAGTGGAGTGCGGGGGTGGTGGTGGGGAGCGCAGCAAGGTGACTGTCATGCAGGTCGCGGCAGTGACGGTCCATGCGATACGCCTTCGCTGCTCCCTCCCCGCCACACACCCCCTACAGCCAGCCCTGCCAATGGCAGGACCGGCAGCCCAAGGTTGCACCTCTGGGAATATGTCCTAACTCCTCTCTCTTCCCTCAGCAACCACGGCGCCTGTTTCCCGATTTTTAAAACCACAAGTGAAGCTCACCGTCGGTAATTCCTCCCGGAGGAGGTGGAGCATCGCGGAGGCCCGGGAGATTACTGGGTCAGGCCCATTGATGATATGCCAACAGCGTTTACTGTACAGCCAAAGTAGAACACATTGGTGCCGCTGTCGAAGCACCGGCGGCAGCTACGGTTTTCGTCAGACGTGCGGTTATCCGTCCGATCGCGTTTCGTAAGTCCGCCGTCGGCCGATGAAAAATCCTGCCCTGGAGTTCAATAAAATTTGACACTAAAACAAGCAGAATCTAGTACTCACAGGAGAGATAAGAACAACCGTCATATCCAGGATAACATTGGAAAAAGAGATCTTGCAATGATTAAGATGAAGTTTGACAGAAAGTTTGTAAATAAAAACCCAGTTCTGTCAGTGGTTTGGCCTCACATATTTGGTAAGCCCGTACAAAACCACAGTAAAATGATACGATGGTGTTGCCTGAGGTGTGGGTGGAAAGTGGTTTCAGGAAATTACCACTTGGTGATGTGAAATGTAAATCAGTCACATGTTCTCACAATTGCTATGTTCCAGTTTGGTGACATCAGGGCTCAGGTTTTCATCCTGGAATTAAGTGCGTGCAAATGGGAGGCTCCCTGTTCCACAAATCCCACCTTTAAAAATGGCTGCCAGCAACGGGCTGGAGTCAAACGTCGACCCTGGAAGAACTGAGGAGGTTACCAGACCCACAGCTAGGCTGGCATCGGGGAACTGGCACTGTGTTCAATGTTTGTAAATAAAGAATAAAACATGAATTATCCCATTAGCCCTCACCCCTCACCTGCAATACCCACATGTCCCCCAACCTTGCTAATCCATGCCCCTCTACACTCCCATTGCCCCTCATGCCTCCATGCCAAGCTATACCCGCATCCAAGTCCCGATGGCCCCATATGACCTTCATGTCAACCTCAGGTTCTTGAAGCTCCCCTATGGCCCTTTATAGTCTCTGTGCCAACTTAGTGCCATCATAATATACCCCCCCCCCATCTACCACTCTTTGCGCTTAAACCTACTACGCCAATTCACCCAGTAACCAACATGGGCAGGCCTCAGGACCCATGCAGAGATGAAATAAAGTTCAATGGCATTTAAATCCAGTGGTGGGCAGGAACGTTGGAGTGAATTCTTCTTTGTGGCAGGACAGATGAACAGGTGCAGCCCTCTGCTTTTTGTCTCCTTAATTGTGCATTCACATGGAGCTCAACGAATCTCATGTTGCCTGTCACGCCATTACCACATAGAGTCAAGGGTCCTCACGCCATATTTAAATGAGTAGAGTCCTAATCTGTGTAACGTTTGCTCATAAAACAATCCCTCTGTATTGGGGACCATCCTCATGAACCTTCTCTGAACTGCCTTCAATTAAATAATATATTTCCTTAAATAAAGTGACCAAAACTGATCACAATGTTCCAGATGGGGTCTCACCAGTACCTTGTAAGTTGCAGCAACAATAATAATAATTTTTATTCGTGTCACAAGTAAGCTTAAATTAACACTGCAATAAAGCTACTGTGAAAAGTTCCCTACTCTTACACTCCAACCCCCATTAAATAAGGGCCAGCATTTCATTAGCCTTCCAGATTACCTGTGTGCTAGATTTCTGTGTTTCATGCACAAGTACCACCTAGGGTAGCAGTTTTCTGCAGTTTTTCTCCAGACTAGACTCGAAATATTAACTCTGCCTCTCTCTCCATAGATGCTGCCGGACCTGCTGAATTTTTCCACCATTTTCCTTTTCTACCCCAGAAGACCACAAGACGTCGGAGCAGAAGTAGGCCATTCGGCCCATTATGTCTGTTCTATTATTCAACGAGACCATGACTGATCCGATGTGATAATCCTCAATCTATCCCCATAATCCTTCATTACTGATTAAAAATCGGTCTATCTCAGCCTCGAACATACTTAATGGCCCAGTCTCTACAATTCTACGTATTCACTTCCCTCTGGGAGAAGAGATTCTGCCTCATCCCTATCTTAAATGGCCACCTCCTTACTCTGAGATTGTGCCCCATGATCCGAGGTTCCCCCACAAGGGGAAACAACCTCTCAAAATCTATCTTGTCAGGCCCCCTGGGAATTCTATATGTCTCAATAAGGCCAGCTCTCATCCTTCTGAACTCCAATGAGCACAGGTCCATCAATCTCTCCTCATTAGAAAATCCCTCCATACCCGGAATCAACCTAGTGAACCTCCTCTGGACTGCCTCCAATGCCACTACATCTTTCCTCAAATAAGGGGTTCCATAACTGTGCCCAATACTCCAGGTGTCGAACTAGTGCCTTGCATAGTTTTGGCAGGACCTCCCTATTTTTATATTCTGTTTATATTGAAAAAAAGTCAACATTCAATTTGCCTTCCTAATTAACTGCTGAACTGTCATGCCAGTGGATTGTGATTTATGCATGAGGACCCCCAAATCCCTCTGTGCTGCAGCTTTCTGCCGTCTTTCCCCATTTAAATAATACTCGACTCCTTTATTCTTCCTACCAGGGGCTGTTTAGCACAGGGCTAAATCGCTGGCTTTGAAAGCAGACCAAGCAGGCCAGCAGCACGGTTTGATTCCCGTAACAGCCTCCCTGAACAGGCGTCGGAATGTGGCGACCAGGGGCTTTTCACAGTAACTTCATTGAAGCCTACTCGTGACAATAAGTCATTTCATTTCAAAGTGCATAACTTCACATTTTCCTACATGATATTCCATCTGCTGAGAATTTGCCCATTCACTTCACCTGTCTATATCCATGTATCGACTCTTTGTCTCATCCTCTTTATTTGCCTTCCCACTTATTTTTGTGTCATCCAAAAACTTAGCAATAATATATTCAGGCCTCCAACATCTGTACTACTTTGCTTTTATTGTATTCATTCGGTTTTTATTCGGTAAGGGTATTAACGGAACAAAAGCGGATAAATGGAGGTCAGATACAGGTGAGCACAGATCAGCTATCAGCATGGTGGAACACAGCCAAGGAGCTGAATGGCCTTCTTTTGTTCCTATGCTATCAGTTTAAGTGGATGAAAGGATGGGATCAAATACAATACAAGAGGGTGTACCTCTCCATAGACGCTTTTAAAAATGAAGTCCCGAAAGAAAGAAGTTTTAAATTGAGGAATGTACGCACATGGACAATTCTGCAATTATTGGACACAGCAAACCTGGTCATTGCATTTTCATTAATCAAAACCATTTTAGGAAGCTCTTTAATGAAACAAAAATAAAATTTTATGATTTTACATTCCAGCCAAGAGAATTAATCAAAGCTGTTGAGGAAAGTACGATTTTGTTTTTCCATTCACTTTTTTTCCACTGAACAGATCGCAATATATAAAAAGTGACCAACTCTCAAAAATGCAACACAATAGCAATAAAATTCATTTTTTTCCTGGCAACCATTGCCTTTCTTTGATTAAAGGCCTTGGGTTTTTTGCCTCTCGGTTGCAGTCACTGTGTGAGCCTTGTATAACTGCCTTGTGTTCCCCTGATGCTCAGTCTGAATGCTCAGATACGTGGCCTTGACCCCTTCTATTTAACAGCTCAATGCTTGAGGGGCTGTGATGAAATTTCACTCATTTCCCAATGGTGCCTCTCCCGTTCATTGCATCGAGGCACAAGGCTCTTGCATCTCTGACCGAAGCAGCATTGTGGTTTTCAGCCAACTCTGATGTAATGCTGTAATAACCATCCAGCCCGACCAAGCCCAGAGATCTGAGTGCTCCTCCAGTTCTGGCCTGCTGTCTGGGGTGGTATGATTAGCATAGCTGCCTGCCATTGGTGCAGAACACCGGCTTACCATTGGCCCTGGTCGGTCATGTGCCTCTCGACCGGTTGGTTGAGACCAGTCATGTGACGGCTCACCAATTGGTCGAGAGGCTGAGTTAACCCCGCCTCCAGGGCGGGGTATAAATACCCAGCACTCCCGGCGGTCGTCCTTCTACTGTAATCGACCGCAGGGCTTAACATCTAGTACATTGAAATTTGTTCAGCAACTCGTCTCGCGTTCAATTGATGGTACATCACTGTCCATCCCCAACTCCATCACACCATCGTTGACGGCATTGCCTTTGGCTGTCTGAGGTTGGGAATTCCTTCTGCAAACCGTTCCTCCTCTCTAAATCTGTGCCCTCCTTTAACACGCGCCTTGAAACCTCCTTCTTGAACTACCTTACCTAATATCTATTTATGTAGCTCGGTGTCAAAGTTTACTGGTAATGCTCCTGGGAAGTGCCTCAGCAAGTTTTGCCAGGCTAGAAATGCTATATAAATGCAAACAGTTGTTTATTACCCTGCTCCATTGTCCAATTAGGCAACAATACTGAGAGTGACAACCACGTTCATTCTATGCTGGGCCCCATTCTGCTCCCTATAGTTCTCTGACATGCCCTTATTTTATCTGCATCATTTCACATGTCGCCTACATCCAGAATTCCCGCAACAACTGTCCATCCATTAATTCCGGCAATATATTTTGAAAACTGAGACTGTAAATGATTTAATAAAGGCAATGCCAGAAATTGGAAATGAAATTTGAAAATGATGGGGATTTTTTTTCTGCTTCAGTTCTGTGCCATCAGAGGCTAACCCCCATGTTTACACAGGTTCGTCACCATTTACGGAGCGAGAAAAGCAGGTTAGTAATTTGGCTACGTGTGAGAATCAGTAATTAGCCGTCTCGAGCCAGGATCCCAACCAAAGCCATACGTACAACTCATCAGAGGGAGGCTGTTCAGCCCAGCCTGTCTGTGCTAGCCCCCTGCACGAGCTAACCAGTTAAGTCCCTCTCCCCAACTCTTTTGTCACAGCACCACCATTTTTCCATCCTTTTTAAGTATTTATTTTCCTTTGAAACTTACGATCGAAATCAACTCCCACAGGCAGCAGATGTCAAATGCTCAATACTTGTTTCATCAATAACTTTCCCTCCCATCTCCCCATTCTCTGTTTGTTGGAGGTTGCAACAATGGGTAACTGGCAGGAGATGTGGTGTCAGCCGTATTGTTCAGCACACTGGGCTAAATCGCTGGCTTTTAAAGCAGACCAAGCAGGCCAGCAGCATGGTTCGATTCCCGTACCAGCCTCCCCAGGCAGGCGCCGGAATGTGGCGACTAGGGGCTTTTCACAGTAACTTCATTGAAGCCTACTCGTGACAATAAGCCATTTTCATTTTGTTGTTTCATTGGAGCTTTGCCTTGATCCCATTTCACCCCCACCCCCTCAACCCTTTCACGGGTCCAACCTTCTGTCAGAACCGAACATTCTTGTCCTGTCACGCAGCATGGAATTACACTTGACTTGGCTTTAGTCCTGTAAGTCAGACATGATTGGGAGCTTTGGGATGAGGTAGTTTGTCTGGCAGCCTGCACTGATGAATCAAATATTGTGGAGTGAATGGAAATCTTAGAGGATATCCCATTAGATCTTGACAGGGAGGATTTTAATCATGAATAAACATTCCAAAGAAAAGTGAAATGTTCTCCCGTTGCAGATTAAAATGAGAGGAAAGCAGGTGTTCCACATTGAGGTCTGCAATTGTCATGGAAAGATCTACGGTCTGCACACTGAGTGGCTGCAATACACTCACAGGAGAGATCACATCATCGACTAGGAGTATTGCAAATTTTAAGGGTATTCTGTGGTGAGGATTGGAAAAATTGTACTTTTATTTTGGTTTTATTGAGATACTGTCTATTTCAAACTCTCCCCACTCCTTGCGACAATAATAAAAAAGTTATACAGTGGCAGGCCATAAGACACAGGAGCAGAATTAGGCCACTCGGCCCATCGAGTCTGCTCTGTCAATTCAATCATGGCTGATATCTTTCTCATCCCATTCTCCTGCCTTCTCTCCCTAACCCCTGAGCCCCTTATTAATCAAGATGTGGAGATGCCGGCGTTGGACTGGGGTGAGCACAGTAAGAAGTCTCACAACACCAGGTTAAAGTCCAACAGGTTTGTTTCAAACACGAGCCTTCGGAGCACTGCTCCTTCCTCAGGTGAAGCAAGGTTAATCAAGAACCTATCTAACTCTGTCTTAAAGACACTCAGTGATTTGCCTCCACGGCCTTCTGCAGCAAAGAGTTCCACAGATTCACCACCCTCTGGCTGAAGTAGTTCCTCCCCATCTCGGTTGAAAAGGATCGTCCCTTTAGTCTGAGGCTGTGCCCTCTGGTTCTAGTTTTTCCTACAAGTGGAAACATCCTCTCCGCATCCACTCGATCCAGGCCTCAGTGAAATCGTGGAAACCTGTATCAGCTTGGTTTTGTGAGGAATTCCTAGAAGTCAGAGTTGACATTCTGTGTTACGATCAGTGCACTGTCTGTCTCTAGTTCCGCTACTCCAAGGGTCAGAATATATATTCAAATGATATTTCCAGCCAGTTTTGCAGCCAAGTATATGCTTTACTGAGAAGACACGGAGTGACTACGCAGTGCCCCAGGTTTCTTCACTAAACAACATTATAAAGTCAGTCTTTTCAAGCGGAAAGGCAGAGCTTATTAAAGCACAGGATGAAATATGAGATTATAATAATTACTCTTTCTTAATACCCGAACTCGCGCTCACCAAACAAAAAATAAAATAGGATCTTTGCCAAAAGAGTTCAAGGGCAAAAGGATAGACAGTGGAGTCCTTGAAATGGTGTCCGGGTTGGTTTCAAAGCGCTGGTTGGCCAAACAGTTAATGACACTTGCATCACTGTTCAGGCATACTTCGAGGAACTCCCCAAAGCAGCCTGTCAGTTTCAGAATGCAGAGCGATTTCAGAGCCACTTCCATTCCCTCTCTGCCTCGGGGCTGGCTTTGGAGGTTCAGGAGCTGCTCTGTTCGTTCCCCAAGCAATTGGTCTTCCTTTTGTTTCAAAGCAAAACCAAAATCAGCTTGTAAACACAACCTTCCAGGTACCTTTCTTCCCAAAGCCATAAACCACCCTGTGACCCTTCTGTAAACCTTTCAACGGGGTCAAGAGGATGCCGGCTTCTTTCAAATTGCTTAATTACCGTTTCTGTCTTTTCCAGGAAGAGCAGCAGCCAAAGTCCTTGCATTAACCCTTTAGGGAATAGTGACTTTTAAAAAGCACACATTTTCCCAGAATGTTTTCAGCCTTTGAAGATTGATGTACCAGCAATTGAACGCGAGACGAGTTGCTGAACAAAAGTATGGCTTTAATCTACTAGATGTTAGCCCTGCGGTCGATTACAGTAGAAGGACGACCGCCGGGAGTACTGGGTATTTATACCCCGCCCTGGAGGCGGGGTTAACTCAGCCTCGCGACCAATCAGGAAGCCGCCACATGACTGGTCTCAACCAACCGGTTGAGAGGCACATGACCGACCAGGGCCAATGGTAAGCCGGTGTTCTGCACCAATGGCAGGCAGCTATGCTAATCATACCACCACATTCACCCCTTGCAGAGAAAGAAGCCGGGTTGGGGGGGGGGGGGGTGTCAACAAGAGTTGGGGGGGGGGAGAACTGGTGGTATGAGTAGTAAGGAGAGAAAAAAAAATGTATCCTTGGCTTCCCATTGGCCCAGACATTTAGCAACAGTACATAGTGTCCATACAAGGTCCGTGGTGGTGTTGAAGTTAAATGAAGTTAAATACTCGATCAGCCTTTTCGTTGCCCGTGACGTCCTGGCAGACCGCCGCAGTGGAGTTGGTGACGTTGGTTCAGCCGATGGTGGTGGTTCAGCTGATGTCCTGGACTCCGGGAGCGATGGTCCTTGAACTGTCTCCCTACCCCGGGCTGGTGGTGGAGACGCCATGGATGGGTGAGGGGTGGCCTGGGTGGGGTGCTGGGGGAAAAGGGACGGGGGGGGTCTGTGGTGAAGGGGGGGAAGGCCGCACGCCGGCGGGTGCCAGGTCCCGGAGGGAGACCGTGTCCTGCCGACCGTCGGGGTACTCCACGTACGCATACTGCGGGTTAGCGTGGAGTAACTTGTTCCACCAACGGGTCGGACTTGTGCACCCGCACATGCTTCCGGAGCAAGATGGGTCCAGGGGCGGCCAGCCACGTCGGGAGAGGGGATCCGGAGGACGACTTCCTGGGGAAAACAAGAAGACGTTCATGAGGTGTCTGATTTGTTGTGGTACAGAGGAGGGAGCGGATAGAATGTAGGGCATCGGGGATAACCTCTTGCCATCGGGAAATAGGGAGATCTCTGGACCGGAGGGCCAGTAGTATGGTCTTCTAGATGGTACCATTCTCCCGCTTGACCTGTCCGTTACCCCGGGGGTTATAGCTGGTCGTCCTGCTAGAGGCAATGCCCCTGCTGAGCAGGAATTGACGCAGCTCGTCGCTCATAAAGGAGGATCCCCGATCGCTGTGTATGTACGCGGGGTAGCCGAACAGGGAGAAGATGGAGAGGAGGGCCTTAATGACTGTCGATGTGGTCATGTCGGGGCAGGGAATGGCGAAGGGGAAGCGGGAGAATTCATCGATCACCGTCAGGAAGTAAATGTTGCGGCTGCTAGAGGGAAGGGGCCCCTTGAAGTCTATGCTGAGATGTTCGAAGGGGCGGGATGCTTTGATCAGATGCGCGTGCTCGGGGCGGTAGAAGTGCGGTTTGCACTCTGCGCAGATGTGGCAGTCACGGGTTACTGTCCTGACTTCCTCGATGGAGTAGGGCAGGTTGTGTGTCTTAATGAAATGGTAGAAGCGGGCTACCCCTGGATGGCAGAGGTCCGCGTGGAGGGTGTGGAGGCGGTCTGTCTGCGCGCTGGCGCAGGTACCACGGGACAGGGCATCAGGAGGCTCATTGATCTTCCCAGGACGATACAAGATATCGTAGGTGTACGTGGACAACTCGATCCGCCACTCGTTCTTAATCTTGCCCCTCTGTGCATTATTGAACATGAAGGCTACTGACCGTTGGTCTGTGAGGAGGGTAAACTTACTGCCGGTCAAATAGTGCATCCAGTATCCCACAGCTTCGACTATGGTCTGGGCTTCCATTTCCACTGAGGCGTGGCGGAGTTCGGATGCCTGGAGGGTTCTGGAGAAGAAGGCCACGGGTCTGCCCACTTGGTTCAGGGTGGCCGCCAGAGCTACTTCTGATGCGTCGCTCTCGACCTGGAAGGGGAGGGACTCGTTGATGGCACGCATCGTGGCCTTTGCGATGTCCGCTTTGATGCGGCTAAAGGCCTGGCAGGCCTCTGTCGACGGCGGGAAGGTCGTGGTTTGAATGAGGGGACGGGCCTTGTCAGCGTAGTTGGGAACCCATTGGGCGTAGTAAGCGAAGAACCCCAGGCAGCGTTTGAGGGATTTGGGGGTACTGGGGAGAGGGAGTTCCATCAGGGGGTGCATGCGTCCGGGGTCGGGGACTATCACTCCGTTACACACTACGTAGCTGAGGATGGCTAGACGGCCGGTGCTAAACACGCACTTATCCTTATTGTAAGTCAGGTTAAGGAGTTTTGTGGTTTGGAGGAATTTTCGGAGGTTGGTGTCGTGGTCCTGCTGGTCGTGGCCGCAGATGGTGACATTATCGAGATACGGGAAGGTAGCCCGTAATCTGTATTTGTCGACCATTCGGTCCATCTCCCGTTGGAAGACCGAGACCCCATTTGTGACACCGAATGGAACCCTCAGGAAGTGGTAGAGGCGCCCATCTGCCTCGAACGCGGTGTACAGTCGGTCACTCGTGCGGATGGGGAGCTGGTGATAAGCGGATTGAGGTCCACCGTGGAGAAGACTTTGTATTTCGCAATCTCGTTTACCATGGCGGAAATATGGGGGAGAGTTGCGTAAACCGGTTGATGGTCTGGCTATAGTCGATGACCATCCGGTTTTTCTCCCCAGTCCGGACCACCAGCACTTGGGCTCGCCAGGGACTGTTGCTGGCCTCGATGACCCCTTCCGTCAGCAACCTCTGGACCTCGGACCTGATGAAGGACCGGTCCTGGGTGCTGTACCGTCTGCTCCGGGTCGCGACGGGTTTGCAATCGGGGGTGAGATTAGCAAACAAGGAGGGGGGTCCACTTTGAGGGACGCGAGGCTGCAGACAGTGAGGGGGGATATAGGGCCGCCGAATTGGAAGGTCAAGCTCTGCAGGTTGCACTGGAAGTCCAGTCCTAGGAGCGCCGGTGCGCAAAGGTTGGGGAGGACAAGGAGTTTATAATTTTTAAAAACCTTCCCCTGGACCGTGAGGTCCGCGATGCAGCACCCGGTGATGCGGACAGAGTGCGAACCTGAGGCTAACCCGATTTTGTGTTTTACAGGGTGGACAGGGAGCGCGCAGCGTCTTACCGTGTCAGGGTGTACAAAGCTTTCCGTGCTCCCGGAGTCCAGCAGGCAGTCCGTCTCATGCCCGTTGAGGTGGATTTGCGTCGTTGTCTTGGCGAGCGTGCGTGGACGTGACTGGTCGAGCTGAATAGCCGCGAGCCGTGGAGAAAATCCATAATCGTCGTCGTCGGCCGAGTGGGTGCTGGCAGGACCTTGTGTGCCAGTCCAGGATGGCGGCGCCCAGGGCCCGCACGTGGCATCCGGGGCCCAAGATGGCGGCGCCCGCAGGACCCTCGTGGTTGCTGGGGGCGGGGTTAGCGGTGCCGGTGGGCCGATCGGAGCGGCTGATAGCGGGGGCAGAGAGGCGCGCAGGCCGGGCGCAGGGGCCCAGGGGCGGGGAGTGGGGGGGGGGAGATTGACGCGGTGTGCTGGAAGGGCCCGGAGGAGGAGATACCCGGTCGCTGCGCGGCACAGCAGCGACCGACTTGGTCTGGCAGACCGACGAAAAGTGGCCCTTCTTCCCGCAGCTCTTACAAAGGGCGGAACGGGCCGGGCAGCACGGGCGGGGGTGTTTGGCAAGCCCACAGAAATAGCATCGGGGCCCCACGAACTTGTCGGGGCATCCTGCGGCGCAGGCTTGAGGGGGGTCGGGAGAGGCGGATGGCGGTGGGGAAGCGTGCCAGGAGGCCTAGGGCGCTGCAGCGCGGCTGGGGACATAGGCGCGGGCGTTTAAGTCGGCGACCTCCAGGGAGGTGGAGAGAGTCCGTGCCTCAGTTAGGCTGAGGTCGTCTTTTTCCAGCATCCGCTGGCGGATAGCGGCAGACTGCATCCCAGCCACGTAAGCGTCTCTGATCAAAAGTTCCTTGGGCTCCGTGGCTGAAACTTGGAGGCAGGAGCAAATCCTCCCCAGGACAGCGAGGGCCTGGAATAACTCATCTAAGGACTCTCCGTGCAACTGTTGTCTGGTAGCCAGCAGATGTCGGGCGTACACTCGGTTTACCGGCTTGAGAAATTGTCCTTTTAGCTTATCCATGGCCACATTATTAACTCAGCCTCTTGACCAATCGTGGAACCGTCACATGACTGGTCTCAACCAACCGGTCGAGAGGCACATGACCGACCAGGGCCAATGGTAAGCCGGTGTTCTGCACCAATGGCAGGCAGCTATGCTAATCATACCACCACAAAGATGAACCATTTTTCTGTGACTGAAGTGTTTATGACAGGAAGCTGACCTGTCAGGAGGTCAGTACTGAGGGAGTGCTCCACTGTCAGAGGGTCAGTACTGAGGGAGTGCTGCACTGTCAGAGGGTCAGTACTGAGGGAGTGCTGCACTGTCAGAGGGTCAATACTGAGAAGCACAGCAGTGTCAGAGGGTCAGTACTGAGGGAGTGCAGCACTGTCAGAGGGTCAGCACTGAGGGAGTGCTGCACTGTCAGAGGATCAGTACTGAGGAAATGCTGCACTGTCAGAGGGTCAATACTGAGGGAGTGCTGCACTGTCAGAGAGTCAGTTCTGAAGGAGTGCCGCACTGTCAGAGGGTCAGTACTGAGAGAGTGCTGCACTGTCAGAGGGTCAGTACTGAGGGAGTGCTGCACTGTCAGAGGGTCAGTACTGAGGGAATGCTGCACTGTCGGAGGGTCAGTACTGCGGGAGTGCTGTACTGTCAGAGGGTCAGTACTGAGGGAGCGCTGCACTGTCAGAGGAGGTTGTTGGGGAGGCTGGGGGTGGGGTGGGCTGGATTTGCATTGTGGAGGTCCTCCAATGGACATTGGGAGCACCAATGTTAAATATGACCCACCGCACGCCAGGGCCATGCTTGTAAATACTTGCACAAAACCGCACCCGTGTGAATCCTGGCCGAGAGGCCTGGAGCATCACGGAGGCCTGGGGCAGAATGGAGGCCTGGGGCAGAATGGAGGCCTAGGGCAGAATGGAGGCCTGGAGACGAATGGAGGCCTGGAGCATCCCGGAGGCTTGGAGAATCCCGGAGGCCTGGGGCAGAATGGAGGCCTAGGGCAGAATGGAGGCCTAGGGCAGAATTGTGGCCTGAGGCAGAATGGAGGCCTGGGGCAGAATGGAGGCCTGGGGCAGAATGGAGGCCTAGGGCAGAATGGAGGCCTGGGGCAGAATGGAGGCCTGGGGCAGAATGGAGGCCTGGGGCAGAATGGAGGCCTGGGGCAGAATGGAGGCCTGGAGACGAATGGAGGCCTGGGGCAGAATGGAGGCCTGGGGCAGAATGGAGGCCTGGGGCAGAATGGAGGCCTGGAGACGAATGGAGGCCTGGAGACGAATGGAGGCCTGGGGCAGAATGGAGGCCTGGAGCAGAATGGAGGCCTGGAGCAGAATGGAGGCCTGGGGCAGAATGGAGGCCTGGAGCAGAATGGAGGCCTGGAGCATCCCGGAGGCCTGGGGCAGAATGGATGCCTGGGGCAGAATGGAGGCCTGGGGCAAAATGGAGGCCTGGGGCAGAATGGAGGCCTGGAGCAGAATGGAGGCCTGGAGCATCCCGGAGGCCTGGGGCAGAATGGAGGCCTGAGACATCCCGGAGGCCTGGAGAATGGGTTTCCAGCCCATTGACCGGATGCAAGTGGGTTCAAAAGCATCGGAACGGGCACCAGATGCTGATCCCATTTTCTGCCCGATGCCTGATTCTCTGCTACATCGGGAACCCCGCTATTGGCAGCGGAGAATCCACCCCTATGTCTCACATATTTGTTGGTTTCTATAATAATGCGAGGTATCACTGAGAAGACTGCTTGTGTCATGAAGAGGTCTATTGGAAACATCAAAGTGGCCTGAAGAGATACAGGCACAGGGATATATCATACAGGTCTTTACTGTGTTCACACTGCCCAGGGCCCCTGCTCCTAGGGTCTCGTGCTTTTCCCCTTTTGGTCATGGTCATGCGCTCCCCGGAATAGGCTCTGAGCACGTCATGTGGCCTGTGAGATATTGCCCTTTAAAGGGGCCACGCTACCATATTCCTCCCTTTGTAAATCCCTCAACACATATTTATGCAATACAGGTTGTTTACAGTTAATGTACAATGGGGGCAGAAATACAAAAGGGAGGTGTTGGGGGGGGGGGGGGGGGGGGGGCGGAAGGGGGGGGGGGGCTGTGCAGCAATAAAGTACAGTCCTTCATATAGTCAGTCTGTCAGGGAGGTTCACAGTCCTGGTGGTTCAGTTTCCTGATTGGTTTCTCCACCAGTGAGGCAGTGTATTCATCAACAGCAGGAGGTTGCTTCGAGGTCTCGACAGGACCTTCTCCAGTCCCCTCAGGAAGGACCTCTGCTGAACCTCCACCAGATCAACCTGTTCAGTTGTTGGGGCTGAAGCCTCATGGTTCCTTATATGGTCGACATTCTTCCGCATGCGTCTTCCCTGTAATTCCACCTAAAGTTGAGACAGGACCAGATTTGGCCACAATTCTTCCAGGTATCCACGATGGACTGGGTGCAAAGTTCCTTACAAAACGCCATGTCACTGGTATTAAACGGTCTGTTGCCCTTCACTGAATTGTGACACTTGTGATGGAGGGCTTGCCTCACCTCCATGCTCTTTCTGCTGGGCAATTCGAGGCCGGGTGATAAGGCATGGTTCAGACATGATGCCTGTATTAGTCTGCATAGATTGTTGAAATGCCTCCCCCATGAAAGCCATGCCATTATTGGAAACCAATGCCTCTGGAAGGCCCTGCATGGTGAAAATGCACCTCAGGGTTTGGATAGTGGCTGCTGAGGTTGTGGACCCCATCTCCTGGACATGCAGCCACTTGGAGTAGATGTCCACCAGCATCAAAAACAGTCTTCACAGGAAGGGACCAGGGAAATCAATATGTAACCTTGTCCATGGCCAGCCAGGCTACTCCTATGGACGAAGGTGAGCCACAGGCGACAGGGTTTGCTGTGACTAGTCAGAAGTCACAATGTCGAACCAGGTTCACAATATCTTTGTCAATACACAGCCACCATGTTAGCTCCTGGCCAACATTTCCATGCCAGGGTGCACACTGTGATACTTCTGCAACAGGGGCTCTCTTGCTGGGGGGTTGTACCACCACCCAGTAACGCCAAAGCAATACCCCGTCTTCACAAATGAGTTAGTCGTTCCTCAGTTGGTAGGGCCTGAGCTGATCTGGCTTGTTGTGCCTGAGAACCATTCATTAAACCTTCAAGAGGACTCTGTCACATTGGGTCCAGTTCCTGATGTGGATTGAGGAGACTGGCAGAGTACCAGGAAATTCAACACCAGGACAATCTCTTGTGTCACAGGGGGTTGGGCCAGACTTTGGGGGAATGGGAGCAGACTCAGGGCATCAGTATAGGAGATCTGTGTCCCTGCTCATTGTTGGTAATTGGAGCTATAAGCCACCAATAGAAAGGCCCACCTTTTCACCCTGGCCAATGCAATCAGTGAAATTGGTTTATCCCCGTGGAATAGCCTGGTTGTGGCTTGTGTCGGTTACAATAGTGAACCAGCGGCCGTACACATACTGACGCCGTTTTGTAACGTTGTATATCACAGCTAGGCCCTACTTTTCAAATTGTGCATTCTTACGTTCTGCATCGGTCAGTGCTTGGGAGACAAAGGCGATGGAGCTGTTAGTGCCATCCTCTGTCATGTGGGACAGGGTCCCTATACCATATGGCAAAGCGTCGCAGGTCAAGACTATCCCTTTTCCTGGGTCGAAACGGCCCAACAGACTGTAGGGCCTGTTTGATTTGGTGGGAAGTTAGCTTTTCCGGGTCTTTCCAATATCTGACTTGGTGCTTTTTCAAAAGGAGGTGTTGTGTCACTAACATAGTTGCCAAATTAGGGATGAACTGGCTGTAGTAATTTACCATGTCCAGAAACTGTTTTAATTCTGCACCAGTCTTGGCACAGGAACTTCTTTGATGGCTTCTACCTTCTACCTGACTCTCTGAAAATCATCCCCATGCCCTAATTCTCCCAACCCTGACAAACAACAGCAAAGCACCACGGAGGGGGAGGGGGGGAAATCAAATGAAAACACAAGTTCTATGTTTGTTCCGCAAATCTTCAATTCCAGAAAAATTAATGCAA
This sequence comes from Scyliorhinus canicula, assembly GCF_902713615.1. Taxonomy (NCBI): domain Eukaryota; kingdom Metazoa; phylum Chordata; class Chondrichthyes; order Carcharhiniformes; family Scyliorhinidae; genus Scyliorhinus; species Scyliorhinus canicula. Next base: position 303,997,303 of record NC_052146.1, read on the forward strand.
GAGAAACAATATTTAAATAGCTTTGCTGTCGTCACAGTATTTTACATTTTGGCTTCTGAATGATGTTTGCATTCGCTGCGAGAGAGATATTTCTCTGAAAGTTAAGATTCATTTTTTTTGCTCCCTCTTTGATCTTCAGAGTTTTCCTCCAAGTCCCTCTTTGATCTCCTGAAAATATACACAGGTCCAGGTTTGGTTTCCCTGCGGATCTTTGAAGTGTCTTCCAGGACTTACTTACTGACCCTGACACCGACCCAGGAAATCAAAACGTTAGCCGATGCGTCACACATGCTCAGGGCCTTTCGGAGGAGGGAGTGGGTTAAGGATGGGGAACAGGGAGGGTAGAGTGGAGCACTTTGGGATAACTACCTCTGTTACCGAGTGCTGATGCCGAGCGATCGGTGTGAATGTTTAGACCGAGAGCTAATTTGGTCCGCTTGCAATGGAATGGAGTTCCAGCCTATATCCCATCTGTTCCACCAATGAATCACAGACATGGCCCCATCTGCTGCCGCCTCCTCACTGATAGTGTCAAATTCACCTGCTGTCAGTCTGTTTCCCAGATGCCTCTCCCCCATCCCCCACCACGCTTCCACCATCACTGCTTGGATGATTTTGAAAGCAAATTCCACAGACAACATTCAGCTCCTTTGCACGCCATGACACGAGGAGTGCTGTGGGTTTGGAAGAGGAAAGGAAGAATTCAGAGGCAAAATGGGTGCCAGATGGACAAACTTTAAACAGCCCTTTTTGTTTTTCAGCTTCTCCAATTGATGTGGAGTCTGGTGTCCTATTGGGTTGAGGACAACGCTCCAAGGGAATAGACAAAGCAAGTGCCATATTTAATAAATGGACCCACCCTGAGGGGAAACATTTATTTCTAACTCTTTTATCCCTGTTAGTTGGGGGAAATAAACACGGTGTAAAATAAAGTGGCCACCAACTCTACCTGCACAGCCCACCAACTCTACCTGCACAGCCCACCAACTCTATCTGCACAGCCCACCGACTCTACCTGCACAGCCCACCGACTCTACCTGCACAGCCCACCCACTCTATCTGCACAGTCCACCCACTCTATCTGTACAGCCCACCGACTCTACCTGCACAGCCCACCGACTCTATCTGCACAGCCCACCGACTCTACCTGCACAGCCCACCTACTCTATCTGCACAGCCCACCGACTCTATCTGCACAGCCCACCGACTCTATCTGCACAGCCCACCGACTCTACCTGCACAGCCCACCGACTTTACCTGCACAGCCCACCTACTCTATCTGCACAGCCCACCGACTCTACCTGCACAGCCCACCTACTCTATCTGCACGGCTTCAAATAAAATAGCTCCTGAGATGTGGGTATGAAGGACACAGTCTCAGGATAAGGGATCGATTGTTTAGGACTCTGAAGAGGAGGAATCTATTCACTCAAAGGGTTGTGGATCTTTGGAATTCTCTACCCCAGGGAGTTGAGGATAGTTTGTGGTTTGGTTTCCACCATGTGGCTCTCACTTCAGGTAAATTGTGGTCTGTTTTGGATTGGGGTGATTTCCCACTACTTATGAGTGGGACTAACTCCAGAGGTTTTCTGAATATGGTCCTTTATTTAGACCAGAATACATTCCAAGCTTCTGGGTAAATCCATCTGTCTCTTGCACAAACTATTCCATCAGGTTGTCTCAGTCACTTGCACATGACGGTTGATCTCACTGTTACATAAAAATGTAAGAACAAAACAACTAGGAGCTGGAGTAGGCCATCTGGCCCCTCGAGCCTGCTCCGCCATTCAATGACATCATGGCTGATCTTTTGTAAGAAGTCTTACGACACCAGGTGATTCACCTGAGGAAGGAGCTGCGTTCCGAAAGCTCGTGTTTGAAACAAACCTGTTGGACTTTAACCTGGTGTTGTAAGAATTCTTGCTGTGTGCGGTGAATGTGATTCACACGGGATTATAATCTGTATATATATGTGTCTATATTGTAAGTGCAGTTGCACTACCTGACCACCAGGGGGAGTAGCTCTGGGAATGCTCGAGAATTGTACTGGGCTTCTCCCTTGGTTCCGCCCAGGACTCCTCCCCCTGGAGCTGCTGTATAAAGATCAGTGCCACATGGTAAGCCGGCCAGTTCACCGAAAGTTCAATGGCTAACCGGCTGGCTCTGTTGTGAGTATATTAAAACCGCTATTCTAATCCTACAAGCACGTGTCCGTTGAATTGTTGGTTCCAACAATTTAATATTCTCAGGAAACAGTCGAAGAAATCATGGAAGCAGCACTCAAGCCCGGACGCCTAGAACTCGACCCACAGGATGCAGAGGCTAAGGAAATTTTTTCCCACTGGCTGAGAAGTTTTAAAGCCTACCTGGCAGAAGCCAGCACCGCCGGAACAACGGAGGAACAAAAACTCAGCCTACTGCACGTGAGGGTAAGCCACAGAATCTCCACACAGCTAAATCCGGCCGGTTCTTACACCGCAGCGCTGGCAATATTGGACAAAATGTACGTTAGGCCCATTAACAAGGTTTATGCATGCCACGTGTTTACGACTCGCCGCCAGCGGCCTACAGAAACGCTAGCCGAGTTTGTAAGGGAATTGAACAATCTTTCCAATGACTGTAATTATCAAGCCGTTACCGCGGCTGAACATAGGGAGATTGCTCTGCGGGACGTTTTCGTGGCGGGCCTTAAGCCTAACTATGTGCGCCAAAGGCTGCTAGAAAAAGGGGGCCCAGGACTTAGACACTACTGTGGAGGCTGCTACCACTATGGAAATTTCCTTCCGCAGCCTCATCTCGTTTCCCGCAGACGCCGCGACCTCATCGTGGACCCCCAAGCCTGTGCCGCATGGCCCCCCAGCAACCACGCTGCCAAAGCCAGTTACTCTGCTGCCCCAGCCAGTTACTCTGCTGCCCCAGCCAGTTACTCTGCTGCCCCAGCCAGTTACTCTGCTGCCCCAGCCAGCTACTCAGCTGCCCCAGCCAGTTACTCTGCTGCTCCAGCCAGCTACTCGGCTGCCCCAGCCAGTTACTCTGCTGCTCCAGCCAGCTACTCGGCTGCCCCAGCCTGCTACTCAGCTGCTCCAGCCAGCTACTCAGCTGCCCCAGCCTGCCATTTCTGTGGCCAAAGCCAGCACCCGCGGCAGCACTGCCCAGCCCGATCCGCGACCTGCAGCAGCTGTGGGCGAAAAGGACACTATGCCAGAGTGTGTCTGGCGAAGAAAGCCCCAGCCTCTAACCCTCCCACGGCTCAAAGCACTTGTTCCCTGAATTCACAGGCCTGCAGGCCCCGAAATGCTGCAGCCTGTATGCCGACTCCGCCCCCACCCGACATGTGCGACTCATGGGGTCAGCCATCTTGGCAATCCTCCTCCATGTGGCCAGCCATGTGCGACTCATGGGGGCAGCCATCTTGGCAATCCTCCTCCATGCAGCCGGCCATGTGCGACTCATGGGGGCGGCCATCTTGGGATCCATCCCCTTCAAACTCTGAAACTCACCTCGACGACTACGAACTCAGAGGGCAGTCATCACGGGGCCACTCCAGCACAGCTGATTGAGCCGCCGACTACCCGCAACTTAGCGCAGTCACCCTGGATCAATCCCGCCCCAAGCACCTACGAAGTTCGATGGCGGAGGTCCAGATCAACGAGTACAGCACGCCATGCCTCTTTGACTCCGGGAGCACCGAGAGTTTTATACATCCAGAGCTGGTAAGACGCTGTTCGCTTTCTATTTTTCCGGTGAGCCAAACTATCGCCCTCGCTTCGGGCTCCCACTCAATCCAAATCCAAGGACGCACAGTTGTTACGCTCACAATTCGAGGCGCTAATTATTCTAAATTTAAACTTTATGTCCTGCCCGACCTCTGCGCGCCACTCATATTAGGCCTGGATTAGGCCTGCGCATCTCCCCCCCTCCGCTCTTCGCCAATCTCACTCCAGATTGCAAGCCAGTTTCTACTCGCAGCAGGCGATACAGCCTACAGGATAGGGTCTTTATCCGATCGGAGGTCCGACGGCTGCTCAGTGAGGGGATCATAGAGGCCAGTAATAGTCCCTGGAGAGCTCAGGTGGTGGTCGTCAAGACCGGGGAAAAATTTTGCATGGTCGTCGACTATAGCCAGACCATAAATCGCTTTGAAATGAAATGAAAATCGCTTATTGTCACGAGTAGGCTTCAAATGAAGTTACTGTGAAAAGCCCCTAGTCGCCACATTCCGGCACCTGTTCGGGGAGGCTGTTACGGGAATCGAACCGTGCTGCTGGCTTGCCTTGGTCTGCTTTCAAAGCCAGCGATAAGCCCTGTGAGCTAAACAGCCCCTGTTTACGCTCCTAGACGCGTATCCTCTCCCCAAAATTGCAGACATGGTTAATCAGATCGCCCAATATCGGCTATTTTCCACGGTGGATCTGAAGTCTGCATACCACCAGCTCCCAATCCGCCCGGAGGATCGCCACTACACGGCGTTCGAGGCCGATGGCCGCCTCTTCCATTTCCTCCGGGTCTCTTTCAGCGTCACTAACGGGGTTTCGGTGTTCCAACGAGCAATGGACCGAATGGTAGACCAGTACGGGCTGCGGGCCATGTTTCCGTATCCGGACAATGTTACCATCTGCGGCTATGACCGGCAGGACCACGACGCCAACCTCCACCGTTTTCTCCAAACGGCAAAGAAATTAAATCTCACTTATAACAAAGAGAAATGCGTTTTCCGCACAAACAGACTGGCCATCCTCGGCTACGTCGTGGAGAACGGAGTCCTGGGCCCAGACCCGGACTGCATGCTTAGAACTCCCCCTCCCTCATTGCCCCAAGGCCCTCAAATGGTGCTTGGGGTTCTTCTCATACTACGCCCAGTGGGTCCCTCAATATGCGGACAAAGCCCGCCCACTCTTTAAGGCCACACGATTTCCCCTGTCATCCGAGGCACGCCAGGCCTTCGACGGCATCAAGGGGGACATCGCCAAAGCAGCCATGCGGGCGGTGGATGAATCCACTCCCTTTCAGGTTGAGAGCGACGCCTCAGAGGTAGCTCTAGCAGCCAGTTTAAATCAGGCAGGGAGGCCCGTTGCATTTTTCTCCCGTACCCTATCTGCTTCAGATCTCCGACACTCCTCAGTCGAGAAGGAAGCACAAGCCATCGTGGAGGCTGTTCTTCACTGGAGGCACTACCTCGCAGGTAGGAGGTTCACCCTCATCACTGGCCAACGATCGGTTGCCTTTATGTTTGACAACTCGCAAAGGGGCAAAATTAGAAAATATAAAATCCTTCGGTGGAGGATCGAACTCTCCACCTATATTTACGATATTAAATATCGACCGGGGAAGCTCAACGAGCCCTCGGATGCCCTATCCCGCGGGACATGCGCCAGCGCGCAGATCAGCCGTCTGAAAGCCATCCACGTGGACCTCTGCCATCCAGGGGTCACCCGGCTCGCCCACTACATCAGAGCCCGAAACCTGCCTTTCTCCAACGAGGAGGTAAAAGCGGTCACCAGGGTCTGCCCGATCTGTGCAGAGTGCAAACCGCACTTCTGTAGACCAGACAGGGCCCACCTGGTCAAGGCTTCTAGGCCCTTTGAACGCCATGCGATCGATTTCAAAGGGCCACTCCCCTCCACTAACAAGAACATTTATTTTCTCAACATCATCGAGGAGTTCTCCCGATTCCCTTTTGCTATTCCATGCCCTGATATGACCTCCCACACAGTCATTAGGGCCCTGCATAGTGTCTTCACCCTGTTCGGTTTCCCCAGCTCCGTGCACAGCAACCGGGGTTCGTCCTTTATGAGCGACGAGCTGCGTCAGTACCTGCTCGACAAGGGCATCGCCTCGAGCAGGACTACCAGCTATAACCCCAGGGGGAACGGACAGGTGGAGAGGGAGAATGCGATGGTCTGGAAGACCGTCCTACTGACCCTCTGGTCTAGAAAACTCCAAGTCTCCCAATGGCAAGAAGTCCTCCCAGACGGCGTCCACGCAATCAGATCCCTCCTCTGTACAGCTACAAATCAAACCCCTCACGAGCGACTCTTCAATTTTTCTAGGGGCACTACCACGGGAGTCTCACTTCCGGCGTGGCTGAGGACACCAGGCCCGGTCCTCCTAAGGAAGCACGTCAGGGGGCACAAAACTGACCCCCTTGTTGAAAAGGTGCGCCTCCTCCATTCCAACCCCCAGTACGCATTTGTGGAGTTCCCGGACGGTCGCCAGGACACAGTATCCCTTCGGGACCTGGCACCCGCTGGATCCAGGGCGCCCCCTACCCTCACTGAGGAACCCCTTACCCCGTTCCCTATGCTGCCGCCCCCTCGTGCCCCCGATTCCGCAAGCTCACCCCACCGGTTACACGAGCCAGAACCAGCCTGCCCCCAGCGCCCCCAGTCTCCGGTCGAGCCAGAGGTGTATAAAGTTTGGACGAGACCCGCCCCGGAGTCTGCCATCGTACCCCAGCTCTCAACACCCACCCAGCCACCGCAAGAGGCTGCAACCCCGATGCTCCGCAGGTCGAAATGAACAATTTGTCCACCAGACAGACTAACTCTGTGAGCTACCACCCCCGCTGGACTCGATTTTTTTCACAGGAGGTGAATGTGGTGAATGTGATTCACACCGGATTATAATCTGTATATACATGTGCCTATATTGTAAGTGCAGTTGCACTACCTGACTACCAGGGGGAGTATCTCTGGGAATGCTCAAGAATTGTACTGGGCTTCTCCCTTGGTTCCGCCCAGGACTCCTCCCCCTGGAGCTGCTGTATAAAGATCAGTGCCACATGGTCAGCCGGCCAGTTCACCGAAAGTTCAATGGCTAACCGGCTGGCTCTGTTGTGAATATATTAAAACCGCTATTCTAATCCTACAAATAAGAGTCCGTAGAATTGTTGGTTCCAACACTGTGCTCACCCCAGTCCAACGCCGGCATCTCCACATCGTGATCTTTTGTGGACTCAACTCCACTTTCTGGCCTGAACACCATAACCCTTAATCCCTTTATTCTTCAAAAAACTATCTATCACTATCTTTAAAAAATTTAATGAAGGAGCCTCAACTGCTTCACTGAGCAAGGATTCCATAGATTCACAACCCTTTGGGTGAAGAAGTTCCTCCTAAACTCAGTCCTAAATCTACTTCCCCTTATTTTGAGGCTATGCCCCCTAGTTCTGCTTTCACCCAGCAGTGGAAACAACCTGCCCGCATCTATCCTATCTATTCCCTTCATAATTTTATATGTTTCTATAAGATCCCCCCCCCCCCCCCCCCCCCCCGCATCCTTCTAAATTCCAACGAGTACAGTCCCAGTCTACTCAACCTCTCCTCATAATCCAACCCCTTCAGCTCTGGGATTAACCGAGTGAATCTCCTCTGCACACCCTCCAGCGCCAGTACGTCCTTTCTCAGGTAAGGAGACCAAAACTGAACACAATACTCCAGGTGTGGCCTCACTAACATCTTATACAATTGCAGCATAACCTCCCCAGCCTTAAACATCCTGGGTGGGATTCTCCGACCCCCCCCAAAGGGGTGTAGAATCGCCCGGGTTCGGCGTGAATCCCGCCCCCGCCGTCCTCCGAACTCTCCGCGCCACAAAATTTGCCCCGGCGTGAATCGCGCTGCCCGCCTCGGTGAATGGCGGGGACTGGCGCGATACTATGGGCCCCTAGGCTGCCCGAATTCTCCCAGCTGGATGGGCTAAAGTCCCGCCGATGTGACCACGGTCACGTTGACATAAATTAAAACACCTATATAACGGCATCAACCAGTGCTGATGGTTGACGCCGCACAGCGCGGAGTTAGGGGGCGAGTGCCGGAGATGTTGGGAGCGACAGCCGGGGGGGGGGGGGGGGGGGGGGGGGCGAGAGCCGGGGAGGGGGCCGAGTGCCGGGGAGGGGGGGGAGCGAGTGCCGGGGAGGGGGGTGGGAGTGCCAGGGAGAGGGGGAGAGTGCTGGGGAGGGGGGGGGGCGAGTGCCGGGGTGGTGGGGGCGAGTGCCGGGCAGAGGGGGCGAGTGCAGGGGAGGTGGGGGCGAGTGCCAGGCAGAGGGGGCGAGTGCCAGGGAGGTGGGGGCGAGTGTCGGGGAGGGGGGCCGAGTTCCGGGGGTGTGTGTGATGAGGAGGATATGTGTGTGGGGGGGGGGGGGGGGGGGGGGTGGAGGGGTGTGTGTGTGGAGGGAGGGGTTTGCAGGGGGGTGGCGAGGTGGGGAGGGGAGGGCGTGCGCCGGGGAGGGGGGAGATGGCGTGCGCTGGGGAGGGGGGGCGAGTGCCGGGGAGAGGTGGGGGGGTGTAGTGCCGGGGAGGGGAGAGTGCCGGGGGAGGGGGGGTGAGTGCGGGGGAGAGGGGGGGGAGCGCCGGGGAGGGGCGAGTGCTGGGGAGGGGGGGGCAAGTGCCGGGGAGGTGGGGGCGAGTGCCGGGGAGAGGGGGCGAGTGCCGGGGAGGTGGGGGCGAGTGCCGGGCAGAGGGGGCGAGTGCCGGGGAGGTTTGGGTGATTGCCGGGGAAAGGGGGCGAGTGCCGGGGAGGTGGGGGCGAGTGCCGGGCAGAGGTGGGGGGGTGTAGTGCCGGGGAGGGGAGAGTGCCGGGGAGGGGGGGTGAGTGCGGGGGAGAGGGGGGGAGCGCCGGGGAGGTGGGGGCGAGTGCCGGGCAGAGGGGGCGAGTGCCGGGGAGGTGGGGGCGAGTGCCGGGTAGAGGGGGAAAGTACCGGGGAGGTGGGGGCGAGTGCCGGGCAGTGGGGGCGAGTGCCGGGGAGGTGGGGGCCAGTGCCTGGCAGAGGGGGCGAGTGCTGGGGAGGTGGGTGCGAGTGCCGGGTAGAGGGGGAAAGTACCGGGGAGGGGGGGCGAGTGCCGGGGAGGTGGGGGTGAGTGCCGGGCAGAGGGGGCAAATGCCGGGGAGGGGGGGGGCGAGTGCCGGGGAAGTGGGGGTGAGTGCCAGGCAGAGGGGGTGAGTGCCGGGGAGGTGGGGGCGAGTGCCGGGTAGAGGGGGCAAGTACCGGGGAGGGGGGGGCGAGTGCCGGGGGAGGTGGGGGTGAGTGCCGGGCAGAGGGGGCAAATGCCGGGGAGGGGGGGGGCGAGTGCCGGGTAGAGGGGGCAAGTACCGGGGAGGGGGGGGGGAGGCGAGTGCCGGGGAGGTGGGGGTGAGTGCCGGGCAGAGGGTCGAGTGCCGGGGAGGTGGGGGCGAGTGACGGGGAGGTGGGGGCGAGTGCCGGGCAGAGGGGGCGAGTGCCGGGGAGGTGGGGGCGAGTGCCGGGGAGGTGGGGGCGAGTGCTGGGGAGGTGGGGGTGAGTGCCCGGGGATGAGGGGGCAAATGCCGGGGAGATGGGGCAAATGCCGGGGAGGGGGGCAAATCCCGGGGAGGGGGTGTTAATGCCGAGGGGGGGGACAATGCCGGGACGAGGGTGCGAGTGCCGGGGAAGGGGGGGGGCAAGTGCCGGGGAGGTGGGGGCGAGTGCCAGGGAGAGGGGGCAAGTGCCGGGGGGGGGGGGGGGGGGGGGGCTAGTGCCGGGGAGAGGGGGCGAGTGCCGGGGAGGGGGGGGGAGCAAATGCCGGGGAGGGGGGCGAGTGCCGGGGAGGGGGGGGGGCAAGTGCCGGGGAGGGGGGCGAGTGCCAGGGAGGGGGGGAGGAAATGCCGGGGCGGGGGGCGAGTGATGGGGAGGGGGTGTGTGTGTGGGGGGGTGTGGAGGGGGGTGTGTGGAGGGGGGGTGTGGTGGGTGAGTGTGTGTCTGGAGGTGGGGGGGGTGTGTGGGGGGTGTGGAGGGGGGTGTGTGGAGGGGGTGTGTGGAGGGTGAGTGTGTGTCTGGAGGTGGGGGGGTGTGGAGGGGGGTGTGTATGCGGAGGTGGGAATGTGTGGAGGGAGGGGTTTTCAGGGGGGTGGAGAGGTGGGGAGGGGAGGGCGTGCGCCGGGGAAAGTGGGAGAGGGCGAGTGCTGGGGAGAGGGGGGAGTGCCGGGGAGGGGGGAGAGTGCCGGGGAGATGGGGGGTGAGTGCAGGGGAGGGGGGGGGGAAGTGCCGGGGGGGGGGGGGGCGAGTGCCGGGGAGAGGGGGGTGAGTGCAGGGGAGGTGGGGAGCGATTGCTGGGGAGGGGGGGGGCGAGTGCCGGGAAGAGGGGGCAAATGCCGGGGAGGTGGGGGCGAGTGCCGGGCAGAGAGGGCGAGTATCGGGGAGGGGGGGCGAGTGCCGGGGAAGGGGCAAATGCCGGGGAGAGGGGGCAAATGCCAGGGAGGGGGGGGGGCGAGTGCCGAGGCGGGGGGGTGGGGCAATGCCGGGGCGAGGGTGCAAGTGCCGGGGGGGGGGGGGGGCGAGTGCCGGGGAGGTGGGGGCGAGTGCCGGGGGGGGGGGGGGGGAAGTGCCGGGGAGAGGGGGCAAATGCTGGGGCGGGGGGGGGCGAGTGATGGGGAGAGGGGATGGGGTGAGTGCCAGGGAGAATGGGCGAATGCCGGGGAGAGGGAGAGAGGGTGAGTGCTGTGGAGGGGGTGGGATGGGGAGGTCGTCCGCCTGGGCAGGTGCCAGCTTCCAATAGACGCGACCATGCAGCCCATGGCACCTGGCTGCGGGGGGTGGGGGGGGGGGGGGGGGGGGGAGAGAGGGTGGGGTGGGGGAGGGGATACGGGCAATGCTGACATGTCATCGTTTCCCCCCACCCTCCACCCCCTCCAGGCCGTTATACTTGGTGATTAGCCAGCAATGTTGGCCGCCATGGCAGTAGCTGCACTTCTACATGATGCCCTGGTGGAGCAGGAGGAGGAGTGTGCCAGGAAGGCGGCGGAGGCTGCCGCAGAGGGTCAGGTAGCAGCCGTCCAGGCTGGAGGGCTGCCCGCCCGACAGGACGACAAGGAGGAGGAGCACAAGGAGGAGGCGGAGGGGGAGGAGGTGGTGCCATGGCGACGGTGACGCCCGAGGAGGCCCCGTGTGTACCGGCCCCGTTCGTCGTACCAGGACCTCACAGACCGTGCATGCAGGAGGAGACTCCGCATGAGCCGGGAAACCGTGGCACACATCTGCCACTTGTTGGCACACCTGGCACCGCGTGGCACTGGGAGAGGACACCCTGTCCCCGTGGCCGTCAAGGTTACGGTGGCCCTGAACATTTATGCCACGGGGTCATTCCAGGCACCGAGTGGGGACCTGTCCGGCATCTCACAGGCATCGGTGCACCGGTGCATCTGGGCAATGACAGACGCCCTTTCTGCCATTGCGGACCGCTACATCCAGTTCCCTTTGGACCGGGCCAGCCAGGATGCCCGGGCCGTGGGCTTCTCTGCCGTGGCCGGGTTTCCCATGGTCCAGGGGGCGAGCGATGGGATACACGTCGCCGTGCGGCCACCTGAGGATAACAGGGCCGTGTTCACCAATAGGAAGGGGACCTATTGCAGGAACATTCAGGTGGTCTGTGACCACCGCATGATGACCCTGCACGTCTGCGCCCAGTTTAGCTTTGCCGTTTCTGCCGCCCTGATGTGGGTACCGGTTGTTAGCGTGCTCGTGGAGAACGCGCGTTTCGATGGCAATGGTGAGGTTGAGCTGCTTGACTTTCAGGAGCTGCTCGCGAAGGGAATCGGAGTGGACCCCGAAAACGATCTGATCCCGAATCATGGAATCAGCAGTCGAGTCATAGTTACAGAACTGCGCTAGGATGCGGAGATGGGTCAGGAAGGACTGAAAAGGTTCATCCTTACCCTGAAGCCTCTGCTGGAAAATGTACCGTTCAAAGCTCTCATTCACCTCAATGTCGCAGTGGCTGTTGAACTTCAGCAGGACTGTTTTAAATTTCTTCTTGTCTTTGCCCTCAGCGAATGTAAGGGAGTTGGAGATGAGGATGGCGTGGTCCCCGGCTGTGGAAAGGAATAGTTCGATCTTCCTGGCATCTGATGCGGCCTCGGTGGCTTCGATATATAGTTGGAACTTCTGTTTGAAAATCTTCCAGTTTGCACCAAGGCTGCCGGCGATGCGGAGCTGCGGGGGAGGGCGGACGTTTCCATGTTACCGGATGGCTGATCGCTGGTCAAGGCAGATTACCTCAAGGTGAGTCTGTTAATTCTCAACATCCAGACCTGGTACCATGGTGTGTTGGGTAAGCTGGGTCAATGTGGACTACGTCTGATGCAGTGTAGAGAGAGACAGGCTTCCAACACTTGATGAGATGCAACATGATTTTATTTAACATCAAACTATATGACATGCTTAACTGTGGGTTGACACTATGCTGACTTGACTGGGGACCTGAGGCTAACCTGACCAGACTTACTGACTACCACATGGTGTTTGCACTGGCTGCTGCTCACGAGCTCTGACAGTCTCAGAGGCTGGATCCCGAGAGAGCGGGAAAACTAGTTCCCTCTGGCTTTATAGTGGCCGTGTCCTGTCTGGTGATTGGCTGCTGTGTTCTGTGTGTTCACTGGTCATCCCGTATGTCAATCACTGCCTGTCTGCACTCCATCATATACATGGATGTATATTATGACAGTGTACATGACTCATTCATATTGGCGCAGTCTTACATCCCCGGCATGTTCAAGGGACGCCCCCCACCCCCCCGGCTGAGGGGCTGGTTGCTGGGCGACAGGGGTTGCCCGTTGCGGTCGTGGCTGATGACGCCTATACGGAGGCCACAGAGTGACGCGGAGAACAGCTACAACGATGCCCATGCAGCGACCAGGGGTGTGATAGAGAGGTGTTTGGGCTGCTGAAGATGCTTTTCAGGTGCCTGGACAGCTCTGGACGGGCCCTCCAGTACCCGTCAGATCGGGTCGGCTGCATCATTGTGGTCTGCTGCGTCCTGCACAACATAGCCCAGCAGAGGGGTGATGTGCCGCAGGCAGAGGAGGGGGGAGTGGAGGAGCAGGAGGAAGAGGCACAGACCTCCCCAGATGAGGAGGATGTGGGCAATGGTCAGGACAGACAGGCTGGACATGGGTGGGTGGCTGCCCACAGTTACCGGCTGGGCCAGCGGGCATGGGACAGGCTGATAGCCGCCCGGTTCAGACTAGAGGGGTGTGGGAATCGCCGAGTATGGGCACAGACTGCACAACACACCCACCCACTACCAACCCACCCTCACCCCATCCACATGCAAACCACCAACCCACCCTCACCCCACCCACATGCAAACCACCCCTCCATTGCACATCCACCTGCATCACGACGGGCCGGGTTCACACTGATGCCAGTGGAAGCGTGTCTATTGCAGGCCATGGAGGATGATGACGACACGCTCTGCGATGAGCTGCTGGCTCTACATCGTTGGACAATGTCTGACCCAGGGCCACAGTACCACCCTCCACCCGGACCATCCCTGCATGCGGCCGTGACACTGCAGCGCACGGTCCCATCCTCTACCCGGGGGGAAGGTGAGGGTGACCCGGGGCGAGGTGGGGGGCACACTCACCTGAGGCCGACGGAATACCACCCCTCACGCACACACTGGCGCTCACCGCACACCACACCCCCGCACGCTTCGGACAGAGAAAAAAGGCAGCTTCTGTAGGTGTGAAAGTGATTTTAATAACAAACAGTTCATACACGTGCCATAGCCCCACAACTAATCTGTGCCCTGCACCTGTGCCAACTTACTCAGTGTTTGGCCTTTCGGGCCCTTTGACTACGTCTTGGTGGTTCCCCAGATGTACAGCAGAACTGGAGGTGGATTCCTGTGATTCCTGTCCTGTGACTCGGGATCCCTTTGGCAGCCGTTTCCTGGGGCGGCCCAGCCTAGATGGGCCAGGATAGATGGACCTACCCTGCAGAGGGACCCGGAACGGGCCCCAGCACCTACTCCTCGCTCGGGGTGCCCGATGGCCCCCGGGCCTCTATATGTGTCGGCGGTGCGAACGAACCGACGATCCAATGCCCCCTGCGCCACCTGGCACTGCCAGTCCTGGAAACCCGCCCTGGTAGCGACAAGGGTCTGCAGGTTTGCAGCCATGGAGGTCAGGGAGTTGGCCATCTCTGTCTGTGTCTGGGCGACGCCGGCCATCACCTGGGCAATGGCGCCAACGCCTTCAGCCATGGCCTGCAGAGTCTGGGCCATGGCCTGCAGAGTCTGGGCCATGGCCTGCTGGGACTGGGCCATGGCCCGCTGAGACTGGGCCACTGCCCGCAGAGTCTGGGCCATGACCTGCTGAGACTGGGCCATTGCCTGCAGAGACTGGGCCGTGGCCTGCTGAGACTGGGCCGTGGCCTGCTGAGACTGGGCCACTGCCTGCAGAGTCTGGGCCATGGCCTGCTGGGACTGGGCCATGGCCTGCAGGGACTGCGCCATGGCCTGCAGAGTCTGGGCCATGGCCTGCTGGGACTGCGCCATGGCCTGCAGTGACTGGACCATGGCCTGCTGGGACTGGGCCATGGCCTGCTGAGACTGGGCCATGGCCTGCTGAGACTGGGCCATGGCCTGCAGAGACTGGGCCACGGCCTGCTGGGACTGCACCATGGCCTGCTGAGACTGGGCCACGGCCTGCTGAGACTGGGCCACTGCCCGCAGAGTCTGGGCCATAGCCTGCTGAGACTGGGCCATGGCCTGCTGAGACTGGGCCATGGCCTGCTGAGACTGGGCCATGGCCTGCAGAGTCTGGGCCACGGCCTGCATAGACTGGGCCATAGCCTGCTGAGACTGGGCCATGGCCTGCAGAGTCTGGGCCATTGCCTGCTGGGACTGCGCCATGGCCTGCAGAGTCTGGGCCATGGCCTGCTGGGGCTGCGCCACGGCCCGCAGAGTCTGGGCCATGGCCTGCTGAGACTGGGCCATGGCCTGCAGAGTCTGGGCCACGGCCTGCTGAGACTGGGCCATGGCCTGCTGGGACTGGGCCATGGCCTGCTGGGACTGGGCCATGGCCTGCTGAGACTGGGCCACTGCCGGCAGAGTCTGGGCCACGGCCTGCAGAGTCTGGCACATGGCCTGCAGAGACTGGGCCATGGCCTGCTGGGACTGGGCCACGGCCTGCTGGGACTGGGCCATGGCCTATTGAGACTGGGCCACTGCCGGCAGAGTCTGGGCCACGGCCTGCAGAGACTGGGCCATGGCCTGCAGAGTCTGGGCCATGGCCTGCTGAGACAGGGCCATGGCATTGAGCGGCTCTGCCATCTGCTGCTGGCTCATGGCTTCCTTGTGCTGTGACGCCACGCGGCATCAATGACGTGGTGCGTCCACGACAGGTGACACCGTTGCAAATGGCGTCATGCCACTACCAACCCATTCCGGGCTGAATACTTTGCGCCCTTTGGGGGGGGGGGGGCCCGATGCCGGAGTGATCCGTGCCATTTTTGGCGGCAGGTTCCAGCGATCATGCCGATTATCAGAGAATCCTGCCCCATGGCTCTAGCAATGAAGGACAAAACTCCATCCGCCTTCTTAATCAACTGTTGCACCTGTAAACCAAATTTTTGCGACTCATGCACTAGCACACCCAGGTCTCTCTGCACAGCAGCATGTTTTAATATTTTATCATTTAAATAATAATCCCTTTTGCTGTTATTCCTACCAAAATGGATAACCACACATTTGTCAACATTGTATTCCATTTGCCAGACCCTAGCCCATTCACTTAACCTATCCAAATCCCTCTGCAGACTTCCAGTATCCTCTGCACTTTTTGCTTTACCACTGATCTTTGTGTCATTTGCAAACTTGGACACATTGCCCTTGGTCCCCAACTCCAAATCATCTATGTAAATTGTGAACAATTGTGGGCCCAACACTGATCCCTGAGGGACACCACTAGCTACTGATTGCCAACCAGAGAAACACCCATTAATCCCCACTCTTTGCTTTCTATCAATTAACCAATCCTCTATCCATGCTACTACTTTACCCTTAATGTCATGCATCTTTATCTTATGCAGCAACCTTTTGTGTGGCTCCTTGTCAAAGGCTTTCTGGAAATCCAGATATACCACATCCATCGGCTCCCCATTATCTACTGCACTGGTAATGTCCTCAAAAAATCCCACTAAATTAGTTAGGCATGACCTGCCCTTTATGAACCCATGCTGTGTCTGCCTAATGGGACAAGTTTCATCCAGATGCCTCGCTATTTCTTCCTTGATGATAGATTTGAACATCTTCCCTACTACCGAAGTTAAGCTCACTGGCCTATAATTACCCGTTTTCTGCCTACTTCCTTTTTTAAACAGTGATGTCACGTTTGCTAATTTCCAATCCACCGGGACCACCCCAGAGTCTAGTGAATTTTGGTAAATTATCACTAGTCCATTTGCAATTTCCCTAGCCATCTATTTTAGCACTCTGGGATGCATTCTATCAGGGCCAGGGGACTTGTCTACCTTTAGCCCCATTAGCTTGCCCATCACTACCTCCTTACTGATAACAATCATCTCAAGGTCCTCACCTGTTGTAGCCTCATTTCTATAAGTCACTGGCATGTTATTTGTGTCTTCCACTGTGAAGACCGACCCAAAAAACCTGTTCAGTTCCTCAGCCATTTCCTCATCTCCCATTATTAAATCTCCCTCTGAAGGACCAATATTTACCTTAGCCACTCTTTTTTGTTTTATATATTTGTAGAAACTTTTACTATCTGTTTTTATATTCTGAGCAAGTTTACTCTCATAATCTATTTTACTCTTCTTTATAGCTTTTTTAGTAGCTTTCTGTTGCCCCCTAAAGATTTCCCAGTCCTCTTGTCTCCCACTAATCTTTGCCACTTTGTATGCTTACATCATGGTACGTATCATTGTCTCATTATTTTAACTGTTAAACCATTATTTTGCAGTGTTTCTCCTTTGTTGACCATATTTACAGCTGGAAAAGACAGATTTTTGGTCTCTCAGGGAATCAAGGGGGATATGGAGAGCAGGCAGGAAAGTGGAGTTGAAGCCCTAGATCAGGTAGGATCATATTGAATGGTGGAGCAGGCCAGATGGGCGAGATGGCCTGCTCCTGCTATTATCTCACGCTCTTGGGCGGGATTCTCTGGTCCACCAGCCCCGTGTGTTTCTCACCCACACTCTGTTTTTTGGTGGCGGGGTCCTCTATTCCTGCCGCTTGTCAATGGGATTTCCCCTTGAAACCACCGGGAAACCAGCAGGCATGGGTGCACTGCCAGCAGGAAAAGAGAATCCCAACGGCTGGAGAATTCCGGCCCTTGTGTTCTTCCAGGCCATTGTTAGTTATTTATAGCAATCCGGGTGTGGGAGGAATCAGCCATGCTGAGTGGTCAAGGGTAATGTGCAGTGTGGTCCAGGTTTTCTGAAAGGTACCAGTTGGGCTTTGCACCAATCTCTCCTCAAATCCTCACCGACTGCAGTGCTGAATTTAATGTCCAAACTGAAAATGAAATTGCTTATTGTCACAAGTAGGCTTCAGATGAAGTTACTGTGAAAAGCCCCTAGTCGCCACTTTCCGGCGCCTTTGCGGGGAGGCTGTTACGGGAACTCACCACCTACATCAGACCTATTTTACATAGAATCGTAGAATCATAGAATTTACAGTGCAGAAGGAGGCCATTCGGCCCATTGAGTCTGCACCGGCCCTTACAAAGAGCACGCTACTGAAGTCCACGTATCTACTGTATCCCCATAACCCAGTAACCCCCACTTAACAGTTTTTGAACACTAAGGGCAATTTAGCATGGCCAACCCACCTAACCCGCACATCTTTGGACTGTGGGAGGAAACCGGAGCGCCCGGAGGAAACCCACGCACACACGGGGAGAACGTGCAGATTCCGCACAGACAGTGACCCAAGCCGGGAATCGAACCTGGGATCCTGGCGCTGTGAAGCAAATGTGCTAACCACTATGCTACCGTGCTGCCCTCATCCTCCCCTGATTGCCGACATGACCTCATCTATACCAATCTCTGCCAACCTTGCCTCTCATTTCCATCTCCGCTCCAATTTAGCACTTTCTCTTTTCTCGATGGCAGCTGTGCCTTCACCTACCTCAGTACTGGATGCTAGACCCCCCCCCCCTCCCCCCCCCCCCCCCCCGCGTAAACCATCCTGCCTCTCCTCCTCTGCGACACTTTCTAAATTCTTCCTCTTTTACTGTACTTCCTGTCAGCTGTCCTGAAACCTCCTTTTGTTTCTCGCTGTTGACGTAATAATAATGTATATTATTGTTGAAAGTAGGCTTACATTAACACCGTAATGAAGTTACTGTGAAAAGCCCCCAGTCGCCACATTCTGGTGCCTGTTCGGGTACACTGAGGGAGAATTCAGAATGGCCAATTCACCTAACAGCACGTTTTTCAGGACTTGTGGGAGGAAACCGGAGCACCAGGAGGAAACCCGCGCAGACACGGGGAGAACGTGCAGACTCCACACAGACAGTGACTCAAGCTGGGAATCGAACCTGGGATCCTGGAGCTGTGAAGCAACTGTGCTAACCACTGTGCTACCGTGCCGCCCATAACTTTTGTTTGATAAAACAGCTGCGAGCAGCTTTGGGTCAGTTTTGCTATGTTAAAGGCGCTGTATCAATACACGTTGTCATTATTATCAGGATGACGCAAGGTGAGAGAATGGTTGAGCAAAAGGTTGAGCAAATGCTGAAGTGTCATAACCAATGCAGGGCCAAAGGCCATAGAGTTGAGAGTCTTATCATGGAGCTTTGGTAGAGGAAAGAAGGATGGAAGTGGGGCCTGACTACACAGAATGGCCGGGGACCATCCTAGGCAGGACAGTTGAAGCATTAAAGGATGACCTTGTAAATTAATTGGGACCTAAAGGGGAGTCTGCATGCCAAATAATCCGGAATGCTGGCAGTGTGGTAACGGTAACAAGTAATTAGCAGAGTGATTGATTGTTGACCCTTCCACAGCTACAGACACCTTGAAAACCAGCCAATAAGGCACCGGGATCTTTTGATGTCACTCAACAGATGACTGATTGGGAGCTGGGTCAGTTTATCAGGAAGCGACGTGCCCGAGACCTGTAGTACATGGAGTGATTTGGAATTGAATGCGTTCTCATGGGCAGGAAAGAAACGGGGAATTTCCAGAGCGGAGTGCCTGGAATTTCAGATTCCATTTCTTATTGAAGTTAAACACATTGGCTAACTGTTGTGCTCTGATTAATGGGGCTCATTACAAAACAGTTAACTTCAAGCAGGGAAGATGAACGAGGGGCAGCAGTGCGCACTACTTCCAATATTGAGTCAGATCCAACTACTAATGGAGTGCTCCCAATACCAGAAAAAATCAAATGGTACTGAATCTTTCAAATGATGTGAGGTCCCGCGAAGCAGCTAACAACAACTGTGGAAATCCAATCACAAATGCTGTCTTCAACAACAAGCTTCCCCCACCCTCACCCCATCGGGGATGGGTTTAGCACACTGGGCTAAATCGCTGGCTTTTAAAGCAGACCAAGGCAGGCCAGCAGCATGGTTCAATTCCCGTACCAGCCTCCCCGAACAGGTGCCGGAATGTGGCGACTAGGGGCTTTTCACAGTAACTTCATTGAAGCCTACTTGTGACAATAAGCGATTTTCATTTCATTTTTTCATTTCACAGCAAAAATATTGGCCCAGATCTTCTGGTCTGCAGGTGCTCGTACCCCAGAGGATGCAATGGAGGACCCTCTGGAAGTCTCAATGCAGAGGGTTCCACAGGAAAGCGGCCAAACTCTTCAAAACTGTCTTCGGCTCGGAGTTAGAGTTGGGGGACCTTGGCTGGTTCTGACTCACGTACCCAGGTAGTTACCTGATAGTTTCTGTCTAACATTACCCAGGAAATGTTAGGCAGAAAAATGATGACCAACTCCTGGGTAACAGCGACTCAAGGGGAGGCTCACCAATATCTTCTCAAGGGCAATGAAGGCTGTGCAATAAATGCTGGCTTAGCCAGCGAAGCCCACATCCCATAAAAACAACTACAGGTGACATTTTCCCCTCCCGTTTTCGGCATTTCCCAAACTGCGATTTACCCCAGTGGGATTACCCATTCCCCGCCCCCCGTCACTGACACAACAGGAATCCCGACATTGTTCAGCGGGATCCTCATTTAAATGTATTCAATTAACAGGCCTCTATGCCTGATAGCTCCCCCACCATTAGATATTTTTGAAACTCACTCTTGGGATGTGGGCGTCGCTGGGCTGGGCCAGCATTTGTTGCCCATCCCTAACAGCCCTCGAACCGAGTGGTTTGCTGAGCTTTTTCAGAGGGGGGCAGTTAAGAGTCAATTGCATCGCTGTGTGGGTCTGGAGTCCCATGTCGGCCAGACCGGGCATGGACAGCAGATTTCCTTCAATGAAAAAATGAAATGAAATGAAAATCACTTATTGTCACGAGTAGGCTTCAATGAAGTTACTGTGAAAAGCCCCTAGTCGCCACATTCCAGCGCCTGTCCGGGGCGGCTGGTACAGGAATTGAACCATGCTGCTGGCCTGCTTTTAAAAGCCAGCGATTTAGCCTGGTGAGCTAATCCAGCCGACATTAGTGAACCAGTTGGGTTTTTATGACATTGGATTCATAGACATCATTACACTCTTAATTCCAGATTTTTATTGAATTCAGATTTCACCATCTGCCTTGGCAGGATTCGAACCCAGGACCCCAGAGCATTACACTGGGTCAGTGGATTTCTAGTCTAGTGACAATAACACTACGCCACCGTCTCCCCAAATTGTCCATCCATGTCAGCGTGAACCAGGACAGATCTCCCATGGTGAGAATCTGGCAAGCAGAACCCACCAGAGGAGTTCAGGTGTAGCTTGGCATGAGGGAACGGGGTAATATCTGGGAACCCCCCATGCCATCCACCCACCCAAACCTTTATTTCTATGTGCCTCACAATACGGCAATGCTGTTCTTCCCACCTGCTGCACACACTGGAAAATATGAGAAAACTCCACCCAGTATAACTGACCCCCAACTTCCCATTGACCCCCTGACTCCCTCAATCTTTCAACTCCCCCTACCCTCCAACCTCGCCAACCCTCCAACCACCCTGACCTTTCAACCCCCAACCCTGCAAACCCCTTACCCCCGACCCTTCGATATCCCCACCCTTCTACCATCCCTCGACCCTGACTGCCCCAACCCAACCTGACCAGACCATACCACCCCACCCATCATGCCACCTCACAGCCTGCCACCCACCACCTTGCCACCTACGACCCTACATCCTAACAGCTTGCCACCCTTCCTGCCCTATTCAACCATCCCACCCTGCCACCCCCTACAGCTGTCACCTTAACTACGCGACCACTCTGCCCACCAAATGGTCCTACTAACCCACTTACATCACTGACACTTATTTGCTCACACACGAAAACCGATTTAAATGTCCCAAGACTTTTCAGTTTATTAGTGAATGGAGGACCATAACCTTCGAGAGCCCCAGTCTCAGATCTGGGGAGGCCAGAAAGGTGGGTTGGGAAATCCCTTTTGGAACTTTACAGTTCAGGGTTTGCATGTCAATTTCTCAGGAGTTCTAACTTTATCTGAACGATTGCCCTGTGCTGGGAACCATCTGAAAATACGATGTAAATTGCCAACCTCGCATGTTTCCAGCAGAATACACAAACAATTGCTCCAAAAAGGGAAGAAGAATTGAAACCACTTTTAACTTTTGGCTGAGTATTTTAAATGCCAAAACCGATCTCCAACCGGACTCCCCCACAAACCCCTCCAACCCAACCCACCCCCGACCTGCGGGACCCCACCTGCCCCCGAACCACCGCCCCCGCCCCACAGCCCACAGTGGACTTCCCTGAACTGCAGGCAGCCCTTCAATCGAGGCTGGGGAATGCCTTCGTTGAAGTACCAGGCGGTACAGGTGCTGCGTTGCATTTCATTATTAATCACATGAAAGTGATTTTGAATGAATATGATCACAGGTTCTTCTCTCACTCCGTAGATGCTGTCAGACTGCTGAGATACTCCAGCATTTTCTGTTTTTGTTTCAGATTCCAGCGTCCGCAGTCATTTGCTTTTATGATCAAAGGTTATTGCCCTGAAATGGAAAGTTTTAAAGGATCAGAGATTGTGCAGAGATTCACAGCTTCAGGACATCCAAAATCTTTTGACAGCCAATGAAATAGTACTGGAGCGTTTAATGTGGGAAATGCATACGCGGCGAAGGCAGCAATGGAGGGTCTGGGGGACAGGGTGAGAAGAGGGAGAGTGAATAGGAGGTGCCTCATGTGCAGTATAGAAGCCAGCATGAGTACTTGTGCTGAGTGGCCTGTTTCTGAGCTGTAGACTCTGTGCAAAGTGATGCTCCAGGCCCTGAAGGTGCACATTGTGCCAAAAGTTTGCTGCTTGCTTTGATTGCCATGTTCTGAATTTCCAACAGGGGGAGCTGCTACACTGCTTGTTGCAGCTCCGACATTGCAGAATGGCCACTTTGCAGGATGGGTTCACTATTCTCAGCTGAACAATAAAAATGTGTCTGAGTCGGCTCTCCCTACATTGGGGCAAAACCAGACAGATAATTAACTGTCAGATCGCCATCGTTCTTTGAAGGCAAAGAAATGACAAGAAGCACATCCCAATATTAAGATATAAACAAGTTTCAAAGATTTATGAATGTGACTGCACTTAATTTCAAACAGATCAATTTTCCAATTCAAAGTTAAATTTAATACATGTACACAGCTGGCTCCCAAAATTATAGAATCATTCATCCCATTATGTCCGTGCTGTCTCTTCGAAATGGCTATCCAGTTAGTCCCACTGCCCAGCTCTTCTTCCAAGCACTACTGATTTGCCTTTTTAAAATATATATGAAATGAAAATCGCTTATTGTCACGAGTAGGCTTCAATGAAGTTACTGTGAAAAGCCCCTAGTCGCCACATTCCAGTGCCTGTCCAGGGAGGCTGGTACAGGAATCAAACCATGCTGCTGGCCTACTTGGTCTGCTTTAAAAGCCAGCGATTTAGCCTTGTGAGCTATATAAATCCCTTTGGAAAGTTATTACTGAATCTGCTGCATGACACTTTAGGCAATGCATCCTAAATCACAACTCGCTGCAGAAAATAATTCTTCTGGTCTCCCCCTTGGGTTCTTTAGCCCAATATTTAATGGCAGTGTCCTGTGGATATCAATTGCCCCAACAGTGAAAATAGTTTATCTTCCTTTACTTTACCAAAGTCCTTCATAGTCTTGAACCCCACTCATTTCTCATCATTATCGTTGGGATAAACGCTCCAGATGATGTCTTCAACATGCTGTTTCTAATAATTGCCACAGTACGTCATCACTCACAGAACGGAAGCTGGTTGACCCAGAGAATTCCTACAGTGTAGAAGGAGGTCATTCGGCACGTAGAATCGGCATCAACCCTCCGAAGGGGCATCTTACATAGGCCCACACCCCACTCTATCACCATAACCCCACCTAACCTGCACTGTTTTGGAGTGTTGGGGGGAAACCGGAGCACCCGGAAGAAACCCACGCAGACACGGAGAGAAAGTGCAAACTCCACACTGAGAGACACCCAAAGCTGGAATTGAACCTAGGTCACTGGCGATGTGAGGCAGCCGTGCCAACCACTGTGCCACCCCGTGTCAGTGGGACAGTGATATCTGATCTAGATTGCTCCAACAAAGAAGTGGCACAGCTGCGTTGGACCAAATTACCTCCATCTGCGCTACAACCTTTAGTTTTAAACTGCAAAGCGCAATACATCAAGGCAGCATGGTCTGAATATAATCAGTCTCAGAGGTCCCTGTTGATTACATAATGCTCAGCTCCAGTCGCAACATCCTCCAATAATGAAGCAGAGAAGATTCACAGTCACAGGAACCATCAAGAAGATGAGTATGGGGGAGATGGTTCTGCCTTTAGGGCAGATGTCTTCTGGGGAGGGTTAACGTGAATAGATGCAAATTTCTCTGGTTGCCATAAATGTTTCCTCCATGAGGTATTTCTAGTGAAGGGCTCGGAAAGGCATCTTGAAGGGAGCCAAAGCGATCTCGGACGTCACTTCAGTTGAACTCCAACCACAATATTTGACATAGACACAGATCCCCGTTCCAAAGGTCAGTCTGCTAATCCAGGCCTTCTGCTGTAGCTTGATGGAAATTATTGCTTCCAGATTTGACAGATAAACTGCAGCAAAGTTGCTTTTCTGATATTTATTCTGGCCAGGTAGACAGGCTGCAGCTTTCACCCAGTGGAATTGTGGATGGGCATTTATTTGACCTGTGGCAGGCCAGCTTTTCAAAAGCAATGTGACCCTCCGCCACTTTCTCAAGGGACCAACTAAGAATAAGAATAATCAGACAGTGACCCAAGCCGAATGGGCAACTAATGTTGGACTTGAGATATCCTGAGAATGAAGAAATAACAA
Source organism: Scyliorhinus canicula (assembly GCF_902713615.1). Classification (NCBI taxonomy): domain Eukaryota; kingdom Metazoa; phylum Chordata; class Chondrichthyes; order Carcharhiniformes; family Scyliorhinidae; genus Scyliorhinus; species Scyliorhinus canicula. Next base: position 304,021,548 of record NC_052146.1, read on the forward strand.
AAAAATTGAAACAGTGAGGAGCTGAATCCTGAATCACCCAGATTTAATCAAATTTACAGTGCAGAAGGAGGCCATTCGGCCCATCGGGTCTGCGCTGGCTCTTGGAAAGAGCACCCTACCCAAGTCCACACCTCCACCCTTTCCCCACACCTCTACCCTATCCCCATAACCACCCAACACTAAGGGCAATTTTGGACACTAAGGGCAATTTAGCATGGTCAATCCACCTAACCTGCACATCTTCGGACTGTGGGAGGAAACCGGAGCACCCGGAGGAAACCCACGCACACACGGGGAGAACACATCTGTTACTGAGGGAGATGTGGGGGGCACAGTGAGGTGGGGGAATGATGGCCACAATCTTTAATCCCAGAAGAATCTATGAAATATGTCTTGTAAACAGCTCATTTACTAAAAATTGAAGACAATGATTTCAGTCACGGCATAGAGGAAATCCTTTCAAGGCAAAAAAGAATCATGTTTTATTTTCCCCTGACAGTTTCCAGGGAGATGATGTCTACTGATTTATAATGGATGTCTGGTAATCCTGGGGAGGAACAGTTGGCAACCAGCTGTTGAAAGGAGCAGTGTGAGAAGGGACGAGCTGAAACTCTTCACAGCGATGCTCATCTGTTTAGAGTATATTTCTAACGCTCACTTCTCCTTCAAACGCTCTATAAACTCTGCTTTCCTCCAGTTCTGGCCTGTTGTCCACCCCCAACCACTTTTTCCCCACCTGTGATTTCAGTCTACAAAATCCGAAGATTTGGAATTACCTTTAAAATGCTTCATAAAACCTATCTTTTTGACTAGTGTTTTTGTTCCTCCTCTGCATCACCAAGACTGTTGCTTCCACCTCCGTAACATTCCTGCCCTGTCCACTGCCTCCCTCTGCTTCTGAAATCTTCATTTAAGCCTTTGTTACCCTAGATTCCATATTCAGTGCACTCCAAGCTAACGTCCACCTTCTTAAAATATATTCATCTAAAGCCCTGCAGCCCATTTCCTGTCTTGAACCAAGATATCCCTGTGCTAACTGACTTGCTCCTGCCTTGAACCAAGATATCCCTGTGCTAACTGACTTGCTCCTGTCTTGAACCAAGATATCCCTGTGCTAACTGACTTGCTCCTGCCTTGAACCAAGATATCCCTGTGCTAACTGACTTGCTCCTGTCTTGAACCAAGATATCCCTGTGCTAACTGACTTGCACTGACTCCCAGTTCAGCAATGCCTCAATTTTAAAATTCTCATTCAAATCCCTCCATGACCTCGCCCCTCTCTATCTCTGTAATTTCCGCCAACCCCACCATCCTCTGGGATCTCTGCACTCAACCATCCCCGATCTCCTGTGCATTCTTAATTTCCATTGCTTCACTTTTGGTGACTTCCCTTCCAGCTGCCTCAGCACTGAGCGCTGGAAATCCCTGGCTGTACCTCTTCCACCTTTTGGAAGACGCTCCCAAAACACTACGGGCTGGATTCTCCGCTCCCGACGGCGAAATCGCATTCGACGAGGGGGCGGAGAATTCCCGATGACGCCAATATCGGGGGCGGCGCCGGTTTTCGGATTCTCCGGCCCTTGAAAAGTGCCGTACTCTCGGAGTACGGCGCGCCACGTATCCACGGCCTCAGGCCATTGACTGAGACCCGCCCCACGACACTCCGACCCTGACTGGCTGAGTTCCCGACAGCGTGGGACAAGTGTGATCTCGCCCGTCCTGAACTCAGCGAAGCAGCTGCGGACTCTGTCCGGCACTGACACAGTCGAGGAAGTGCCGATCCGCGGGCAGAGGGAGCTACATTAGGGGCTGGGGGCACTGTGGACTGACGGTCTGGGGTGCGCGAGCGGCTGAAGGGGGGCACAGTTTTTGCGGTCCAGGTCCGCGGGCTGAGTCTACCATGAAGCACGGCGCGGCCGCTACAGGTTGCCAGCGTGCACATGTGCGGGCACACACCCGGAAATGCTCAGGGCCGTATCAGCAGCTGGAGCTCAGAGCTCTACGCTGCCTCTCATCTAGCCCCCAGCAAAACGATGAATCGGTGGCCGTTTTGCGGTTGTTTTCCTGGCATAAAACACCACCGTGAAAACGATGGGGACTCAGTCTACGAAAGGGAGATTTCAGCCCGAATTCTTTGTTCATTCTTCCGGTCCCTGATGCACTATCAATTACGTTGAGACGAGAGTAGAGAGTAATCGAGGCTTTATTGCTCAGAGATGTGGAGCCTCCCGCAGCTGCTGATGAAATGGCTACAGCTCGGAGAGCCCACACATTTATACTCCGCCTACTGGGCGGAGCCAGCAGGCAGGGATCTACTCCCGTACCTGTAGTACAGGGGCCTTACCGTAATACCCTCGTTTGCAGTATACACAATACAACAGTGGTGATTACCACAGTCCCGTGTGCTAATATCTCCTTTTTAGTTCACTGTCCAATTTTGTTCAATGTTGCAAAGCATCCTGGGATGTTGTGTTATGTTAAAAATGCTATATAAATGCAAGTTGTTGTTGTGCCCCACTGGAGGTGAACAGTATGAGGTCACTGCTACCTTCCATTCAACATCTCATTGGTCGAATATTCTAGAGTGTTGGCAGGCCAGGAGTGTTTACATCATCACCCAAACTTTGACATGTTCTCAAACAATCCCCAAATAGTTTCTATCGGAAATGTAAAATGATTTTTATCGCTTTTCAAAGCTCAGGGGCAATGAGGCAATCTATGTCAAGCATCGCTCAATTTTCCATGGCACTGAAGGTTGTGACTTTGAACTTCACTCCAGATACCAGAGCGCTTAACCTGGGCCAGAGCTCCAGAACTGTGGAGCACAAACACCTGGCCTTACACATCTCAGAGACATACATGGGAGACATTGTCTGATGGTGGAACCTCTCTCATGCTCCCTCTGCTCACACTCTCTCGTGCCCCCTCTGCTCACACTCTCTCGTGCCCCCTCTGCTCACACGCTCTCATGCTCCCTCTGCTCACACTCTCTCGTGCCCCTCTGCTCACACGCTCTCGTGCCCCCTCTACTCGCACTCTCTTGTGTCCCCTCTGCACGCGCCCCCTAGTGCCCCCTCTGCTCGCACTCTCTCGTGCCCCCTCTGCTCGCACTCTCTAGTGCCCCCTCTGCTCGCACTCTCTCATGCCCCTCTGCTCACACTCTCTTGTGCCCCCTCTGCTTGCACTCTCTCGTGCACCCTCTGCTCACACTCTCTCATGCCCCTCTGCTCACGCTCTCTCGTGCTCCCTCTGCTTACACTCTCTTGTGCCCCCTCTGCTCACACGCTCTCGTGCCCCTCGGCTCGCACTCTCTCGTGCCCCTCTGCTCAGACGCTCTCGTGCCCCTCTGCTCACACTCTCTCGTGCCCCTCTGCTCACACACACTTGTGCCCCTCTGCTCATGCTCTTGAGTGCCCCCTCTGCTCACACTCTCTCATGCACCCTCTGCTCACACTCTCTCATGCCCCCTCTGCTGACACTCTCTCATGCCCCCTCTGCTCGCACTCTCTCGTGCCCCCTCTGCTCGCACTCTCTTGTGCTCCCTCTGCTTGCACTCTTTCGTGCCCACTCTGCTCACACTCTCTCGTGCCCCCTCTGCTCACACTCTCTCGTGTCCCCTCTGCTCACACTATCTCGAGCCCCCTCTGCTCGCGCTCTCTAGTGCCCCCTCTGCTCGCACTCTCTCGTGCCCCTCTGCTCATGCTCTCTCGTGCCCCTCTGCTCGTGCTCTCTCGTGCCCCTCTGCTCACGCTCTTTCATTTCCCTCTGCTCGTGCTCTCTCATGCTCCCTCTGCTCACACACTCTCGTGCCTCTCTGCTCACACTCTCTCATGCTCCCTCTGCTCATGCACTCTCGTGCCCCTCTGCTCACACTCTCTCGTGCCCCTCTGCTCGCACTCTCTCGTGCCCCCTCTGCTCGCACTCTCTCGTGCCCACTCTGCTCACACTCTCTCGTACCCCTCTGCTGCTGTTCTCTCATGCTCCCTCTGCTCACACTCTCTCGTGCCCCCTCTGCTCGCACTCTCTCGTGCTCCCTCTGCTCGCACTCTCTCGTGTCCCCTCTGCTCACACTATCTCGAGCCCCCTCTGCTCGCGCTCTCTAGTGCCCCCTCTGCTCGCACTCTCTCGTGCCCCTCTGGTCACACTCTCTCATGCCCCCTCTGCTCGCACTCTCTTCTGCCCCCTCTGCTCGCACTCTCTTGCGCTCCCTCTGCTCACACTCTCTCGTGTCCCCTCTGCTCACACTATCTCGAGCCCCCTCTGCTCGCGCTCTCTCGCACCCCCTCTGCTCGCACTCTCTCATGCCCCCTCTGCTCGCACTCTCTCATGCCCCCTCTGCTCGCACTCTCTTGTGTCCCCTCTGCTCGCACTCTCTCATGCCCCCTCTGCTCGCACTCTCTCGTGCCCCTCTGCTCATGCTCTTTCGTGCCCCTCTGCTCGTGCTCTCTCGTGCCCCTCTGCTCGTGCTCTCTCATGCTCCCTCTGCTCACGCACTCTCATGCCCCTCTGCTCACACTCTCTTGTACCCCTCTGCTCATGTTCTTTCGTGACCCCTCTGCTCAAGCTCTCTTGTGCCCCTCTGCTCACACTCACTCGTGCCCCCTCTGCTCGCACTCTCTCGTGCCCCCTCTGCTCGCGCTCTCTCGTGCCCCCTCTGCTCATGTTCTCTCGTGCCCCTCTGCTAACGCTCTCTCGTGCCCCTCTGCTCACACTCTCTCGTGCCCCTCTGCTCACGCTCCCTTGTGCCCCCTCTGCTCATGTTCTCTCGTGCCCCTCTGCTCACGCTCTCTCGTGCCCCTCTGCTCACACTCTCTCGTTCCCTCTCTGCTCGCACTCTCTTGTGCCCCCTCTGCTCGCGCTCTCTCATGCTCCCTCTGCTCACGCTCTCTCGTGCCCCTCTGCTCACACTCTCTCGTGCCCCCTCTGCTCGCACTCTCTCGTGCCCCCTCTGCTCGTGCTCTCTCATGCTCCCTCTGCTCATGCACTCTTGTGCCCCTCTGCTCACGCTCTCTCGTGCCCCTCTGCTCGCACTCTCTCGTGCCCCCTCTGCTCGCGCTCTCTCGTGCCCCCTCTGCTCGCACTCTCTCGTGCCCCCTCTGTTCACACTCTCTCGTGCCCCCACTGCTCGCGCTTTCTCGTGCTCCCTCTGCTCACGCTGTCTCGTGTTCCCTATGCTCATGCTCTCTCATGCCCCCTCTTCTTGTGTTCTCTCGTGCCCCTCTGCTCACTCTCTCATGCCCCTCTGCTCCACTTTCTCTTGTCCCCTCTACTCATGCTCTCTCGTGCCCTCTCTGCTCACGTTCTCGTGTGCCCCACTGGTTGTGCTGCCTCGTGCCCCTCTGCTCGGGCACTCTCGTGCCCCCTCTGCTCACTCTCTCGTACCCCTCTGCTCATGTTCTGTCGTGCTCCTCTGCTGCCGCTCACTCACCCCCCCTCTACTCATGCTCCCTTGCACCCCTCTACTCGTGCTCTCTCGATCCCCCGCTGCTTGTGTTCCTCGTACCCCTCTGCTTGCGCTCTCTCGTACTCCCTCTGCTCAAGCTCTCTAGTGCCCTTTCTGCTCACGCTCCCGCATGCCCTGCCCCCTCTGCTTGCATTCTCTCTTGCCCCCTCTGCTCACGCTCCCTTGTACCCCCTCTGCTCACGCTCCCTTGTGCCCCTTCTGGTCATGCTCCCTTGTGCCCCCACTGCTCCCGTTCTCTCGTGCTTCCTCTGCTCACACTCCTGTGCCCCCTCTGCTCACACTCCCTTGTGCCCCCTCTGCTCGCGTTCTCTCGTGCTTCCTCTGCTCGCACTCCTGTGCCCCCTCTGCTCACACTCCCTTGTGCCCCCTCTGCTCGTGTTCTCTCGTGCCTCCTCTGCTTGCGTTCTCTCGTGCTCCCTCTGCTTGCATTCTCTCGTGCTTCCTCTGCTCACGCTCTTGTGCCCTCTCTGCTCACGCTCTCTCATGCCCCCACTGCTCGCGCTGTCTCGTGCTCCCTCTGCTTACGCTGTCTCGTGTTCCCTATGCTCATGCTCTCTCATGCCCCCTCTTCTTGTGTTCTCTCGTGCCCCTCTGCTCGTACTCTCTCATGACCCCTCTGCTCGCGTTCTCTCGTGCACCCTCTGCTCACGCTCTCTCGTTTCCTCTACGCTCACGCTCTCTTATGCCCCACTGCTCGTGTTCTCTCAGGCCCCTCTGCACACGCACTCTCGTGCCCCTCTGCTCCACTTTCTCTTGTCCCCTTTGCTCGTACTCTCTCATGACCCCTCTGCTCGCGTTCTCTCGTGCACCCTCTGCTCACGCTCTCTCGTTTCCTCTACGCTCACGCTCTCTTATGCCCCACTGCTCGTGTTCTCTCAGGCCCCTCTGCACACGCACTCTCGTGCCCCTCTGCTCCACTTTCTCTTGTCCCCTTTGCTCGTGCTCTCTCGTGCCCTCTCTGCTCACACTTTGTGGGCGGCACAGTAGCACAATGGTTAGCACTATGGCTTCACATTCTCAGGGACCCGGGTTCGATGCCCGCTTGTCTATGCGGAGTCTGCACATCCCCCCCGTGTGTGCGTGGGTTTGTTCCGGGTGCTCTGGTTTCCTCCCACAGTCCAAAGATGTGAAGGTTAGATGGATTGGCCATGCTAAATTTCCCTTAGATTAGATGGGGTTGCCGGGTTACGGGGATTGGGTGGAGGGGTGGGCTTAGGTAGGGTGCGCTTTCCAGGAGCTGGAGCAGACTCGATGGGTCGAATGGCCTCCTTCTGCACTGTAAATTCTATGATTTTATGATTCTCTCATGCCCCCTCTGCTCGCACTCTCATTCCCCCTCTGCTCACATTCTCTCGTACCACCTCTGCTCACGCTCTCTCGTGCCCCCCCTGCTCACGCTCCCTTGTGCCCCCTCTGCTCGCGTTCTCTCGTGCCCATCTGCTCACGCTCTCTCGTGCCCCTCTGCTCACGCTCTCTCGTGCCCCTCTACTCACGCTCTCTCGTGCCTCCTCTGCTTGCGTTCCCTCGTGTTCCCTCTGCTCACATTCTCGTGCCCCCACTGCCCGCGCTCTCTCGTGCCACCTCCTCCCGTGTTCTCTCGTGCCCCCTCAGCTCGCACTCTCTCATGACCCCTCTGCTCGCGTTCTCTCGTGTACCCTCTGCTCACGCTCCCTTGTGCCCTCTCTGCTCACGCTCTCTTGTGCTCCCTCTGCTCACGTTCTCACTTGTGCCCCTCTGCACGCGTTCTCTCATGCCCCTCTGCTCCATTTTCTCTTGCCCCCTCTGCTCGCGCTCTCTTGTGCCCCCTCTGCTCACGTTCTCTCGTGCCCCTCTGCTCTGCTTTCTCTTGCCCTCTCTGCTTGTTCTCCCTTGTGCCCCAGTGGTTGCGCTGCCTCGTGCCCTCTCTGCTCGTGCTCTCATGTGCCCTACTGCTTGGGCTCTCTCGTGCCCTCTCTGCTCACGCTTTGTGGGCGGCACAGTAGCACAGTGGTTAGCACTATTGCTTCACATTGTCAGGGACCCGGGTTCGATTCCTGCTTGGGTCACTGTCTGTGTGGAGTCTGCACATCCTCCCCGTGTGTGCGTGGGTTTGTTCCGGGTGCTCCGGCTTCCTCCCACAGTCCAAAGATGTGAAGGTTAGATGGATTGGCCATGCTAAATTTCCCTTAGATTAGATGGGGTTGCCTGGTTACGGGGATAGGGTGCAGGTGTGGGCTTAGGTGGGGTGCGCTTTCCAAGAGCTTGAGCAGACTCGATGGGCCGAATGGCCTCCTTCTGCCCTGTAAATTCTATGATTTTATGATTCTCTCGTGCCCCCTCTGCTCACACTGCCTTGTGCCCCCTCTGCTCGCGTTCTCTCGTGCCCCCTCTGCTCACTCTCTCGTTCCCCCTCTGCTCACAATCCCTCGTGCCCCCTCTGCTCACGCTCTCTCATGCCCCCTCTGCTCGCGTTCTCTCGTGCCCCCTCTGCTAACGCTCCCTTGTGCCCCCTCTGCTCACATTCCGTCGTGCCCCCTCTACTCACGCTCCCTTGTGCCCCCTCTGCTCACGCTCCCTTGTGCCCCCTCTGCTCGTGTTCTCTCGTGCCCCCTCTGCTCACGCTCCCTTGTGCCCTCTCTGCTCACGCTCCCTTGTGCCCTCTCTGCTCACACTCTCGTCCCCCTCTGCTTGCATTTTCTCATGCTCCCTCTGCTCACGCTCTCTAGTGCTTCCTCTGCTCACGATCTTGTGCGCCCTCTGCTCGTGTTCCCTCATGCCCCCTCTGCTCACGCTCTCCCTCTCTGCTCACACTCTCTCGTGCCCCCACTGCTCGCGTTCTCTCGTGCCCCCCCTGCTCACGCTCTCTTGTGCTCCTTCTGCTTGCGTTCTCTCGTGTTCCCTCTGCTCGCGCTTTCTCGTGGCCCTTCTGCTTACGCTCCCTTGTGCCCCCTCTGCTCAAGCTCCCTTGTGCCCCATCTGCTCGCATTCCCTCGTGCTCCTCTGCTCGCGCTTTCTCTTACCCCCTCTGCTCGCGCTCGCTTGTGCCCCTCTGCGCGTTCTCTCTCATGCCCTCTCTGCTCACGCTCTGTGGTTAGCACTATGGTTTCACAGCGCCAGGGACCCGGGTTCGATTCCCGCTTGGGTCACTATCTGTGCGGAGTCTGCATGTTCTCCCCGTGTCTGTGGGGGTTTCCTCTGGATGCTCCGGTTTCCTCCCACAATCCAAAGATGTGCTGGTTAGATGGATTGGCCATGCTAAATTGCCCTTAGATTAGATGGGGGTGCAAACTCCACGCAGACAGTGACCCAGAGCCGGGATCGAACCTGGGACCTCGGTGCCGTGAGGCAGCAATGCTAACCACTGCAGCACTGTGCTACCGTTTTATTTTCCATCTTAAATTAAAACTCCCCTTCCCAAGATTGCTATTCTTTTCTTAAATTTGTACAGCTCAAACCAAGTGATTTCCTTGGACAACTTGACTGAATTAAAAGGAAGAACTTGATTTTGTATGAAACTTCACAGGGTAGAAAATGTATTTAATATATCCTTTCACAAACGTAATTGAAGTCTCTAGGAAGAATTACTATAATAATCGCTTATTGTCACAAGTAGGCTTCAATGAAGTTACTATGAAAAGCCCCTCGTCACGACATTCCGGCGCCTGTTCAGGGAGGCCGGTATGGGATTGAACCCGAGCTGCTGGCCTTGTTCTGCATTGCAAAGCAGCTATTTGGCCCACTGTGCTAAACCAGACCCTTGTTATCTTGCGAGAGGGGGGATTAAGTGAGTTGGGCAGAATTTCCCTCCTCTAAGCAAGGCATTCACTCAAAATAATTCCCTGTAGACCTCTGAAGGCCCTGAATCATAGAGTCAAGGAGTTTTACAACACAGAAAGAGGCACTCTGGCCCACCCTGTCTGCAGCATAATCCATCCCTGCTCCACATTGCCCCACCCCCACTCCGCCTCGACGAGAGCAATTTGTTGGGCAAATTATGAGAAGTAGAAATCTAACACCAGGGGCAGCACGGTAGCATAGTGGTTAGCACAATTGCTTCTTAGCTCCAGGAGCCCAGGTTCAATTCCTGGCTGGGTCACTGTGCGGAGTCTGCACGTTCTCCCCGTGTGTGCGTGGGTTTTCTTCGGCTGCTCCGGTTTCCTCCCACAGTCCAAAGATGCGCAGGTTAGGTGGATTGGCCATGATAAATTGCCCTTAGTGTCCAAAATTGCCCTTAGTGTGGGTTGAGTGGGGTTACTGGGTTATGGGGATAGGGTGGTGTGGGCTTGGGTATGGTGCTCTTTCCAAGAGCCGGTGCAGACTCGATGGGCCGAATGTCCTTCTTCTGCACTGTAAATTCTATGAAATTCTACGAAAATTACCATTCAAAGATTGTCATCGCTTTTCAGAATTGTGCTTTTGCTCTACTTCCAGAATTCCATTTCCTTGATGCCAGCAAGAAACCCCACTCCTGATGATTCAACACATTTATTCAATGTGAAATGGAGGTATTTGATGAGTCAATTTATTTGTTAAATAGTTTCTGATGACAGTGGTTTGAAATCTGCCTCTTGGTTCATATTATCGACCAGTGACTGAAAAGTCTACTTTGGCTCTTACTTTGTCAGCAAGAAGCGTTAATCTAAAGTCTTCCATCAGGCCTATTTACCAGAAGTACCTGATTCATTACAGCCACCCTCTCAATGGCAACAATTACATAATTTGGAAATATCAAAGTCGGTCAAAGCCGTGGAAAATTTAATTCAGTAACAGGAGCAATAAATTTCTGCTTAATCCACATGGATCAGCTGAATGGCTGATGGGAAAGAGACACTGGAGGTTATTATAACTCCTCCCTGGTTTTGATCAATGCCCAGCAGCGTGTTTGAAGCTCCCTCGTCTCCTGTGCCTTCGCAACAGCACTGTTCTATAAGAAGAGCACAGTAAGAAGTCTTACAACACCAGGTTAAAGTCCAACAGGTTTGTTTCAAACACGAGCTTTCGGAGCACGGCTCCTTCTTCAGGTGAATGGAAAGGCTTGTTCCAGAAATGTTTATATAGACACAGTCAGAGATGCCCCGGAATGCGAGCACCTGCAGGCAATCAAATCATCAAAGATGCAGAGAGAGAGGTAACGAGAGAGGTAACGACAACGAATAAACGGGCATCGTGCGACTATCAACAGGCAGGACTGTTCCCTTCCAGTTGGGGAACACTTCAGCAGTCAAGGACATTCAGCCTCTGATCTCCGGGTCAGCATTCTACAAGGAGGCCTTCAGGAGACGCGACAACGCAAAATTGCTGAGCAAAAACTTATAGCTAAGTTCCGCACGCATGAATGCGGACTCAACCGGGATCTGGGATTCATGTCGCATTACATTCGGCCCCCACCAACAAGCCTGGACTTGCAGAGGCCTACCGACTGAACTGGCTTGGGACAATTCACACCTCTTTAACCTGGAGTTACCTCTCTCTCTGCATCTTTGATGATTTGATTGCCTGCAGGTGCTCGCATTCCGGGGCATCTCTGACTGTGTCTATATAAACATTTCTGGAACAAGCCTTTCCATTCACCTGAAGAAGGAGCCGTGCTCCGAAAGCTCGTGTTTGAAACAAACCTGTTGGACTTTAACCTGGTGTTGTAAGACTTCTTACTGTGCTCACCCCAGTCCAACGCCGGCATCTCCACATCATGGCTATAAGAAGAGAGCAGCACAAGATCAACAGCTTGGTGCTTTTGGATTGGATTGGATTGGATTTGTTTATTGTCACGTGTATCGAGGGACAGTGAAAAGTATTTTTCTGCAAGGAGCTCAACAGATCATTCAGTACATGGGAAGAAAAGGGAATAAAACAAAATTCAAGAAAATACATGAGAATACATAATAGGGCAACACAAGATATACAATGTAACTACATAAGCATTGGCATCGGATGAAGCATACAGGGTGTAGTGTAAATGAGGTCAGTCCATAAGAGGGTCATTTAGGAGTCTGGTGACAGTGGGGAAGAAGCTGTTTTTGAGTCTGTTCGTGCATGTTCTCAGACTTCTGAATCTCCTGCCTGATGGAAGAAGTTGGAAAAGTGAGTAAGCCGGGTGGGAGGGATCCTTGATTATGCTGCCCGCTTTCCCCAGGCAGCGGGAGGTGTAGATGGAATCCATGGATGGGAGGCAGGTTTGTGTGATGGACTGGGCGGTATTCACGACTCTCTGAAGTTCCTTGCGGTCCTGGGCCGAGCAGTTGCCATACCAGGCTGTGATGCAGCCCGATAGGATGATTTCTATGGTGCTTTTTCATCTCGAACAGAGAAGTCTAAAGGATAACCTAATGGAGGTCTTACATAAGAACATAAGAACGTAACAGGCCCAGCAGTGAATCATATGAACCCTGCGTCTTTGGCCTCTACGCATGCATTCCCCATGTCTTTTGACTCCTTGAAAAATCAAAAACCAGTCTACCCCTGTCTTAGATATAATCAATAATGGAGCATTCACAACCAGTTAGGGAACCACTTCCGTCAACCAAAACCCTTTGAATGAAGGAACTTCTCTTTATCTCAGTGCTTGGCCCTGTATCCTGGGACTGTGTCCCCATGTTCTAGACTTTTCAGCCTATCACCCTGTCAAACCTCTTCAGAATTATATTTGTTTCAGTGGGGTCACCTCATACTTTTCTAAAGTCCAGAGGATACAGACCCAATATGTGGAGTTTCTCATAATCTGTACAATTTTTACAATCTTTTATTAGTGTCGCAAGTAGGCTTACATTAACATTGCAATTAAGTTACTGTGAAAAGCCCCAAGTCGCCACACTCCAGCGCCTGTTCGTGTCCACTGAGGGAGAATTCAGAATGCCCAATTCCCCTGACAGCATGGGCGAAATTCTCCGACCCCCACGACGGGTCGGAGAATAGCGGGAGGGCCTTCCCGACATTTTTCCCGCCCTCCCGCTATTCTCCCCCCCCCCCCCCCCCCGCCCAACTCCCGACACGAATCGCTGCCGCCGTTTTTTTACGGCCGGCAGCGATTCACAGCTGTTCGATGGGCCGAAGTCCCAGCCCTTTACGCCGTTTTTACGAACGGCAAACACACCTGGTCTGGCCGTTCGTAAAAACGGCGTCACAAACTCGCTTTTCATAACCATGGCACCGATTGGCACGGCAGTACCACGGCCGTGCCAAGGGTGCCATGGGCCCGCGATCGGTGGGCACCGATCGCGGGCAGCGGGCCCGATGCCCGCGCACTCTTTCTCCTTCCGCCGCCCCGCAGTATCCATTCGCGGGGCGGCTGAGGGGCAACCCGGCCCGCGCATGCGCGGGTTTCGCGCAAATACGCGATGACGTCATCCGCGCATGCGCGGGTTGGAGTCTTCCAATCCGCGCATGCGCGGCTGACGTCATATGACGCGTCAGCCGGCGCTAACTCCGGCAAGCGGGCTTAACGATATTCGTTAAGCCCGTCATGCCGGAGCCTACGGCGTCGGGCTGCTAGCCCCGACCGGGGACCAGAATCGGTTCCCGGTCGGGAAGGGGCGCGCTGGCGTCAAACCCGCCCGGTTTGACGCCAGCTTTACGATTTCTCCCGTTTTGGGAGAATCGCGCCCCGTGTCTTTCGGGATTTGTGGGAGGAAACCGGAGCACCCGGAAGAAACCCACGCAGACACAGGGAGAGCGTGCAGACTCCGCACAGTGACCCAAGCTGGAATCGAACTCAAAACTCTGGCACTGTGAAGCAACAGTGCTAACCACTGTGCTACCATGCCACCCATATCATAGAACAACCCTAGAATCCCCACAGTACAGCCAGAAGCCATTCGACCCATTGAGCCTGCACTGACCCCCTGAAATAGCAGCCTATCTAGTTCAGCACTAACCCTGTAACCTCACCTAACCTACACATCTTCGGACACTAAGGGCAATTTAGCATGGGCAATCCACCTAACCTTCACATCTTTGGACTGTGGGAGAAAACCGGAGCACCTGGAAGAGACTCACGCAGCCACAGGGAGAATGTGAAAACCCGACACAGACAGTCACCCAAGCTTAGAATCGAACCCGGGTCACTGGCGTGTGAGGCAGCAGTGTGCCACCGTGCGACCCAAATCTCTCGTTCCTGGAACCAATCTAATAAACATTTGCTGTACCGTTTCCAAGGCAAGTATATCATTCATTAAGTGTCAAGACCAAATGGCACTCCGTACTCTGCGTGTGGTCTCACAAAAGCCCGATACAATTTTATTTGATTTGTTCATGGGATGTGTCCAACACTGGTTGGGCCCAACCCTAATTGTCCCTTCAACAGAGTGGTTTGGTATTCCATGATGTCCCACTTCAGTTAAGAGACAACCACATTGCTATGGATCTGGAGTCAGCCAGGTAAGGATGATAGATTTCCTTTCCTAAAGGACATCAGTGAACCAGATAAGTTTCTACAACAATCGACAATGCTTTCATGGTCATCATTAGGCTTTTAATTCTGGATTTTTACTGAATTCAAACTTCACCATCTGCAGTGGTGGGATTCGAACCTGGGTTCCCAGATCATTATCCTGGGTCCAGCGACAATAGCTCTACGCCACTGTCTATAGCAAGATCAGGTATGCCAGTTCCATTGCAATAAAAGCAAATATATAATTTGTCTTCGGAATTAGAATTTTTTAAGAGTAGGCAGAGCTTTCTGGTCTCCCCGTGGTGTTTCTTGGCAGTGGGAGACAGCCCATAATTAGTTGGTGGCGGGATCTTCTTGGCCCATCGCTGCCAATGGGATTTCCCATGGAATCCATCCCATACCGCAGGGAAATCCGTGGCAGGGGTGCACCATCCTTGGAACCAGATGATCCTGCCAGCGTAGAGTCAGAAGATCTTGCCCATTATGTTGGGGTTTGATAAAGCAGGGTAGGGGTGGCATTGTGGTATTGTCACTGCACTAGTAAACCAGAATCCCAGGCTAATACTCTGCAAACTTGGATTTGAATCATGCCTGGGCAGATTGTGAAATCTGAATTCAATAAAAATCTAGAATCAAAAGTCTAATGATGACCATGAAACCATTGCCAATTGTCGTAAAAACCCATCTGGTTCACTAATGTCCTTTAGGGAAGGAAATCTGCCATCCTTACCTGATCTGGACTTCATGTATCTCCAGACCCCACAGCAATGTGGTTGACTCTTAATTGACTCCTCAAGGGAAATTAGGGATGGGCAATAATGCTGGCACAGCTTGCGATGCCTATGTCCCATGTCCCATGAACAAATAAGAACAAATGTAGAGAAGATGTTTCTGCATATGAGGGAGGCCAAAACCAGAGAACATAAAATATAATGTAGTGTAAGGGTTCCTCCTATTTCTTTCCCGTCTATTCCCTTATTTCCACTTTCTTGTAATTTTGCCATTATATTTTTGATCCGTGGATGACTTATTAACATGTGTCTTTAAGGCAGCCTGTGTCACTAATTCAAGGAGAAACCTGTGATGGTTTGGATTGGAGTTGTTGGCTGACCGACACCAATGACTGAGATTGGCTGGATTTTGGTTTGATTGTTTTAGCGGATGGCCAATGAATTGGTCCAAAAGGCTGTTTTCTGTTTGGTAACAGGTGGTGATCAGATCTGATCCCACTGGAATGTTTTCAGAATCGCAAGGTTGTCAGTTTGGTTTCAGTTTGAATCCACGCAGCTGAGAGAGAAGATCCATTCTCTATCCTCTCTATTATTTTCTCCAGAGATGTTGTATTTTGGTCTGGCAGAGAGCCTGGGTGCATTTATGTCCAGGCAGAATCCAGAAACATCCAGCTACTGCTCACTCTAATAAGACTCCGGGTGTTGGATTCCTGGAAGTACAGGGGCCTGAAATCAGACCTTGAACTGAAGGTCCAGTTTGATGAGAAATTAAGTAACTGCCCAGAAAGCCTGCTGCCTGTGAGTACCACCTTCTCTGCTTTACAGAGCCCTGAAGATGAACCACAAACTGAAAACAAGATTTGCGGAAACAAAGATTTCCTCTCGAGGGAAGTTGTCAGAATGGGCTGAAAAACAAGGACTGTGACTTACAAGCTTACTCTGAAGAAAGTCTGTAAGGAACCATCATCTAAAGCAAAAAATCTTTTCTCTTTCACGTATGAATTTTCACTCTTTTCCATCCCTCTGTGTTTGTCTGTCTTGTGTGTAGATGGTGTGGAGGCAAGTTAAAGCAGAAGTTAGATACTTATTAATATTTAACCAACTGTATCTGCTGTATATTTCATCATTATTCTTGTTATTAATCAACAGTAATTGTGTTTCAAATTACAAATCCGGTAACTAACTATTGGGCAGCCAAGGGCCAAAGACTTTGGGTATTTTTATCAGAATGATTAGCTTGTGTGGTGACTCTGGGCTGAGTGGGGCAGGGATTGACCGCAGATTTGCCCTGGGTTTCAGAACAATAGTTATTAATAAATCTAATTGGGGACTTGGAGAAACCTGTCCACCCGGTTTGGACCGACACGCGAATCCAGTCACACAGCAATCTGGTTGACTCTTATTTGTCCTCTGAAATGGTCACAGTAAGCGTCTTTGTCGTATCACCAGCTTCTCAGGGAAACCGGTTAATCGATGGACAGCCTCGCCAGTGACGTCGCATCTGGAGAAACAATTTTTTAAACACTAAAACCATGAATACCAGGAGTCCCACACTCCGTCACTGGGCAGTGCTGAGTTAAGTGGCAGGATGCTCTGTCACTGGACTCAGTGGTGTTCTCTGAGTAAGGGAAGAGTGATCAGCCATTAGGGAAGTTGATCTGTTTATGAGGAAATGTGTTCCTTCCCATTCACCTCCTGGCCTTTACATGCTGTTGCTTTGGTATGTCATCTGATCACACTGATTGTTAAATGTGAACATAAGAACTAGGAGCAGGAGTAGGCCATCTGGCCCCTCGAGCCTGCTCCGCCATTCAATGAGATCATGGCTGATCTTTTGTGGACTCAGTTCCACTTTCCGGCCCGAACACCATAACCCTTAATCCCTTTATTCTTCAAAGTATGTGAAGTATATGAAATGCTGCCAGTCACTATATTGTATTCTTTAAAACAGGGAGCCAGGTCAAAATAAGGAAATCTATCATTACTACTTCCCTTCAGTTACATAGAACATAGAACATAGAACACTACAGCGCAGTACGGGCCCTTCGGCCCTCGATGTTGCGCCGACCTGTGAAACCATCTGAAGCCTATCTGACCTACACGATTCCATTTTCATCCATATGTCTATCCAGTGACCACTTAAATGCCCTTAAAGTTGGCGAGTCTACTACTGTTGCAGGCAAGGCGTTCCACACCCCTACTACTCTCTGAGTAAAGAAACTGCCTCTGACATCTGTCCTATATCTCTCACCCCTCAATTTAAAGCTATGTCCCCTCGTGTTGGTCATCACCATCCGAGGAAAGAGACTCTCACTGTCCACCCTATCTAACCCTCTGACTATCTTATATGTCTCTATTAAGTCACCTCTCAGCCTTCTCCTCTCTAACGAAAACAACCTCAATTCCCTGAGCCTTTCCTTGTAAGACCTTCCCTCCATACCAGGCAACATCCTAGTAAATCTCCTCTGAACCCTTTCCAAAGCTTCCACATCCTTCCTATAATGTGGTGACCAGAACTGCACGCAGTACTCCAGGTGTGGCCGCACCAGAGTTATGTACAGCTGCAGCATGACCGTGTGGTTCCGAAACTCAATCCCCCTGCTTATAAAGGCTAGCACACCATATGCCGTCTTAACAGCCCTATTAACCTGGGTGGCAACTTTCAGGGATTTATGTACCTGGATGCCGAGATCTCTCTGTTCATCTACACTACCAAGAATCTTGCCATTAGCCCAGTACTCTGCATTCCTGTTACTCCTTCCAAAGTGAACCACCTCACACTTTTCCGCATTAAACTCCATCTGCCACCTCTCAGCCCAGCTCTGCAGCTTATCTATGTCCCTCTGTATCCTATAACATCCTTCAGCACTATCCACAACTCCACCGACCTTCGTGTCATCTGCAAATTTACTAACCCATCCTTCTACACCCTCTTCCAGGTCATTTATAAAAATTACAAACAGCAGTGGCCCCAAAACAGATCCTTGCGGTACACCACTAGTAACTTAACTCCAGGATGAACATTTGCCGTCAACCACCACCCTCTGTCTTCTTTCAGCTAGCCAATTACTGATCCAAACCGCTAAATCGCCTTCAATCCCATACTTACGTATTTTCTGCAATAGCCTACCATGGGGAACCTTATCAAACGCCTTACTGAAATCCATATACACCACATCAACAGCTTTACCCTGATCCACCTGTTTAGTCACCTTCTCAAAAAACTCAATAAGGTTTGTGAGACATGACCTACCCTTCACAAAACCGTGTTGAGTATCGCTAATCAACTTGTTCTTTTCAAGATGATTATAAACCCTATCTCTTATAACCTTTTCCAACATTTTACCCACAACCGAAGTAAGGCTCACAGGTCTATAATTACCAGGGTTGTCTCTACTCCCCTTCTTGAACAAGGGGACAACATTTGCTATCCTCCAGTCTTCCGGCACTATTCCTGTCGACAAAGACGACATAAAGATCAAGGACAAAGGCTCAGCAATCTCCTCCCTGGCTTCCCAGAGAATCCTAGGATAAATCCCATCTGGCCCAGGGGACTTGTCTATTTTGACATTTTCTAAAATTGCTAACACCTCCTCCTTTTGAACCTCAATTCCATCTAGCCTGGTTGACTGAACCTGAGTGTTCTCCTCGACAACATTGTCTTTCTCCAGTGTAAACACTGATGAAAAATATCCATTTAATGCTTCCCCTATCTCCTCTGATTCCACACACAACTTTCCACTACTATCCTTGATTGGCCCTAATCTTACTCGAGTCATTCTTTTGTTCCTGATATACCTATAGAAAGCCTTAGGGTTTTCCTTGATCCTATCCGCCAACGACTTTTCGTGTCCTCTCCTCGCTCTTCTTAACTCTCCCTTTAGGTCCTTCCTGGCTAACTTGTAACTCTCAAGTGCCCTAACTGAGCCTTCATGTCTCATCCTAACATAAGCCTTCTTCTTCCTCTTGACAAGTGCTTCAACTTCCTTAGTAAACCACGGCTCCCTTGCTCGACAACTTCCTCCCTGCCTGACAGGTACATACTTATCAAGGACACGCAGTAGCTGTTCCTTGAAAAAGCTCCACATTTCGATTGTACCCATCCCCTGCAGTTTCCTTCCCCATCCTATACATCCTAAATCTTGCCGAATAGCATCATAATTGCCTTTCCCCCAGCTATAATTCTTGCCTTGCGGTATATACCTATCCCTGCCCATTGCTAAAGTAAACATAACCGAGTTGTGATCACTATCACCAAAGTGCTCACCTACATCTAAATCTAACACCTGGCCGGGTTCATTACCTAGTACCAAATCCAATGTGGCCTCGCCCCTTGTTGGCCTGTCTACATACTGTGTCAGAAAACCCTCCTGCACACACTGCACAAAAACTGACCCATCTATAGTACTCGAACTATAGTATTTCCAGTCAATACGCTGACAATTACGCTGTCAGTCTTTGTTGCCTCTGCATGTTGTGTTTACCAGAGACAACAGAGGGAGATTTTACAGAAAGGAATCACATTCCAGCACATCCAGCCTCCCCGGACAGGCGCCGGAATGTGGCGACTAGGGGCTTTTCACAGTAACTTCATTGAAGCCTACTCGTGACAATAAGCGATTTTCATTTTCATTTCATTTCATTTCATTTCATCCTTCCCTCTTTCAGGAGTGTCTGCCATCCATGCCTTGTCACCTCACAAAATGTGACCTTTGCATTTGTTATGTCCAGATTGAACTTTCCCAATCCTCTCCTCGCTGGCATCTCACCCTCAGCTCCCAAAGAACTTGGATTCACTAGAATCTGCTGCCTGCAACCTACCTCACACAAAATCATCTTCATCCCGTGTTCACTGATCTGAATGGCTCACGGACCGGCATCTTGGACGGGATTCTCCATCAGCAGGATCCTCCGCTTCACCGGCAGCACACTCATTCCGGAAATTTCCCAGCGGCATGGAGGTGACCACAATGGAAAACACAATTGGCTGGCTGCTGGGACAGAGGATCTCGCTGCTGGTGGGGAAGCATTTGCGCCAGAAAACGGGTCTGGCGGGACGGAGAATCCCGCCCCCTAATTTTAAAATTCTTTTCCCCCCTAGTTTAAAATCCTCCAATCCTTCCCTTTCTATAACTTCCTCCAAACCCACAACTCTCCAAAGTATCTGTGCTCCTCCAACTTCAGCCTCTTGCATATCTTCATTGTCATTCATGACCGTGCCCACAGTTGCTGAGCTCTAAGGTCTGTAATTTCTTCCCTAAACCGCTCTACCTCACTTTCCTCCTTTAAGACAGCCTAACACCCACCCTTTTGACTTTTGACCAAGTCTAATATCTCCTAATGCAGCTCAATGTTGTATAAATGTTAGACACTTTGACCAGTTTATATTAAAACTCGTTTACCCAGGTGCTCTCATTCATGAGATGAATAAAGGACAAGAGTGGATTTGTGGTTCAATCCGATTTTATTACAGGATCTCATTAACCAAACTCTATTAACAAAAACAACTCAATCCTGAATAAAATTTATCAACACTGTACTGTCTGTCTGAGACTCTGATATCACCCGTGCGGCTGAGTTTGACCAGGATGCTCCGCCAGGTATGACTCTTTGCTGAGCTTTGTCACTTCTGATGACGTTTCCTCTGAACTCAGGGTCTTCTTTGTGTAGGTTGGTCTTGCACGTTCTCATCAGTCATCGCTGTGTCTTCTCTTTGCTGTGGTCAGTGGCGTGCAGAGGGGGGGGGCCGACGGTGCGTTGGCCCCGGGCATCCATTGGATGGGGGCATCAATCAGAGGCTATTGCTCTCCCCAATGTCACCCAGATGCCTACATTTTTCCACCTGAATTTAACAAATTGTTTTGCTAAGGGGGGGGGGGGGGGCGTCACAATCAAATCCAGTGACTACCGACATGTACCTTGTGTCAGGGTGAGGTGACTGCGCTCCCAGACTCCCCCGCGGTGGGGAAACCGCTCTATCCGCCGCGTGGGCGGGCGGCCCGGGACTGCGCATGTCCAAGGGAGGGGGAGCTCCTCACATGCAGGGAAAGGCCCCGCCCCCTGATCTGCGTGCTGAGATGTTGACCAATGAAAAAAGATTGAGGACCGGAGGGACTGTGGTTCTCCAGCCAATCAGAGCTCCTCACATGCAGGGAAAGGCCCCGCCCCTGATCTGCGTGCTGAGATGTTGACCAATGAAAAAAGATTGAGGACCGGAGGGACTGTGGTTCTCCAGCCAATCAGAACGCGGGCTTTGTGTGAGTGATAATTGAGCTTTCACACCGACGGAATCTTCCTCCTGTCTCCAACATCTGTGAGTAAAACACTTTCTTTTCTCCCCCTTTCCATTTCTTTTTTCATTCTGACCATCAATTGGTCACTTGCAGCAACTGAAGGGAAAGGAAGTGAATCCAGGGAGGGTTCAGACTCTGGAAAGCTTGGCCCAGGTCTCTCTCTTAAAAATATTGACATCCTTTGCTCCCTCAATTTGACACATGAAATGAAATGAAAATCGCTTATTGTCAGGGGCTGTTTAGCACAGGGCTACATTGCTGGCTTTGAAAGCAGACCAAGGCAAGCCAGCAGCACGATTCGATTCCTGTAACAGCCTCCCCAAACAGGCGCTGGAATGTGGCAAATGCGGAATGTGACAATAAGTAGGCTTCAAATGAAGTTACTGTGAAAAGCCCCTAGTATTGACCAGGACACGGGGGTAATTCCCCTGCTCTTCTTCAAAATAGTGGCTGTGGGATCTTCAACATCCACCTAATAGGGACAGACAGAGCCTCAGTTTAACAACTTATTTGAAAGAAGGCTGTTCTGACAGTGCAGCACTCCCTCAGTTCTGAGTGTGATTAGGGATTCAGTCATTCACCCCAACTGCTGACACACCAGCGAGTTCACTCTGGGGAGAGGCTGTTCACCTGCTCTGTGTGTGGGAAGAGATTCTCTCAACTAACCAACCTGCTGACACACCAGAGAGTTCACTCCGGGAAGAGGCCGTTCACCTGCAGTGTGTGTGGGAGGGGATTCACTCAGCCATCCATCCTGCTGAGACACCAGCGAGTTCACACTGGGGAGAGACCATTCACTGCTCTCTGCACACAGCGGTTTAGAACATCATCTACATTGAAATGAAAATCACTTATTGTCACAAGTAGGCTTCACTGAAGTTACTGTGAAAAGCCCCTAGTCGCCACATTCCGGCGCCTGTTCAGGAGGCTGGTACGGGAAGTTATATTCAAAATGTTTTCCTTTCTCATAATATTTCTCAGTATATTAGGCCTTATACTTGAGTCTTTGGGGCATATAATCAAGATTTGCCCCGGGCATCACCAGACCTCTGCACGCCACTGGCTGTCGTGAAATCTTCACTTGGAATGGACTCTTCGCTGGGTAGGTGGATTGAACACGCTAAATTGCCCCTTAATTGGAAAAAATGAATTGGGTACTCTAAATTTATATATTAAAAAAAGAAAACCAGAGGAAATGGCAAATGGGTGCGAAGGAAGGGTGATAAAATCAAGCACCCAAGGCACATCAGGAGTAAAGATTCCAGACAGAGGCAATCAAGGCGGCTGAAGGAAGGAAGGAAGGATTAGCATGCGAGAACCACCTTTTTTTAAAAAATAATTTTTATTGGAATTTTTTGAAAAATATATATCAACAGAACAATAATAATAATGACAGTAATAATAAACACCCCCCGGCACCCGTAACAATGCATGTAACAAACCCCCCCCCAAACCCAATAAAGAACAAAATAATAAATTAACAATAAGCAAATGAACTTAAACAATACCCCCCTGAGCTGTGAAGCATTGATGCTAACCACTATGCTACCGTGCTGCCCCTATCACTTTGCATCATCAAGCTCACCTCACGAATACAATTCAGAAGTGAATTCTACTGAAAACAGTTTTGTTGTGAATAAAGTTTATGCTGAAACAGATGAAGGTTAAGCTGTCCAGACAACTATTCATCTAACATCCAGTTTTGATGACCTGCATTTTTATCCACCGCAAACTCTGTTCCCTTGATAATTACACCCCAGTCACGGTCTCGAGCTGAACTACATTTTCACTCTCCAACAAAACATAGTTCCCTATGGTTGAGCCAGAAAGTCGAGGAAAGGCTGCCAACTCCTAAAGAACCCTTTTACCGACCCCCTCAGGGCGAATTTGACCCTCTCCAGCTTAATGAATCCCGCCATGTCATTGATCCAGGTTTCCACGCTCGGCGGTCTCGCATCTTTCCACTGCAGCAAGATCCTCCGCCGGGCTACTAGGGACGCAAAGGCCAAAACACCGGCCTCTTTCGCCTCCTGCACTCCCGGCTCCACCCCAACCCCAAATATCGTGAGTCCCCAGCCTGGCTTGACCCTGGACCCTACCACCGTCCTCGCCACCCCCTGCCAGAATTCCCCCAGTGCCGGGCATGCCCAAAACATATGAGCATGGTTCGCTGGGCTCCCCGAACACCTAATGCACCTATCCTCACCCCCAGAAAACTTGCTCATTCTCATCCCGGACATATGAGCCCTGTGCAGTACCTTGAACTGGATGAGGCACATGAAGAGGAGGAGTTCACCCTCTCCAGGGCGTCCACCCATGTCCCCTCCTCAATCTGCTCCCTGCAGCTCCACCTCCCACTTAGCCTTCAGCTCCTCTACCGACGCCTCCTCCACCTCCTGCATCACCTGGTAGATGTCACACATCTTCCCATCCCCGACCCACACCCCCGAAAGCACCCTATCCCTTACCCCCCGCGGGGGCAGCGAAGGGAACCCATCCACCTGCCGCCTAGCAAACGCCTTGACCTGAAGGTACCTGAACATATTCCCCGGGGCGAGCTCAAACTTCTCCTCCATTTACCCAGGTTCGCGAACCTCCCGTCAATGAACAGGTCTCCCAACTTCCTAATGCCCGCCCTGTGCCACCCCAGGAACCCGCCATCCATATTCCCTGGGACAAACCGGTGGTTCCCCCGCAGCGGGGCCTCCACCGAGCCCCCCACATCCCCTCTGTGTCGCCTCCACTGCCCCCAAATTTTGAGGGTAGCCGCCACCACCGGGCCTCGTTGGAGGGAGCGGCAACGGCGTCGTTACCAGTGCCTTCAGGCTCGTGCCTCCACAGGATGCCATCTCCATCCGTTTCCATGCTGCCCCCTCCCCATCCATTACCCACTTACGTACCATCGAGACGTTAGCCGCCCAATAGTACCCAGAGAGGTTGGGCAGCGCCAGCCCCCCTCTATCCCTGTCCCGCTCCAAAAAGACCCTCCTTACCCTCGGAGTCCCGTGCGCCCAAACAAATCCCAGAATTCTGCTGTTCACCCTCCTAAAAAAGGCCCTCGGAATGAAAATGGGGAGGCACTGAAACAAAAACAAAAACCTCGGGAGCACCGTCATCTTAACGGACTGTACTCTGCCCGCTAACGATAACGGCAGCATGTCCCACCATTTAAACTCTTCCTCCATCTGCTCCACCAACCTAGTAAAATTGAGCTTATGCAAAGTCCCCCAACTCCTAGCCACCTGAACCCCCAGGTACCTAAAACTCCTCACTGCCCTCTTTAGCGGGAGCCTACCAATCCCCTCCTCCTGGTCTCCCGGGTGTACAACAAACAGCTCACTCTTGCCCAGGTTCAATTTATAACCCGAGAAACTCCCAAACTCACCATGAATCTCCATCACCTCCGGCATTCCCCCCACCGGGTCTGCTACATACAGCAGCAAGTTATCTGCATACAGCGACACTCGGTGCTCCTCCCCACCCCGCACCAGACCCCTCCACCTCCCCGACTCCCTGAGAGCCATGGCAAGAGGCTCAATTGCCAACGCAAAAAGCAAGGGGGACAGGGGGCACCCCTGCCTCGTCCCACGGTGGAGCCTGAAGTACTCGGACCTCCTCCCATTTGTCGCTACACTCGCCATCGGGGCCTCGTACAGCAACCTCACCCATTTAATAAATCCCACCCCAAACCTGAACCTCTCCAACACCTCCCACAAGTACCCCCACTCAACCCTATCAAAGGCCTTCTCCACATCCAATGCCATCACAATCTCCGCCTCTCCTTCTGCCGCCGGCATCATTATCACATTTAGCAGCCTTCGCACGTTAGTGTTCAGCTGTCTCCCCTTCACAAAACCCGTCTGATCTTCATGTATCACCCCCGGCACACAGTCCTCTATTCTAGTGGCCAAGATCTTCGCCAGCAACTTACCGTCCACATTCAGCAGTGAAATCGGCCTGTATGATCCGCACTGCAAGGGGTCCTTATCTCGCTTCAGGATTAGGGAAATCAGCGCCCGTGACATCGTCAGGGGCAAAAAACTCCCCCCTCCCATGCCTCGTTAAAGGTCCGGACCAACAGGGGGCCCAACAGGCCCGCGTACCTCTTATAAAATTCCACCGGGAACCCATCCGGTCCCGGCGCCTTCCCCGACTGCATGTGGCCAATCCCTCTAACCAGCTCCTCCACCTCGATCGGCGCCCCCAGTCCCTCCACCTGCTCCTCCTGCACCCTTGGAAATCGCAGCCTGTTCAAAAAGCTCTCCATCCCCCCCCCCCCCCCCCCCCCCCCCCACCACCGGCGGCTCCGACCGGTACAGTGCCC
This sequence comes from Scyliorhinus canicula, assembly GCF_902713615.1. Lineage (NCBI taxonomy): Eukaryota > Metazoa > Chordata > Chondrichthyes > Carcharhiniformes > Scyliorhinidae > Scyliorhinus > Scyliorhinus canicula. The sequence goes on from NC_052146.1 coordinate 304,046,725, forward strand.
TGTAGAAGTCCCTAAAGACCCCATTGACCTCTGCCCCCTGCCGCACCACATTCCCACCCCTATCCTTCACTCCACCAATCTCCCTAGCCGCGTCCCGCTTGCGGAGCTGATGCGCCAGCATCCTGCTCGCCTTCTCTCCATACTCATAGACCGCTCCCTGCGCCTTCCTCCACTGTGTCTCTGCCTTTCTGGTGGTCAATAAATTAAACTTGGCCTGCAGGCTTCTCCGCTCCCCCAGCAATCCCTCCTCCGGGGCCTCCGCATACCTCCTATCCACGCTCAACAGCTCCCCCACCAGTCTCTCCCTCTCCCTCCTCTCCCCCCTCTCCCTGTGGGCTCGGATGGAGATCAGCTCCCCCCTAATCACTGCCTTCAGAGCCTCCCACACCATCCCCACCCGGACCTCCCCAGTATCATTGACCTCGAGGTACCTCTCGATACATCCCCGGACCGTCCTACACACCTCCCCATCAGCCAACAACCCCACATCCAGACGCCAAAGCGGGTGCTGGTCCCGCTCCTCCCCCATCTCCAGATCCACCCAATGCGGAGCATGGTCCGAAATCGCAATAGCTGAATATTCGGCCTCCTCCACCCTCGGGACCAGTCCCCTACTCAGGACAAAAAAATCAATGTGGGAATAAACCCTGTGCACACGGGAGAAAAAAAGAGTACTCCCGAGCCCTCGGCCTCCCAAACCTCCAGGGATCCACTCCTCCCATCTGGTCCATAAACCCCCTCAACACCTTGGCCACCGCCGGCCTCCTGCCTGTCCTTGAACTAGAACGATCCAGTAGAGGATCCAGCACCGTATTGAAGTCCCCCCCATGATCAGGCCCCCCACCTCCAGGTCAGGAATACGGCCCAACATATGCCTCATGAAACCAGCATCATCTCAATTTGGGGCGTACACATTTATCAACACCACCCTCTCCCCGTGCAGCTTACCGCTCACCATCACATATCTGCTGCCACTATCAGCCACCACCTCAGATGCCGCAAACGCCACCCTCTTACCCACCAGAATTGCCACCCCCCCGGTTCTTCGAGTCGAGCCCTGAATGAAAAATCTGCCCCACCCACCCCTTCCTCAGACGGACCTGGTCCGCCATCTACAGATGGGTCTCCTGGAGCATGGCCACGTCCGCCTTCAGCCCCTTCAGATGCGAAAACACCCGGGCCCGCTTAACTGGCCCATTCAACCCCCTCACGTTCCACGTGATCAGCCGGATCAGGGGGCACCCCGCCCCCCTCCCCCATCGACTAGCCATGACCCATCGACTGCTTGCCCCTGGCCAGCACCCATTCGGCCGGTTTCCCACGGCAATAGAACCTCACCCCAACCCCCCCGACCCACACCAGCTCCTCCCTGGCCAATCCAGCAGCAACCCTGTATCCCCCCCCCCCCCCCCCCCCCCCAGGCTAGGATCCCTCCTAGCCGCGATGCTCCCTCCATAGTACTCCCGTGAGCCAGCTGACTTCTGCTGACCCCGGCAGCTCCCGCCCTAACTCCGACCCCTCCCGATATGAGGTCACCCCTCCTCCCCTGCATCAGCTCCTTGGCACTGCTTCAGCGCGGGAAAACAGATCCGATGTCCACGCCCCTTGTCACCAGCTCCAGCCCCTTCGTCCCGCAGCGCGGGAAACCACACTGCCCCACCCCACTCCCCCAACACAACTCCCAAACAGCCGTCCCAACCCATCCACCAACCCCGTACAAACAAAAACAGATCAACCACAAACCCCAATACCCCCCTTAAGACACACAACCATAACCCACATCATCCGAAAGCAAGAGAAAAAAAAAACAGAATAACCAGCAACAGCATAAACAGTGATACAAAAGAAAACCCTCCCACAGACCCCAATCTCTAGCTCGAGTCCAACTTTTCAGCCTGCACAAAGGCCCACGCCTCCTCCGGGAACTCGAAATAGTAATGCTGGTCCTTGTAGGTGACCCACAGGCGCGCAGGCGGCAGCATGCCGAACTTCACCTGCTTTCCGTGGAGCACCGCCTTCGTCCGGTTAAACCCGGCTCTCCGCTTGGCCACCTCTGCACTCCTGTCTTGGTAGATACGCACTACCGAATTCTCCCACTCACTACTCCTCACCTTCTTGGCCCATCGGAGAACACACTCCCGGTCACTGAACCGATGGAACCGCACCAGCACCGCCCGCGGGCGTTCATTCGCCTTAGGCCGCTTGGCCAGTACTCTGTGGGCCCCCTCCAGCTCCAGGGGCAGATGGAAGGATCCTGCCCCCACCAGCGAGTTCAGCATCACGGCCACATAGGCCGGCAGGTCCGACCCCTCCAGCCCCTCCTCGAGGCCCAGGATCCGCAGGTTCTTCCTCCGTGACCGAAGCTCCATCTCCTCGAACCGATCTTGCCACTTTTTGTGGAGCGCCTCGTGCATCTCCACCTTCCCCACAAGGGCCGAAACCTCATCCTCGCGCTCAGAGGCCTGCTGCTGCAACTCAAGTATCGCTGCACCCTGGGTTGTCTGGGTCTCCAGCAGCTTACTTGTCGTTACCTTCAGGGATTCCAACAACCCCCCTTTCAGCTCCGTAAAATAGCGCAGAAGGGCCACCTGCTGCTCCTCCACTCCTCAGGGGCTCCACCGGCCGCCATTTTGTCCACCTTCCCCCGCTTTTCCAGGGGAGCTGCTGCCGTTTTTCTCCTCGCCCCACTCCGGGTCCGCACCATAAATCCCGGGGGGTTTTGCTCCAGACCCCTTTATCCACTGGGAATCGTCTCTTGGGAAAACACATTCTCTGGGAAAACACCACCACCTGAAAGTTCCTGTCCAAGGCACACTTCATTCTGATTTGGGAATATATTGCGGTACCTTCACTGTCACAGATCCCTGTGACTCCCTTCCTAACAGCACTGTGTGTGTGGGCTGACATCACAAGAAGGCAGCTCACCACCACCTTTTCAAGGGCAATTCGAGATGGGCAATAAATCCTCACCGTGCCAATGTCACAAATATCCTCCCAGGAATGATATAAAAAAGAGGAACAGAAATGAAGACACAAAAAGGGGCCATTGGCTCGATGATGCTCCAATTGAAGCTTTTTAAAAAAATCAATGGCAGCTGTTCACTCCAATCCCCAATCCTGTGGGGCTGTAAGATTCTTTAATCGGTTCAAAAGTATTGTATTGGCTGCATTAAATGAGATAAACGGATCGTGCTGTTATGAAGTGGTAAGAATGAGCATTCTAATCATTCCTTTGCTTTAAATACACCCCAGTAAAGCCATTTATGCAGGATCAGCTTTTACCAAACTGGTTGGGCCTGTCATACCAGCGAGGTGTCATCCCATGCTGTTCCGTTCCCAGCCCCTTCCAATTCTCAAATAAGAATCATAGAATTTACAGTGCAGAAGGAGGCCATTTGGCCCATCAAGTCTGCACCGCCCCTTGGACAGAACATCCTACTTTTTAAAATAAATTTAGAGTGCCCAATTAATTTTTTCCAGTTAAGGGGCAAGTTAGCATGGCCAATCCACCTACCCTGCACATCTTTGTGTTGTGGGGGTGAGACCCACGAAACACGGGGAGAATGTGCAAACTCCACGTGGACAGTGACCCAGAGCCGGGATCGAACCTGGGACCTCGGTGCCATGAGGCAGCAGTGCTAACCACTGCGCCACCATGCTGCTCCCGGAGCACCCCACCTCCACCCTATCCCCGTAACGCAGTAACGCCACCTAACCTTTTGGGACACTAGGGGCAATTTATCATGGCCAATCCACCTAACCTGCACGTCTTTGGACTGTGGGAGGAAACCGGAGCACCCGGAGGAAATCCACGTACACACGGGGAGAATGTGCAGACTCCGCACAGACAGTGACCCAAGCCGGGAAACAAACCTGGGACCCTGGAGCTGTGAAGCAACAGTGCTGAGACGATGTATCCCCTCAAATCAAGTGCTATGGAGTACATGTTCAAAATAGGGGGTCTTCCATTTACGATGGAGATGAGGAGGAATTTCTTCTCTCAGGGGGTCACTAGTCTGTGGAATTCTCCCCCCCCCCCCCCCCCCCCCCCCCCCCCCAGGAAACAATGGAGGTTGGATCACTGAATATATTCAAGGTTGAGAGGGAGAGATTTCGGGTTGAAAAGGGAGGCAAGGGTATGAGAAGCAGGCGAGGAACGGGAAGTTAAGGCCGTATCAACCTTATAAATAAAAGAAGAGTACTGAGGGTGCTGGAGATCGGAAATAACAACAGAAAGTGCTGGAAAACCTCAGCCTCTCTGGCAGAGAGAAAAAAACAGAGTTAAAGTTCCAAGATTCAGCTTGGACTCGAAATACTAACTCTGTTTCTCTCTCCACAGGTTCTGCCAGACTGGCTGAGTTTTCCCGGCACTTTTTTTCTTTATTTGATATCATATCAACCATGATTTTAGTGAATGGGGGCTGGGGGTGGAGCAGCGGGGGAGGAACAGCGTTGGATGACCGCCCACCGAGCGGGGAGTGGTATGGCAGGACCAGCCAGATCCTTTGGTTGTGATTCAAGGCCCTGACCTGTTGGTTACCTGTGAGGTGATTTTGTTCGGGGTGTATCAGTGTGGAGGATGGAGGCTGGTCCAGAGGGAACAGCAATTATCTAGTTATGCTTTCCGAGAACTTTCTGTTTTTCATTACTATCCTCAAGAGAAGTTTGGTACATGCTGATCCTGCATTAATGGCTTCACGGGGGCCTCTTTCAAGCAAAGGAATGTTTAGAGTGCTCATACGTAACACTTCATAACGGCATGAACCGTTTATCTCATTTAATGCAATCAATGCAATATTTTTGAACCTTACAGGAGGATATTTGGGATTGGAGTCAACAGGCTTAAGGGGCCAAATGGCCTACTCCTCTTATTTCAACTGTTCCTTTGTTCATTTTATCTGCTTACCCTCCTCCTTCAGTTTATGTTAGCTGTGATCATAACAGCTTGCTGAAAACAAATGGGCTGGATTCTCCGCCGTCGGGATTCTCCATTTTGCCAGCAGCCGACGGGTTTCCCGACAGCGGGTGGCTGTCCCACAATGGGAAACCCCATTTACCAGCTGGCGAAACGGGGCAACCCGCCGGCGTGCTGAACCAGGAATGTGGTGCGGTGGGACGGAGAAACCCACCCACTGTTTTTTATCTCACCTCTGATTCATGCTCCAGTTATCAAAGCATTAGTCAATCCAAATGATCTGGGCTTCCTTTCTTACTATTTCCCAAGGTCAGTTATAATAATATTCCTCCTGGAGAGAACTTCACTAATCCACAAATCCATCGACTTTAGGTCAGCGAGAACAAGGGGGCCAATTGACCCACTGCAGAAATCTGACATTCAGGAAAAAAGGCTTTCGCAGATCCGCAAATGCGCCGTCACTGCCGGCGCATGCGCGATGTGGGGTTCTCTTCTGCTTCCGCCATGGCGGAGGCCGCGGCGGCCGCGGAAGAAAATAGAGCAGCCAGGGCACTGGCCTGGCCTCTGAGGGGGGGAGCCCCGATCGTGGGCCAGGCCACCGTGGGGGCACCCCCCCGGGGTTCGATCGCCCCCCGCCCCCCCAGGACCCCGGGGGCCTGCTCGTGCCGCTGAGCCCGCCGTTCCAGAGGTGGTTTAAACCTCGGCGGAGGGAGAGGCCTCCCAGCGGCGGGACTTCGGCCCATTCAGGCCGGAGAATCACCGCAGGGGCCTCTCCGATCGGAGTGGCGAGATTCCGCCGCCGCCACTTCCCGGGTGGCGGAGAATCTCTGCCACGGCGGGGGCGGGATTTTAGGCGCCCCTAGGCAATTCTCCGACCCTGCTGGGGGTCGGAGAATTTCACCCCAGGTTTGTCAAACAGATAGCTAAGGACTGACTTAAAAGAAGAGAACTATTAGGAACTATTAGGAACACCTCTTGACTCCCAATAGTTCAAAAATGTATCTAACTCAGCCTTAAATATATTCAATGACCCAGCCTCCACTGCTACCTGAGGGAGAGAAGAAATTTCTCCCTATTTCTGACATAAATGGAAGAGGTTGTGGATGGGGCTGGTTTAGCTCACTGAGCTAAATCACTGGCTTTTAAAGCAGAACAAGCAGGCCAGCAGCACGGTTCAATTCCCGTACCAGCCTCCCCGGACAGGCGCCGGAATGTGGCGACTAGGGGCTTTTCACAGTAACTTCATTGAAGCCTACTCGTGACAGTAAGTGATTTTCATTTCATTCATTTCATATTGGTACTAACAACATAGGCAGGAAGTGGGATGAGGTCCTGCAGCAGGAGTTCAGGGAGCTAGGGTTGTAATCTCGGGATCACTCCCTGTGCCACGTGCCAGTGAGGCTATAAATAGGAAGATAGAGCAGATCAACACGTGGCTAAACAGCTGGTGTAGGAGGGAGGGTTTCAATTATCTGGGCCACTGGGAGCTCTTCCAAGGCAGGTGTGACCTGTATAAGAAGGATGGGTTGCATCTAAACTGGAGAGGCATAAACACCCTGGCCGCGAGGTTTGCTAGTGTCACACGGGAGGGTTTAAACTAGTATGGCAGGGGGGTGGGTACCGGAGCAATAGGTCAGAAGGTGAAAGCATTGAGGGAGAACGAGGGAATAGGGCCAGTATGGCTCTGAGGCAGAGCAGACAGGGAGATGTTGCTGAACACAGTGGGACTGGTGGCCTGAAGTGCATATGTTTTAATGCAAGAAGTATAACAGGTCAAGCAGATGAACTTAGAGCTTGGATTAATACTTGGAACTATGATGTTGTTGCCATTACAGAGATCTGGTTGAGGGAAGGAGAGGATTGGCAGCTAAACATTCCAGGATTTAGATGTTTCAGGCGGGATAGAGGAGTAGATAGAATGGGTAGAGGAGTTGCGCTACTGGTTAGGGAGAATATCACAGCTGTACTGAGGGAGGACACCTCAGAGGGCAGCGAGGCTATATGGGTAGAGATCAGGAATAAGAAGGGTGCAGTCACAATGTTGGGGGTTTACTACAGGCCTCCCAACAGCCAGCAGGAGATAGAGGAGCAGATATGTAGACAGATTTTGGAAAGGAGTAAAAGCAACAGGGTTGTTGTGATGGGAGACTTTAACTTTCCCAATATTGACTGGGACTCACTTAGTGCAGGGGCGTGGACGGGGCAGAGTTTGTAAGGAGCATTCAGGAGGGCTTCTTAAAACAATATGTAGATAGTCCAACTCGGGAAGGGGCTGTACTGGACCTGGGATTGAGGAATGAGCCCGGCCAGGTGGTAGATGTTTCAGTAGGGGAGCATTTCGCGAACAGTGACCACAATCCAGTAAGTTTTAAAGTGCTGGTGGACAAGGATAAGAATGGTCCTAGGGTGAATGTGCTAAATTGGGGGGAGGTTAATCATAACAATATTAGACGGGAACTGAAGGACATAGATTGGGGGCGGATGTTTGAGGGTAAATAAATATCTGACATGTGGGAGGCTTTCAAATGTCAGTTGAAAGGAATTCAGGACCGGCATGTTCCTGTGAGGAAGAAGAATAAACATTTCACAATCCTTGGATAACAAGGGATATTGTAGGGCTCATTAAAAAGACAAAGGAGGCTTTGTCAGAGCTAGAAGGCTGGGAACAGATGAAACCTGTGTGGAATATAAGGAAAGCAGGAAGGAACTTAAGCAAGGAGTCAGGAGATCTAGAAGGGGTCACAAAAAGTCATTGGCAAATAGGGTTAAGGAAAATCCCAAGGCTTTTTACATGTGTATAAAAAGTAAGAGGGTAGCCAGGGAAAGGGTTGGCCCACTGAAGGGCAGGGGAGGGAATCTATGTGTGGAGCCAGAGGAAATGGGCGAGGTACTAAATGAATATTTTGCACCAGTATTCACCAAAGAGAAGGAATTGGTGGATGTTGAGTCTGGAGAAGGGTGTGCAGATAGCCCGGGTCACATTGAGATCCAAAAAAACGAGGTGTTGGGCGTCTTGAAAAATATTAAGGTAGTTAAGTCCCCAGGGCCGGATGTGAACTACCCCAGAATACTGAAGGAGGCAAGAGAGGAAATTGCTGAAGCCTTGACAGAAATCTTTGGATCCTCACTGTCTTCAGGTGTTGTCCCGGAGGACTGGAGAATAACCAATGTTGTTCCTTTGTTTAAGAATGGTAGCAAGGATAATCCAGGGAACTACAGGCTGGTGAGCCTTACGTCAGGGAAATTACTGGAGAGAATTCTTCGAGACAGGATCTACTCCCATTTGGAAGCAATACGACCCGTATTAGTGAGAGGCAGCATGGTTTTGTGAAGGGAAGTCGTGTCTCACTAACTTGATAGAGTTTTTCGAGGAGGTCACAAAGATGATTGATGCAGGTAGGGCAGTGGATGTTGTCTATATGGACTTCAGTAAGGCCTTTGACAAGGTCCCTCATGGCAGACTGGTACAAAAGGTGAAGTCACATGGGATCAGGGGTGAGCTGGCAAGGTGATACAGAACTGGCTAGGTCATAGAAGGCAGAGAGTAGCAATGGAAGGGTGCTTTTCTGATTGGAGGGCTGTGACTAGTGGTGTTCGGCAGGGATCAGTGCTGGGACCTTTGCTGTTCATAGTATATATAAATGATTTGGAGGAAAATGTAACTGGTCTGATTAGTAAGTTTGCAGACGACACAAAGATTGGTGGAATTGCGGATAGCGAAGAGGACTGTCAGAGGATACAGCAGGATTTAGATTGTTTGGAGACTTGGGCGGCGAGATGGCAGATGGAGTTTAATTCAGACAAATGTGAGGTGATGCATTTGGAAGGTTGAATATAGGTTGGGAATATACAGTGAATGGTAGAACCCTCAAGAGTATTGACAGTCAGAGAGATCTTGGTGTACAGGTCCACAGGTCACTGAAAGGGGTAACACAGGTGGAGAAGGTAGTCAAGAAGGCATATGGCATGCTTGCTTTCACTGGCCGGGGCATTGAGTATACAAATTGGCAAGTCATGTTGCAGCTGTATAGAACCTTAGTTCGGCCACACTTGGAGTATGGTGTTCAATTCTGGTCGCCACACTACCAGAAGGATGTGGAGGCTTTAGAGAGGGTGCAGAAGAGATTTACCAGGATGTTGCCTGGTATGGAGGGCCTTAGCTATGATGAGAGGTTGAATAAATTTGGTCTGTTCTCACTGGAACGAAAAAGGTTGAGGGGTGACCTGACAGAGGTTTACTAAATTATGAGGGGCAAAGGCAGAGTGGATAGTCAGAGAATTTTTCCCAGGATAGAGGGGTAATTTGCTAGGGGGCACAGGTTTAAGGTGCGAGGGGCAGTGTTTAGAGGTGCTGTACGAGGCAAGTTTTGTACACAGAGAGCAGTGGGTGCCTGAAACTTGCTGCCGGAGGAGGTGGTGGAAGCAGGGACAATAGTGATGTTGAAGGGGCATCTTGACAAATACATGAATGGGATGGGAATAGAGGGATACGGACCCCGGAAGTGTAGAAGATTTTAGTTTAGATGGGCTGCATGGTCGGCACAGGCTTGGAGGGCCAAAGGGCCTGTTCCTGTGCTGTACTTTTCTTTGTTCTTTGTTTGTTCTTTGTATCCCTAGTTTTGACATTTTGCTCCCAGTTCTAGATTCCCCTCTGAGGAGAAAAACCCTTCAGCGTCCACTCTGAGGGAATGCAGCACAGTTGGTGGTGCCCTCTTTCAGGTGAGCAGTTAAACCAAAGCCCTGCCTGTTGACAGGTGGATGTAAGAGGTCCCATGGCAGAGTTCCCCCCATGCTCCTCGCCAATATGTGTCAACATCACTGATCTGATCATTGCCACGTTGCTGTTTGTGGGATCTTACTCTGCATCAATTGGCTGTCGCGTTGCCTCCATTACCATGTTGGCTACACTTCAAATAGTACATAATTGGCCATCAAGGACATTGCAGTTGGTGAAATATAAATAAAGTTCTTTCTTTTAAAACATGAGGTGGGATTTCCCAACCCCCCCCCCTCCTGTCCCTCCCCTCCGACCCGGCCTGTTTTCTGGAAGCTGAGGCGGCTTGCTCTTGGATGCTGGCACGATTTTCCAATATTGCCGACGTCGACTTTGTGGAACTCGCTGCGGGAGGCTGCCTTGAGTAGGACTGGAAGATCCATACTGTCAGGTCGATATCAGAAAGTTCTTCCCCCTACAATAACATTTGGAAAACAGAGTATTGAGACCAGATTTTCACGAGGAATAATTGCAGAAACTATTGAACGTGACATCGGGAGGGAGATTGAATCTCTCTGGAGGAGTAGAATGGCCTCCCTCATCTGTAAATATCTTCCAAAGGGAACAACTGTCTTCCTTGAGAATTGTTTCCTCGGGTCTAACTGTTCCAGCTGGCTCCCAATAAACATCCTCTGCATTTCTGCAATTAATATTGTAAATGGTGAAGTCATCCACCGTCTCTGTTTAGTGTCACGCTTAGGGAAAAAGCTGATGAAAATGTAAGGAACGCAATGATCCAGCAGATTGGAAGAACTATAAAAGGCAACAAATGGTTGTGAAGAACAACATTGGGCAAACGAGCAGTAAAAACTTTTACAAAAAAAATTGTCGAGTCCCTACAGAGCAGACGGAAGCCATTCGGCCTGTCGGGTTTGCACCAAACCTTGGAAAGAGCATCTTACCAAGGCCCACGCCCCCACCCTATCACCGTTACCCAATAATCCCACCTAACATTTTGAATTCTAAGGGACAATTTTAGCCTGGCCAATCCACCTAACCTGCACATCTTTGGACTGTGGGAGGAAACCAGAGCACCCGGAGGAAACCCACGTAGACACGGAGAGAAAGTGCCAAATCCACACAGACAGTCACCCGAGGCCGGAATTGAACCCGAGACCCTGGCGCTGTGAGGCAGCAGTGCTCACCACTGTGCCGCCTTGCCACCCCGAGTCAAAGATTATGATTATGGGGAATGTGCACCCATTAAAGAGCGGCGCAGATAAGATCTTAAAGGACAATAAGGAAACAAAACACCATCCGTACAAAGCAACTTAGAATTCAGGCAATGGAAAATGTTATCTGCAAAAAAAGACGAAAATGGAGGAAATATGGAACCTCCAGACCCTGATGAATTTCCACCTCAGAGGAGGAAAATAAATAAATGGGGAAGTTATGGATGTGTTAGTAATAAAAGGAAAATTTAATGAGCCCCCCCCCCCCCCCCTCCCAACAGTGCTAACCACTGTCCGCCGTGCCACCCACAAGTGGTGACATTTTAATTTCGGGTAAGACTGCGGAGGAGCACCTCGGCAACCTGGATCGAGTTTTAAAAAGGTTTCCAGAGGCAGGACTGCATCTGAAGCAACGCAAGTACACTTTTCAGGCACCGAGCGTGATGTATCTAGGCCACAGAATCACTGCACAAAGCTTCTCTCCTGTGAAAGGGAAAGTTTGAGTGATTAAGGAAGCTCTGGAATCCAGGAATGTGTCAGAGCTCAGGTCAATTGTAGGTTTGATAAATTGTTATGGTAAGTTTTTGCCAGACCTGTCTACAGTGTTGGCTTCACTGGACTTACTTCTGCACAAAGAAACAAAATGGAAGAGGGAGTCTTCACAGAAGGTTTTCAAAGATGTGAAAGCGGAGATGCTGTAATCGAAAAACCTGCTGGTCCATTTTGATCGCAACAATGGCACCCAGGAGGCCGACCCCAAGGGGGCGCAGACCTGGGAGGCTGCTAGATGCTATAGAGGCCAGGAGGATGTCCTGTTGCCCCGAGGGTCCAGGTGGGTCGGCCATAGAACAGCCAGTGCTGCCTGGATGAGATGGCGGCAGCTGTGAGCGCCGAGAATGTGACCAGGAGGACTGGCAGTGAGTGGTTAGGATCTGGAATGTGCTGTCTGTGAGTGTGGTGGGGGCAGATTCACACAGCGAGTGGTTAGGATCTGGAATACACTGTCTGAGAGTGTGGTGGAGGCAGTTTACACAGTACATTCCAGATCCTCACCACTCGCTGTGTGAATCTGCCCCCACCACACTCACAGACAGCACATTCCAGATCCTAACCACTCACTGTGGGTTAGGTGGATTGGCCATGATGAATTGCCCTGAGCGTCCAAAAAGGTTAGGTGGGGTTGCTGGGTTACGGGGATAGGGTGGAGGTGTGGGCTTAAGTGAGGTGCTCTTTCTAAGGTTCGGTGCAGACTCGACGGGACAAATGGCCTCCTTTTGCACTGTAAATTCTAGGATTCTATGAGTAGCCTGTAGATTGTGTCCATAGAACCAGGGGACATAGATTCAAGATAAGGAGTCAATCATTCAAGACAGAGATAAAGAGTAATTTCTTCTCTCAGAGTACTATAACTGTTTGGTATTTTCTACCCAAGAGCATTGTGGGTACTCAATAGTTGAGTACATTCAATACTGAGATGGACTATGTTCGACCGAGTTTAAGAACGGCGGAAAGGTTAATTAGTAATGTCATTGTGAAAGATCCACTTGGAAATAATTATTCCAGATTCTAGTTCTCCAGAGCATGAGTTGGCTCTCTGGATTTGATCATAATATTTTTCAATAATGTCTTCCAAAATGTTTTTACCATAATGACCACAATTGATTTCCACAATAAGTTTGAAAATGACACACTCCAATCCGAAAGAATACTCTTAAAATTAAATAAAGCCAATTGCATTGGCATGAGGGGAGAGATGGCAAATTTTGATTGGGTAAATGGATTACAAGGTATGGTGGTAGATAAACACTGGGAAACATTTAAAGAGATGATTTAAAATGTTCAACAAAAATACATTTCCATTGAAAAACAAAAAACACAGCAAAATAAATCCATCGGCTTAAGAGCCGTGAGGTGATGATGCAGCTGTACAAAACCTTGGTCAGGCCACATTTGGAGTACTGTGTGCAGTTCTGGTCACCTCATTTTAGGAAGGATGTGGAAGCTTTGGAAAAGGTGCAAAGGAGATTTACCAGGATGTTGCCTGGAATGGAGAGTAGGTCATACGAGGAAAGGTTGAGGGTGCTAGGCCTTTTCTCATTAGAACGGAGAAGGATGAGGGGCGACTTGATAGAGGTTTATAAGATGATCAGGGGAATAGATAGAGTAGACAGTCAGAGACTTTTTCCCCGGGTGGAACACACCATTACAAGGGGACATAAATTTAAGATAAATGGTGGAAGATATAGAGGGGATGTCAGAGGTAGGTTCTTTACCCAGAGAGTAGTGGGGGCATGGAATGCACTGCCTGTGGTAGTAGTTGAGTCGGAAAAGTTAGGGACCTTCAAGCGGCTATTGGATAGGTACTTGGATTAGGGTAGAATAATGGAGTGTAGGTTAACTTCTTAAGGGCAGCACGGTAGCATTGTGGATAGCACAATTGCTTCACAGCTCCAGGGTCCCAAGTTCGATTTCGACTTGGGTCACTGTCTGTGTGGAGTTTGCACATCCTCCCCGTGACTGCGTGGGTTTCCTCCGGGTACTCCGGTTTCCTCCCACAGTCCAAAGATGTGCAGGTTGGGTGGATTGGCCATGAAAAGTTGTCCAAAATTCTATGATTAACCTAGGACAAAAGTTCGGTGCCCCAATTCATTCCTCTTGATGTCACGCCCAGACCCCAAAGGAAAAGAAGCACAAGGACAGTGAGTAAAACCCCGACGCTGTCGCTGTCACTGCTCCCCGCGTGCAGGGCGCTTCCGGACTTGTCAACCTATATTAATTCATTTTTAAATTTTTTTTTAGATTTACAGAAGCTGGTCTCATGATTTACATGATGCTGGAGTTGGCATGTCTGTCTAAACTACGCAATTTCTTTTACATGTCTTTAGATCTTGGGTGTCCATGCCTTACTGAACATGAAATTTTAAACAGTGCAAGATATCTGTGGACAGCTTTGTAGTCATTGGCATCAACTTCAGGTGAAATTCCAAAAGATGCCTCAGATTACTCATTCATTCTGAACACTGTTATTGCTCATGACAAGCCAAGTTGAAGTTACATTCTTAGGCAATTATTTTGTTCAACTCAATGATGTTCACTAAAACAAATAGCTCCAGTTTTATTTCCTCTCTCTTATTGTTCAGCTGAAAAGCTTGACATGTTGGAGTTCAATTCTGACTCCGTTTCCATCTGTCAACCAGTATTTTATTCCCTTTCTGGTTGAAGTAAAGTTCGAAGAAACATTAATTAATCAGCAAGTCCACCATGGGAAGCTAAAGGAGTTCAATCTGAGCAACTCAGTTACAAATTCAACAGATAGGTTTCGCATTCGTAAAATACAGTTGTTTATGACTCAAAATTTCCAGGCACTGCTAAATCATTCTCTTAACATGTTGCTGCTTTGTTGGGCCGACCATGGTGATTTTCATGACCAAAATATTTTAATAACCATCTCAATCCCGTGACATAATAAAAATAATAATAATTTTTATTATTGTCACACGTAGGCTTACATTAACACTGCAATGAAGTTACTGTGAAAAGCCCCTAGTCATCACACTCCAACGCCTGTTCGGGTACACAGAGGGAGAATTCAGAATGTCCAAATTATCTAACAAGCGCGTCTTTCGCGACTTGTGGGAGGAAACCGGAGCGCCCGGAGGAAACCCACGCAGACACGGGGAGAACGTGCAGACTCCGCAGAGACAGTGACCCAAGCGGGAATCGAACCTAGCACTACGAAACAACAGTGCTAGCCGCTGTGCTACCACAGTTGCAATGTATGATCTACAAGCTTCACTGCAGCAACACACCCAGCACCTCAACCGTCTAGAAGGAAAAGGGAAGAAGACACATGGGAACAACACCAGCTGCAAGCTCCCCTCCAAGTCGCAGCATCCTGACTCTGAACTATATCACCATTCCTTCCCTGTCGCTGGGTCAAAGTCTTGGAATCCCTGCCTAACAGCACTCTGGCTATACCTGCATCAAATAGACTGCAGCTGTTTAAGAAAGCGGCTCCCCACCACCTTCTCAAGGGAAATTAGAAATGGACAATAAATTCTGGTCTAGCCAGCGACACCCACATCCCATGAAGAAACAGATTCTAAAAAAAATTAAATATTGGGTTCTTGTCTTTTGCCTCTTTATTCTCATCTGGAGATAAAAGGAGAAGAAGCACTCACTTACCGCGGCTTATTGCAGGTTGCTAGCATTAAGCAAAAGACTATAGTTAGAGGAGCACCATTCCACATCAAGTAGAAACCACTCTCCTCTTACCACCTGCAGTAGGCATGTTGGATGCTGTTGGCATGTTGATAACCAACCTGTTTGGTAAGATTTTCTGCGGCATTGAATCCTGGGGTGGGACTTCAACCCAGAACTGCTGGCTCAGAGGCAGCACAAGAGTCAACATGGCGTCACAAGATCTCCATCTTTCTTTCTCTGCCCCGTTCACAAGCAATGCTGTTAAACACCGCTCCTGCCAGTTATTACCTGGCTCTGGGCTAACAGGGGCTGGTTTAGCTCACTGGGCTAAATCGCTGGCTTTTAAAGCAGACCAAGCAGGCCAGCAGCACGGTTCGATTCCTGTACCAGCCTCCCCGGACAGGCGCTGGAATGTGGCGACTAGGGGCTTTTGACAGTAACTTCATTGAAGCCTACTCGTGACAATAAACGATTTTCATTTCATTTTTCATTTCACATGCAGCTCTCCATTGGGTGGCCCCTTATCATTTGGGGAAGGACTTAAGAGAGAAAATCTACTTAATACATTTATCATGATTGTGATTTATCACAAGTGAACGAATTACATTTTTAAACATTTTTGCAGACTCAAGTAAAATCAGGTTTTTGTAAGATGGTAGTCTTTGCTTCTAATTCAATTTTATTTTGTTAATAGTTAACCAGGGGCTGTTTAGCACACTCGGCTAAATCAGCCTCCCCGAACAGGCGCCGGAATGTGGCGACTAGGGGCTTTTCACAGTAACTTCATTGAAGTCTACTCGTGACAATAAGCGATTTTCATTTCACCTTTAGTCTTAATGTCTATGTCTGCACAGAGACTTTTTCCACGTTCAATAGATAAAAAGGTTAAATTATGAGGACATGTTGCTTTGAACCGATTGCTATTGCCTTGAAGATAGATTCATGGGTGATCTAATTGGGACACTTAAGGTGATCCAACCTGTTGTTCGGATAGATCAAGAGAAATGTTTTCCTCTGGTGAAGTTGCCCAGAACAACAGGGCATAATCTGAAAATTGGAGCCAGATTGGGGACATTTTCAGGAATCAGTCCTCCAGACAGAGTAGTGGAAATCTGGAACTCTCTCACTCCACAAGCTGATGAGGCTGGGGGTGAATTGGAAATTTCAAAACTGAAATTGATAGATTGTTGTTAGGCAAGGATATAAGGATTCCAGAATCAAGTTGGGCAAGGGGAGTTAAGATACAGATCTGTTGAATGTTGGCACAGGCTCAGGGGGCTGAATGACCTTCTCTTGTTCCAAGTTCCTGTGACAAATGTTAATGTGACGCCATGGAAATGAGATGCTAAGCTAATCAATATATTTTTCTTGAGACAGGCATGAGCCGCTCGATTTTCTGGCTTTGTTTTATGCACCAGATGTTGTGCGATTTTTAAAAGTGGATCTGAAACTTCTTGGCCCTTGCTGACTCGCCTGACGTCAACAGGCTTCGGAATCCATCTAAACAGGCCAAATGACCAACTTTTGTCTGGTTGAATCAAGCTAATGGAGGGTGAAATGGATAGCGGCATGTTTATATAAACAATCGGGCAGGGGCAAGTTTTGGAATTAAAAAAAAAGATTTTGATTCAATCCTTGAGCTATGTAGCACTTCAACAAGTCTCATGATAGGCAACAGGATAGAAAAATAATGGTTCTTCATGGTCAAAGGAGAATTGCGTGCCAGAAATCTGCTTCAAAAAAGAATTTTGTTATTGAAGGAACCTCACTTTTAGATTTTGCTTTTGGCAATGTAATAAATTATGTGACTGAAACTTCATTGTGCTTCACAATGTGCTTCATTCACTGACCTATAGAAAGTGGTGTTGTTGGAGCTGCACTCATCCAGGCAAGTGGGGAGTATTCCATCACACTCCTGACTTGCAACTTGAAGATGGTGGACAAAACTTTGGGGAATCAGGAGGTGTTTTACCAGCTACAGAATTCCCACCTTCTGACCTGCTCTTGTAGTCACAATATTTATATTATTACCTTTATTGTCACAAGTAGGCTTACATTAACACTGCGATGAAGTTACTGTGAAAAAGCCCCGAGTCGCCATATTCCGGTGTCTGTTAGATACACAGAGGGAGAATTCAGAATTCTCAGCTGATACAGGAATTGAACCTGCACTGCTGGCCATGTTATGCATCACAAACCAGCTGTCTAGCCCACTGAGCTAAACCAGCCCTATGGCTAGCTCAGTTAAGTTTCTGGTCATTAGTAATGGCCAGGACATTGCTAATGGGGATTTAGCAATTGTAATGCAATTGAATGTCAAGGGGAGATGATTACATTCTCTATTCTTTGAGATAGTCATTGCCCAAAACTGGTGTGACGCGAGCATTTCTTGTCCACTTGTTAGACCAGGTCTGAATGTTGCCCAGGTCTTTCTGCTTATGTGTTGTGTATTCATGTTTGTTCCTAGTTGGTACAATGATGTCATCGGCCATTTGTGTGGGCAAAGGGGCAATCTATCCCAACAGCCTGTAGTGCAATCATCTTTCCAATAAAGCTCTTGTTTGGTTGTACCTTTGTGGTCTGTAAGCCTATCCTTTAAAAATACCACAAAGAAAACTGGGGAAAGGAGGTCGGAACTATGCTGGTAGATTCCCGGAAAAAAGAAAATCGTCAATCCATGCACAGACATTTGAAAAGGATGGAGAAGCTAAAACCTACGCTGCAACAGGGTGGCACAGTAACACAATGGTTAGCACTGCTGCCTCACAGCATCAGAGACCCGGGTGCAATCCAATTCTGCACTCTACAATTATTCTGAAACTAAATCATAATCCACTAAAATATTGAAATACTTTGAAATGAAATGCTGTTTTCTTAAAATAATGGGTGACCGTGTGGAGTTTGCATATTCTCTCAATGTCTGTGTGTCTGAGTGCTCCTGTTTCCTCCCACAGTCCAAAGATGAGTAGGTTAGGTAGATTGGCCAGGGATATGGAGGTTTGGGGTAATTACAATGTTGCGGGATAGGGTAGGTGCCTGGTTACGTTGCTCTTTCAGAGGGTCGGTGCAGACTCGATAGGCTGAATGGCTTCTTTCTGCACTGTAGGAGGGGCTGGTCTAGCATAGTGGGCTAAACAGCTGGCTTGTAATGCAGAATAAGGCCAGCAGCTCGGGTTCAATTCCCGTACCGGCCACCCCGAACAGGTGCCGGAATGTGGCGACTAGGGGCTTTTCACAGTAAGTTTTCATTGAAGCCTACTTGTGACAATAAGATATTATTATTATTGTTCTATAATTCTAAAAAATCCAAAGCTGGTGACGGAAGGTTGCTACAAAAAGGCTGCAGCCCTCTGAGGAATTGAAATTTAAACATAGGTTTCAGAAGAAAGAACATCAAAAAGAGGTTAACCATGTGCATTGTCCGGAAAGACCTGGAACAGTACAAGGAGCACTAAATTCAGAAACCTTGACACACATTGATCCAAAGTTACCCTTGCAACTGGCTTGCGTGCAGCACTGTCTGAGTTTGGAACAGTAGCTTCTCACATATGTCCAATGGTGAAGTGAAGACAGTACAAACCAATGCATCAAGATCCTTGAACCAAGTAGGAATCAACTATGCACATATGGAGAAGGAAGCTCTACGCATCATTTTCAGAAGTAAGCGTTTCTACCGATATCAATATGGACAGGAATTTACTTTACGAACAGAACATCAACCACTGGCAATGATACTGAGACCGCATACCAGTATTCCATCTCTAGCAGCAAACTGGACACAGTCACTGGTTTAGCTCACTGAGCTAAATAGCTGGCTTTTAAAGCAGACCAAGCAGGCCAGCAGCACGGTTCGATTCCCGTACCAGCCTCCCCGGACAGGCGCCGGAATGTGGCGATTCGGGGCTTTTCACAGTAACTTCATTGAAGCCTACTCGTGACAATAAGCGATTTTCATTTCGTTTCATTTTCACAGGCATTGCTGTTGGCAGCACAAACATACACGATAAAAGATTATCAATCGTATCATCATGATGCACTCTCCACATTACCTTTTCCGAATGAGTTGTGAATGAATAGTTTGAGTGTAAAATTTTCTATTTCAAAGAAATCGATAACACTCCTGTAACCACAGGACAAGTTAAGAAGCAACCAGAAATAATACATTTCTGTCAGAAGTTATGGCATGGTACTTTGTGGCAAGTCCGCGGAGCACACCCAGAGTTGAAGCTGATTAATTGGAATGCACTTACACCTTTTTGATGTGGCCAATCTTTACACATTGGGGTTTCACCACTTACGCCACTGAAGCATGAAAGGAACTGAATGGATCAAAGCTGCAAATGGTTTGTACAAGCTGTCAATCATATATCACTACTCTAAAGCTACGCATAGTCCGCACATAGTGGATCTGTGGAACCCAGATGTGGGCTATTCTCCCTTGAAGAATGGACACATGGAGCTGCAAGGTAAGTATTACACCTATAATGCCTCTCTCTACCGCTCCCTAGCTCCCAGACACAGGTCCCTTTTCTGGGGGGGCGTCTGTGTTGAGGGGTCTCTGGAAGGGCTTCCTTTAGGTAGGGGGTCCCTGTGGAGTTTCCCCTATTACAGGGATCCCTGCGTGGGTCCCACTATTTCGGGAGTCCCTGTGGGGGACCCCCTATTACATCGGTCCCTATGGAGGTGTCCTACCACAGGGTCCCTATGGGGGTCTCCCTATCACTGGGGTACCTGGGGGGAAAGTCTCCCTACTACAGAGGTTCCTGGAGGGGGGTGGGTGTAGCTGGGTCACCCCTGTACTTGGGGTTGGGTGGACACCCAGGCAATCTGTGGGGTTGGGGCTGGCTGTGTGGTGGGCCTGCGAGGTCCTCCATGCCAAGGCCATGATTTTAGGGACCACAACTGAACCGTTTCCACATGATTCCTAGCCCCGGGAACCAGAGAATCAGAGGAGGGTGGAGCATAGGTCGCCAGGCCTGCTAAATAGATGCAAATAGATCCACTTTCATTGATTTGTGAACCTGCACAGTTGCCGTTGTTTCGCATCATGAACCAGCGTCCAGCCAACTGAGCTAACCGAACAATGTCGGACAGACCCGTGTCTCATCAGGACCAACGGAGCAAGCTCCGCAATGGCAGCCCATATCTTGTGCAACCATCTCATAGTGGGTCAAGACTTACAGATTTAACACTTCACTGCCCGTTCTTCTGCACTTTGCCGCATTATGGCTTCTCCTCTGAAGGGAAAATCAAATTCATCATTGGTGCTCCCTCTTCCTGAAACATCATTCCAGCTTTGAACACCCCACTCCCTACCCAGTACATCCCAAATTGTTTATCGGCAATTGTAATCACTGTGGTATGTAAGATATGTGACAGCCAATTTGTACACTGCAAGCTCCCATAAACAACTGTGCGAGACCGAGCAGATATCCTGGCCGGGATTCTCTGAAACCCCGGCCAAGTGTTGACGCTGGCGTCAAAACCGGCGTGAGCGACGCCAATGTCAACAGGCCTCCAGGCCCAGGCATTCACCCCTTTCTAGGGGGCTAGTCCGGCCGGATTGCTGTGCATTCTAAAGCCACCGCGCCACAGCCAGCGTTGGTGCACGCATTCATTCCACGGCCGGCGCGGGTCCGCGCATGCGCGTGGGTTGCCGTCCTCGCGCCGGCCCTTGGGCAATATGGCGGAGCACGACAGGGGCCCAGCGCGGAGGAACCTGGTCAGTAGGCCCTGATCGCGGGCCTGGCCATCGTGGGGGCCCCCCCAGTCAGATCCCCTCACCCCCCCCTACCATGATGGCCCCCAAAACTTCGAGGTCCCGCCGGGTGGGACCATATGTAACCCACGCCAGCGGGACTCGGGGGAATTCGGTGGGCACTCAGCCCTTTGAGCATGGAGAATCGCCGTGTGGGGGGGGTCTTTCAATAGCCACGACCGGCAGGGCGGCAACTGCACGGGCGTGATTGGCGACGATTCTCTGGTCGCTGGAGAATCAGTGGCCCGGTGTCGGCCACATACCGGCGGGGGATCGGAGAATCCCGGCCCCTGTGTTAAACGGCGTTGGTTAATTGATAATAATTGGCCAGGAAACCAGAGACGATTACCCTGCTCTTCTTTGAAATAGTGGCATTGGATCTTCTCCCCCACCCTTTAGGGCAGATAGGCCACCTCATCCAAAGGTCACGTGTATCAGAACGTGATTTATATTTTAAATGAGATCAGGCTGCTGTTAAAATAGGAAATAAAATCATTTCCTACAACCATATTAAATGCATTTACATTGTAGGGAGCTATTCAATCTTCTACATATTCTGTAGGAGGAACAACTTTGCCACATCAGCGCCGGGATTCTCCGGGAATTAGCGGGGCGGCCCGTACCAGCGCCAAAGAGCGGCGTGAACCACTCCGGTGTCGGGCCGCCCGGAAGTTGCGGAATCCTCCGCACTCCCAGGGGCTAGGCGGGCGCTGGAGAGGTTGGCGCCGCGCCAACCGGCACTGAAGGGCCTCTGCCGGCTGGCACGAGTTGGCGCATGCACGGGGGGGGGGGGGGGGGGGGGGGGGGGGGGGGGGGGGGGGTTGGGGGCCGCCGCCAACCATCCTCGGCAGGTGCGGCGCCATCCCCGCCCCTGCCCGAAAACCAGAGCCGGAGGATTCGGCAGCTGGCATCAGAGAGGCAGGGCGGGATTCACGCCGCCCCCGGCGATCCTCCGACCCGGCGTGGGGTTGGAGAATCGATTTTTTACCTGATTGCCAAAATATATGGCGTTCGGAAGGATAATCTTGGCAAATGTTTAGGAGACATGAAATTAAATAAAATGTGAAATAAAATATTTGCCACTGGAGTTAGCTGCTCCCCTCTCCTATTTCCTGGATGCTCCCGCATGGGTTCACTGCATTGAGAAGTAGTTTTATTAAGTCGTTCATGGAATGTGGGCATCGCTGGCAAGGCCAGCATTTGTTGCCCGTCCTGACTTGCCTTTTGAGGGCAGCTAAGGGTCAATCACATTGTTTAGAGTCTGGAGTCATGTGTGGGCCAGGCCATGTAAAGAGGGAACATTTCCTTTCCCAAAAGGGACATTAGTGGACCAGATGGGTTTTAAACAAATAATATTTACCATTACTGAAGCTATTTTTCCCCAATGAATTGAATTAAAATCCTCCAGCTGCCATCTGAATCCATTTCCCCGAAGCAGGGGCCTGGACCACTGGTCCAGTGACATCACCACAACACCACCATCTCCTCATTTATGTCTCAGTTTTGACCAACTGCTGCTTAACCAAGAGGGTCTGACAGCCAATCCTCTGCTCCTCTGATGCCCATTCATACCAATTTACTGCAGGGGCCCCCAGAACCAGAAGGAAGCCATTCAATACATCCTGCTTCCGTTGGGTCAAGCGGCGATCGATTGCGATCAGGAACCCTGTCTGATTTCTACGTGCCCGGACCCTGAATTGCTGAGCTTAAGACAGCTGTCCCAGTGTAAATAAATCGCTCAGTGTATTGACTTTGGGGCCATTTGGGTTTATGTGGCTGAGATCCTCAGTGCACCATCTGGATAACAGATGCAGTGTAAGATTCAGAATGCTTGGGCAGGTTCTGGACAGTGACATTATTTATGGGATCATGTTGTTAAAAAGGGACATCGCTGATTTATATTTTAATAGAATTTGCCGACTCCAACAGCCTGTTTTTAGAAGCACCATTTTGAAGCTGCCATACTTGTTAGTGAAGACATTTGCTTTATGTATCATTAAGGTACATGGTGTTAAGGATAAGATACTGGCAGGGATAAAGGACTGTAGCCATGCTGGCCACGCAAAATGGACACTGAGCCAAAGTAAAATGGAAGACAGAAGGAAAAGCCTGTTTAGTGAGAACAGACAGTCTGCTCTCAACTAATTAGCATTTTGCAAGCAGCAAACCAGTTTCTGGCCAGGTGCAAGATCTCCAAGCCAAAGGTGTTAATGGCAAAGCGCTTAGCATTCTGATGAGGCAGCCCAGATCCAGGCACGAACAATGGCAACATTTCCATCTCAATGTAACACTTAATTGGTTGCACAGACAGAATGGCACCAGAGTAAAGAATATCGGAACCACCCCCCAACATCGAGGAAGGCCCTCGCATTGGAGGATTTCGAAGGTAACCGTTTGGAAACGCTCCAATCGGTACCGAAAGGTAGAGCCCGCCTAGAAGGGGGCAAGGACATTAGAGAGGGGTATAAAGGCAAATTCCCCACAGAGCCCGGTCTGTTAAACCCATGCTCCGGCCCTGATAGACATCTTGCATCCTGACTCCAGCCGTTGAGCACCAGCCGCCGAAACCGTAAGTTCAACGCTCGCTACGCGATCCAAGCCCACTAGACCCCCAGTACCAGAACGCTTGCTGAAGGCTGCAGTACAAGACCAGGACGAAGGCCTCGTTCTCTGACCTTGCCTGTTCCTGTTAGATAAGTATTCTGTTCACTTAAGTTTAGTTATAGCTTGGTCTCTTAGTGTGTGCATGAGTATTTATTATAACTGTATAATAAATATTGATTGTTTGAACCTTACTAATCGGTGTATCGTCTTTATTACTTTGAACTTGACCTTGGAATACTTGTGACGTTGTCTATACGGCAACTGGCGACTCCAGAGTTGAATAAATACATAGAACAGAGCCTAGTAGTGTTAAGCACACGTCGAATACGGAGGCGTGTTAATACACTCCAATAAACGCGTTTTACGCCCATAGTAAAACGTGCAACAGGACTGACTGACTGGCAGAAGGCAGAGAGTGGGGATAAAGGGGTCTTTTTCAGGATGGCAGCCAGTCACTGTTATGTTATTTGAGTAACATAAGTCGCTGCTAACCGTAGACAATGGTGAAAGATACTCCAGTCCTCAAAGTAAGTTGAAAGTATTTATTTAGTAACAACAAAGCTATTAGGTGAGTTTGACACTTTGCTGATCTAACCCTAGTGACACAGTAAACTTGACTAGCTGTACAAACTGTATCTAAGCCACATGTGCTGGTGTGATTGAGATCTATGCTACACTCGTTTTGTTCCTCCAGTCTCTGCTGGGTGAGTGAGGGCTAGGGCTTGTGTAAGCTGTACTTTTATAGGGGTTGCGTAATGCCCTCCAGTGGTTATGCCACAGCTGGGTGTTCTGATTAACCCCTTAGTTACATGTCTATCTACATATGATTACAGTGACTAGTGTTGTGCCTCAGGGGTCGATGTTTGGACCACAACTTTTCACAACATACATTAACGATCTGGAAGAAGGAACTGAGGGCACTGTTGCTAAGTTTGCAGATGATACAAAGATAATCCTGAGGGGCAGGTAGTATTGAGGAAGCAGGGGGGCTGCAGAAGGACTTAGACAGGCTAGGAGAGTGGGCAAAGAAGGCGGCAGATTTAATGCAATGTGGAAAGGTGTGAGGTTATGCACTTTGATAGGAAGAATGGAGGCATAGACTAAATGGGAAAACGCTTAGAAAATCAGAAATGCAAAGGGACTTAGGAGTCCTAGTTCAAGATTCTCTTAAGGTTAACGTGCAGATTCAGTCGGCAGTTAGGAAGGCAAATGCAATGTTAGCATTCATGTCCAGAGGACTAGAATACAAGAGAAGGGATGTACTTCTGAGGGCTTTAACCAGACCCCATTTAGAGTATTGTGAGCAGTTTTGCACCCTGTATCTAAGGAAGGATGTGCACTGACTGTTTAGATTTAGTTGCTTTATATAGGGGATGGTAACAGCCCACAGGGACCGGTGTGGTGAATGGGTCGATGATTGACATGGAATTTTGTGTTCAGATGAAATGTGAAGCTGTGTTTGATCCTGTATTTCCACACAATTCCACACAATGTTGTTTTAGAGGGAGATCTGATTGAGGTATGTGATCTTGAACATGAGCAGGAGCGTTTGACATCAACCCTAATGAGCTGCACATGTTCCGCCAAGAGGCTTGATACCTCTTCCCAAAGTGTCCAGAGTAGGAGCTCAGTTGGTTTGGTCGTTCAGCATAAGCTGCAGTTTGGCAACCCTCAACTTTGATTTGAGAAGAAGAATAAATGTCCACAGTGTGTACACTTGCACACTCAACCCCATACGCCCAGAGCTGCACACTCACCCTTGCATGTGCATTGTGTGCACAATCTTGTACCCTTGTGCACTCACTCCTTCACATGCACTATTTTGCACATGCATATGCACAGACACACTGGTGTATGAATTCAGGTATTGGATAAGGGATCCTTGATAAAAATATTTCAAGAAAAAATGGTCAAAATAATATGCTAACCCACATTGACAGGCCTGAGTGCTGTGGGCATTCGATGCAGCCTGACATTACTCACACCAATCAGACTGTAATGTCAGGAGGATAGTGGAACTAGCATTACAACTGATACTGTAGAGTTCCCTCTTGGCAAAGTTAGGTTTCCTTTATTTCTTCAAATTTCAGTTATTTTGTTCAAAAGAAATAAAGAGTGACCAAATGCTTCCCTTGGGTAACACAACTACGCTAAAGGAAAGGAAGATTTGCAGTTTTACAGTTTCAAGATTCAAGAACATCCCAAGCACTTTTTGAAGTACAGTCACCATTGCATTATTTTCAAGACTATCTCCTTTGTAATTGTTTCTACTGCTTTGCATTTTCTAGTTACATTGCAGGGAACATTAAACAGTAACAGCGATCTTTACAAAATGAGCATCTCTTTCTGTACAAAAGGAGACAGTGATACCGATGTAATAGGCCCAGGAGGGGAACACAATGGTAAACGTGTAGGCATTATTATTGGGGCCCTGGTTATGGATCCCCTGACTTCACCTACTCCCTCCATGGCATCCCTGTGCTATGGCCATTACCTCCTAGTGTTAGAACACATCAGGGGCAATTTAGGTGTCACCTGGGCAAACTGCAGGCGAGGTCGTTACTACTTACTTTGCTGCTGTTTGTTCCCATTGGCCTCCTGGCCTTGTATCAGATGCGACCATCAATTCACTCGAGTAGAAGTAAACTGTGGCTTTAATCAACTTAGAACAGTGCCTACCTGCGACTGAACCAATACTGAGAACTGTCTACAAGTTGACTCCTCTTTATACCTCCCTTCAAGGGGAGGAGTCATGGGCAGAGCCATGGGCAGAGCGCATACATGCCCCAACATGTTCCCCTATGGATAATGCCATACAATGGCCCATAGGAAAAGCCCACAAGGGCAACAGCATAGCACAGATACAAATACAAGGGCAACAACAGCACAGAGACAAATACACTGGTGGATTATTGGTTTAATACATTCACCACAGCATCCTAGCTGTTGATCCCTCTCCGCCTTTCCATGCCATACCCACCACCTACCTCCCCACTCCCCCCCCCCCCCCCCCCACCCCTTCCCCCCCCCCCCCCCCCCCCCCGCCCTTTTCTTTCTTTCCGTTGGTGGCACCAGTTCTGGTTTTCTCTCCCCCCCCTCCCCCAATTCGTTGCTGTTTACGAACAGATCTTGGGACAGGCTGGTGAATTGCTTCCACGTATTGTGGGAGCCTTCCTTTGATCCTGTTAGTTTGTTTCTTTAATACCAATTCTGTTCAAGAGCACTTTAGCACAATGGAAAATACTTCCCTTTCGTATCAGTGTTCCATTGGTCAATTCCAGTCTGATCTACCAATAACCATTTGGGAATCCTAGATTTCCATCCTTATCAAATCTCCTATATCTGCAGGGAAGAGATCAAGATGTTCCGTGTAGGTTCCAAAATGTGAAGAATTGGTCCATTTTGTCTGCCTTCATGCTTGAAAAGACAATGCAAGATCATGGCATAAAATGAAATGCTGGAGAATGTTGCACAACGTTAGCAGCACAGCTGGTATTCCAATTAAACAGAAGCCAAGATATTTGGAATTAATTTTGTGACGACCCATCAATAATATAGATTTTTGGCTCTGCATTGAAACCCAAGAAATATGTAAATAATTTGTTGGATGGCTGTTATCAGGAATACCTCAGGAATGGATCATGTTGGAATTCCTGGTACTTTGGTGATGTCACTCATCTCCTGTTGTGTTTTTTTCCATTCACTTGAATGTCCCGGGAATCTCAGTCATACCATGTTGATTAAATTATACCCTAGCAATATCCAGTCTTCTAGTTTTACTCCCTAGTCTATCGTATGTATACAAATTTACAGATAGAAAGAGGTCAATCTACAATCTCAAATTAATCCAGTTGCTGTAGTCTATCCCCATAGCCCCGTACCTTATCCCAACTTTGAAAACTAACCAAATCTTTGTTTAATATGTGAGGGTCACTCTGCCTCAGCCATTCCTTCAGGTAAAACATTCTGTGGCCTGGCAGCCCTCTATCAGATACTTCCTCCTAAATCCCTTTATTACTCTTGTGTTGGAAATTTTAAACGGATGATCTCATTGCTGACTGCCTAATTAGAGGAAGTGATCTTTCCACTACTTACAAAACTCAGGGTTGTTTGACAACCCTCTATACTAAATATCCTCTTGACCTTTTTTGCCATAGAAATAGACTGATTAGATCCTCAAAATCCGTCACTCGTATCACCTGGCGAATCTGTTCTGTACATCTTCTACAATGCAGTCCATTGGCTGTTACATTGTCATTTCAATAGGGATGGAAGTCAGATGTAAACCTGGAGTATTGTGCGCAGTTTTGGTCTCCTTCTCTGAGGAAGGATGTTCTTGCTCTCGTGGGAATGCAGCGAAGGTTTACCAGACTGATTCCAGGGATGGCGGGACTGTCATATGAGGAGAGATTGACGAGGTTGGGATTGTTCTCGCTGGAGTTCAGACGAATGAGGGGGTATTAGGGGTATTAAGGTACACAGGTCGATGCAGTAAGACCACTGGTGTGGGAGGTACCTGAGACAGCAATATCATTGGTGAAGCCTGCCTGCTGGTTCCGCCCAGTAAGGCGGAGTATAAGAACCTGTGTTTCCCCAGCTGCTGCATTCTGTACCTTGCGCTGCTGGAGGAAACATCTAGTCCAATAAAGCCTTCAATTGTCATCCAATCTCGCTTCTGGAGTCATTGATCGAGCATCAGGGTGTGTCCAGAAGCAGGGGTCACAGTCTGAGGGTTCAGGGTAAACCATTTTGGATAGATATAAGGAGACATTTCTTCACACAAAGAGTGGTGAGCCTGTGGAATGCATTACCACAGGAAGTAGTTGATGCTAAACCTTTGAATATATTTAAGAGGCAGCTGGATATAGCACTTGGGGAGAATGGGATCAAAGGTTATGGGGAGAAAGTAGGATCAGGCTATTGAGTTGGATGATCAGCCATGATCATGATGACTAGCAGAGCAGGATCGAAGGGCCAAAAGGCCTCCTCCTGCTGCTATCTTCTATGTATGTATCTATGTATATGTATACAGGCCAATCCAATATTGCCTTTTTCATGCCATGGCTTAGAGTTAAAATGGTGCTGATGAATGTTGTTAGATTGTGGGCATTATCACCTCTCAGCCAATTTCTGACTTCACACTATCTCCATCCGTGTGCATTCACAAGCAGAAATGAGTGTTTGGATGTTGAATACTGACTCAATCCCAATCCCAAATCACACCCTGCCAGTCAAGGCAAAGAAATGTGATAACAACAGAGAGAGAGCAAGCTGCAAGATGGGGTCAGCACTTGGAAGAGGGTATTAAACCAGCCCTAAGCCAGTTAATCCACCAACTTCTAATGGGATTGTTGGTATTGACATTAGTCCACACATTGAAACAGAAATCCATGCAGCAGTAAAAAATGGCAACACCCCTGGAATTGACTCTGTAGGCAGATGTGAACACGGCTACCAGGGTGCTTACTGATCTCTTACGCAAGATATGGGAAAATAAAGTAAGACCAGAGAAAAGACCTCATTTTCAAACTGCCAAAGAAAGGGGACCTCTGCAACTGAGATAACTGGCGAGAATTGTAATCCTTTCCATCTCCAGAGGAATCATCTGTCGAATTCTCTTCAAATGGATTGACAACACCACTGATGACAAGCTGAGACAAGCGACGCCAAAAGAGACTTTCAGCACTGGCTAGCTTGTTTCGAGGCGTACATCAACTCGGCGCCAAGCCCTGTCACGGAGGCTCAGAAAATACAGATACTGTACTCAAGGTTGAGCTCCAACGTCTTTCCGTTGATCCAGGATGTGCCAAACTATGCCGAAGCCATGACGCTTCTCAAAGAAAATTACTCTCAAAAGACGAACACGCTCTTCGCCAGGCCCGTACTCGCCACTCGCTCTCAACTCCCTGGTGAGTCCATAGAAGGCTTCTGGTGGGCTCTAATTCCACTCGTCCGGGACTGTGACTGTCAGGCCGTTACAGCCACTGAACATTCAAACCTCCTTCTGCGGGACGCGTTTGTTACGGGGATTGGGTCGGACCTCATACGCCAGCGACTGTTAGAAGGGGCGATCAATGTGCTGGTAAAACACACTTCATTCCTTTAACTCAACTGATCCTAAATGCAAGTCTTAAACCCAGTGAATGGTCATGAGTCCATGAGAAGTGGATTTGAGAATTGATGATGACACATATGGAAGCCTCACACAGCGATGATCCTGTCTGATCCCAGTTTGTTTGGATTTCGGATGTTTCCCATTCTGAAATGGCCAAACAAAAATTTGAGAGCATAAATGTACTGGAGGATGAGGGGATATAACTTAAAAGATTAAAAAACACATACACAGGCAAATTAACTGTTGCAATTGGTGTTTATGAAGCTGTTTGAAGATGTCTGAATGACGAGCTCCAAAGCATCTGAAGAGCCTTTGATATTTTCGATTGGGAAAGAGGCTTTGGGAAGGGAAACATGTGTCTCCCTCACAACACTGTGCAGTAACAGAGAAATAACTCAATCAGGATTACTTCAATCAAATCAACGGCATCTTGCATTAATATAGTGCCTTCAATGATGTAAAACCTCCTAAAGTGCTTCACTAGCACAATAAAAAACACAATCTGACACTGAATAAAATTAGAAGATAGTTGGATTGTGGCCAAAGGCCTGACTAAATGAGCAGGTTTTAAGGAGTGCCTTAAAAGCGGAAAGAGGTAGAGAGGGAAAATGTTGTGGAGAGGAAATTCTGGCATCTATGGTCTGGGCAACTGAAGGCACAGGTACCAATGGTAAACAAAGGAAATGGGGATGGGCAGGAACATAGGAACAGGAGTAGACCAATCAGCCCCTCGAACCCATCCCGCCATCCAATAAGATGGCTGATCTGTGACCTAACTCCATATACCTGCCTTTGGCCCTTATCCCTTAATATCTTTGCTAAAGAGAAGCCTATCGATCTCAGATTCAACTGCTGTTTGGGGGAGAGAGTTCCAAACCTCTACCACCCTTTGAGTGAAGACGTTCTTCCGAACATCTCTCCTGAACCATCTAGCCCCATTTTTAGACTATGCCCTCCTAGTTTTAAAATCTCCAACCAGTGGAAACTGTTTACCTTTGTCCACCCTGTCATTCACTGTTAGCCAAAATTGGAGGAGCACTCAGAGATCTCAAAGAGCTTTAGGTTCAGAAGAGGTCACAGGGATAGGACGTGGTGAGGTTTCTATCTTGATGCCAAAAGAACACTGAATATCATTTAATCCCAAACAAGTTTGCGATCTTGAAATTAAGGTAAGATTAATTTAAATTCACAGTTAATTGATGATAGGATGAACTTATTCCGACATTGAATAATTCTACGCAGAACATCATTTTACAAACACCATTTGGTAAGTGATTGGGTGTGACTGTCTGGCCTCGTTGCTCCTGAACAAGAGCGTGACGAGGCCGGTGAAGAGGAGAGAGGCCAAATACGAGAACTGCGCCAGGCGTCAAACAGTTTGCAATGCAACTGGCCCATTCCTGTAAACAAAATTGGGATCCCGCCGTAGTGTGCCGAGAAGCCAGTAATCACCACTTCAGTCCTGTTTCCATACAATTAATGGGATACACCCCATATCCAATGGCCTCCTCTGATCCAGCAGCCTCCCCAGTAAATGGTCATGCTAGCGATGATAGTTCTCCTTTTTAAAAATGTGAACCTGGCAGAAGGGCTTCTGCGGGGAGCCGAGGAGGTGAGTAGCTATCTTTGCTCACAGGCAATGAGCCCAGGGAGCACTGGGCTTGCCACCCCAGTGATCGGATGGGGGTGGGGGGTAACCGGTGAGCCAGAGGAGAACCTTTGTCGACCTTCGCACCCCAGCCCCTCCCCCCTGATTTCCCACACTCCCAGGGTACTGGGACTGTGTCGGCACTGTCAGGGTCACTGTCGAGGGTGGGGGGGGGTGATGATAACCCGCAGAGAGCTGAGCGTTGGTAATCTTCAATCTATGCCATAGTCTGACCCCTGCCTGTCTGCTGGGTTCTCGCTCACACCCATCACCTGCACGCGTTGTGCCCAGGTGGGGGGGTGCATGCCTGGAGAGACAGGCCAAGGGTTCAGAGGTTGACCTGCAGCAGTTAGCTGCTTATCATGTCCCGTGGCGTTCAATGCCCCTGGCGGGCGCCCTCTGGGGGCTCTGAGGCCGGAGAGTCCAGCTCACTTGTCAGCTGCACATGCACAGCCGTGCTGTCCTGTCCCGTATGCTGACTGCGAGACACGTCATCGTCAGAGGGGTGGAACATGGGAGAGCTGGTATAGCACAGGGCTAAATCGTTGCCTTTGAAAGCAGACCAAGGCAGGTCAGCAGCACGGTTCAATTCCCATACCAGCCTCCCTGAACAGGCACCGGAATGTGGCGACTAGGGGCTTTTCACAGTAACTTCATTGAAGCCTAATTGTGACAATAAGCGATTTTCATTTCATTTTCATTTTTCACATGTGAGAGCTGGTGGTTACCATCCCCACTCGATGGGATGGGTCTGGGTTGGTGCCCAGCGCCCCCTCTTCCTACTTGATACCCATAGGCCCCCGGGGTTCATCTCGCGATGGAGGGGCAGCATGTTCGAGCCCAGTTGACCCTGTGTCACCTGGCTCTGCCAGCTCTGCCAGCTCCGGCAGCTCCCCGGTGTCTTCACTCTGGTGTCTATGTCCACGGCGATGCTTCTCAGTGACTGGGACATGCTCTGCAGCACCTCCGCCATTCCCATCTGAGACCGTGACATGTCCCGCAGTACCTTATCAAGGTCAGCCTGGTACAGGGTCACCTCCCCCAGTGAGTCGGGCATTCTGCCAAGGCGCTCAGCCATGGCCGTCACTGACTGCCCCAAGTCTTGGACACTTCCACTAATGCTGCTTACATTGTGCATCAGGCTCTCCACTATAGTCGCCACCCTAGCGGTGTTGGCCTTGGTCTCACGCATTGCCGGCGACATCTCCTGCAGCCGTAGCCTCTAGGATTCCTCCAATTGGCTGTGGACCTGCTGGAGTGTCGCTGACATCTCCCGCTGAATGTCCTAGTTGCTCTCTAACATCTCCATCAGCTCCGGGATAGCCTGAACCATAGGCTCGGCATCTGGCTTGGACCCAGCTGGGACCTGGGATCCAGCAGCCCTCCGACTGCCGTCACGCCTGGGCATTACTGCCTCCACCAGAATGTGACCCGCAAGCCTGACCACTAACGTTGCCCTCCGAGGTGTGTGTCTCTGCGCTGGTGGAGGGTGGGGATGACAGAAGTGACTTGTCGATGTTGGTATTCTTGGTGCTCTCCTCCGAGGTGGTCTCATCGGAGGCAGGGGATCGGGCTCCCCTGGATGGGCCGGCGACATCGGCTGGAGGACCTGCGGGAGAATGAACACATGGTCAGCGGGAGGGATGGTCAGTCAATAAGGCGATCGGTACTCACGTTTTGCCAGGTCCTCTGGGTGAAACATGCTGGTTCCTCACCTCTGCGGCATCCGCCAGCCTCCGTGCTGGTGACCGCCCTGTCCTGGGTCACCATCGTCACCTCCAGCGCCCGTTCCTCGAAAGTCATGAGCATTCCTATGTCATAGAATTTACAGTGCAGAAGGAAGCCATTCGGCCCATCGAGTCTGCACCAGCTCTTTGAAAGAGCACCCCATCCAAGCCCACAACTCCACCCCACCCCTACAACCCAGTAACCCCACCAAACACTAAGGGCAACTTATCATGGCCAATCCACCTAACCTGCACATCTTTGGACTGTCGGAGAAAACCGGAGCACCCGGAGGAAACCCAGGCAGACACGGGGAGAACGTGCAGACTTCGCACAGACAGTGACCCAAGCCGGAAATCGAACCTGGAACCTGGAGCTGTGAAGCAATTGTGCTAACCACCATGCTACCGTGCTGCCCCAGTCTGGGCCTCTCCCGTTGCTTGTGAAAGATGGTCTCCTGCGGAGACACTGAGAGGGTATAGTTAGCCGCACGTGCAAGTCACAGTGTTTGGGGGGTTGAAGAGGTGGGTGAAGGGAGGGTTGGGGGCCACATGGAGGGTTGAGGGGGCTGCTTGTATGGGTGGGAAGGTCTCTGAGGGGTGAGGTTGTGTTAGCTCACCCGTGCTGCCCAGTGTAGGCCATTAAATTTCTTGCGGCAATAGAGGCCACTCCAACAGGTCACGATTCCCAAGCTGACAGCCACTGGCACTTCATCCCAGGTGGCACTGGCTGCTCTATGGCTCACGCTCCAGGTCCCTCGGGAGAACAGGACGTCCGTCCTGATCTCGGCTGCATCTAGGAGCCCCTGCAGATCTGCGTTTCCAAACCTTTGCGCCAGCTGTCTCAGCACCATGTGTAAGCATCAGTAAGTGCTGCTTGGCCTTGTTAGCAGTTTGCTGGAGAGTAGGTTCCTGGCGAATCAGCTGGCAAGCCTTCATTTGTGGCATAAAGCCCATGGGGTCTCATTAAGTGGACCAATGAACATTGCATTGCGTTGCCAACCTCACCAGGCCGAGCGCCAGGAAGCTCATGGATGTTCCTGCTCGGTACCACACGTAGACATCTTTCTGGAGACTCGTTTGGCCCATCGAGTCTGCTCAATACAATACAAGACAACACCGGCTAGATGGTAGTAAAGAACAACAAAGGGCGGGATTCTCCATCGTCTGACGCAGAAATCGCAAAACACGACTGAGTGGAGAATAGGTTAAAATCGCAGCAGGTGCCGATTTGACGGCAAATTGCTATTCTCCCTCACCTCGACAGCGGCATCAACGCACGTACAATAAACACCATTTGCATGTCATTAGCGGGCCTGACCCGGTATTCTCCAGGGCCTCTGTGATGCTCTGCCTCCAATGGGTCGAGTCCACTTGTGCTTTTAAATATCGTATAACCGGCATCTTGGCTGTTGAGGGAGAGAGAGGGGGTACGGAAGCTACCCAAAACGCCATAGTGTGCTGACAGTTGTGCCGCTGGATGGGGGGCTTCAGCCAGGGCCACGGGGAGTAGTGGGGCGTGGCCAGGAGGTGGGCTGCGGGGTCTGGTGGACAGGAACGGAACATCATTGTCGCAGCCAGAAAGGTAGCAATGCAGCTGTGCACGCCGCTAGCAGACCACTGTGAACTTAAGGTCACGGGTCGTATAGGTGTCCCCCAGGCCACCCCTCTGGGTGTCCTCCGGCCCCAGCTGAGCCATCAGCTGTATGGACCTGCTCCAGCACAGCCTGTGCCATCTTGTTGGCTGGGATGAGTGCGTGTGGGGAGTGTAATGTGTATGTGCGGCTGCAGCTTGTCAGCCTCCCGAGTGTCAATCATGGACCTGGTGAATCGCACGCCATTTTTCACTGGAATTGATTGTGTTCCACGTGGCACCAGTGCTAGCCCCTCAATGGTCGCTGAATCGATCCAAGTTTGGCGTCCGTTTTGCTGTCACAAAAGTCCATGAGTTCCGCGTCGGCGTCAGCGCTGAGGGCGGGATTCTCCGATTGCCGACGCCGAAATAGCATTTGGCAATTGGCAGGAGAATCCCTTTTGACGCCGAAAATGGGGGCGGCGCCATTGTTCAGATGCTCCACCCCCTCCAAAACGGTGTCATCGGTGAGTACGCCGTAAGTCGTTGGGACAGCCTCAGGAAGTCACCTGAAGGCCCTCCCCGATGCTCCGCCCCCGATGGACCGACTGAAGTGTTGGCTAGTGTAGACTTGAGAGACGAACAGACACTTCCAACGCTGATGAAAGTTCAACTCAATTTTTTTAACTACTTCTAACTAACTAACACACGATGACTGTGGGTCTAAATGATGCTAACTTAAACTAGAGACCTGAGCCTTGCCCGAACCAGTTGATTCTCTCAGCACGTGGTGTGAGTCTGTGCTGGGCTGGATGAGTTCTTGTTACACTCAGAGGCAGCACCCAGAATGAGCGGGAACCGTGGTGCCCTCTGCCTTCATAGTGTGTGTATTCTAGCTGGTGATTGGCTGCGGTGTTTGTACATGTTGATTGGTCCCTGTGTGTGTCCATCAGTGTGTGTCTGCACCATGATATACTGGTGTATATTATGACACCGACTTCCCGACGGCGTGGATCATTTGTGGTCTGAGGTTTCGTCAAGCTCGCGTGGCAGCTGCAGACTGTGTCCAGCACTGCTACAGTCGGGATGGGGAGCCGTTCCGCTGGCTGGTGGGGCTTCGGCGGGTGGGGGGACTGGTGAGGGGACTGGCGGGGGGTGGTCCGGGGTGGCGAGGGGGATTACAGGGGGCACTATCTAGCAGGCTGGGTCTGCATGCAGCCAGCGCCATATAGTATGACGCGGCCACTGCATGTTGCCGCCGTGCGCATGCACGGCCATGGACATGACAATTCTCCGTCCACATCTGCAGGCAAAGCCGAGGGGTTTACGTGGCGTGGCTGCTAGCCCCCTACCAGGCGGAGAAACAGTCACGCTGCCTGCGAGGGCAGACCCCTTAAAGGGGCAACCCTAGCACAGAAGCATTTTGGAAATGACCTGAAGGTTAAAATAAAATTCTAAATAAATACACATTCATCCACCTTCAGAACGTCTCTCCCTCATGTACTATAAGACTACAGAGACATTTTTCATTCCACTTTACCAACTCTTCCCTCCATCTCACAGTGAGTGTGGGGATCTCAGACCTTGGACGGTCAGCGAGAGCAAGGAACTGATGGTCTGGATATAAATAACAGGAGTACATACTTTACTCCTGACTGTACACCAGTGATTTTTGAAATGTCAGTAACCGCAAAGAAAATCTTTATTTCCCCAAGGGCTTTTCCTGACAGGCTTAAAAAAACTCAGTTGTTCAATGGTCATTTGAACTCACCTGAATTGTCTCTTGTTATTCAGCTGCAATCTTCTCCCAAAAAGAAATGATCCATTCAACCATCACGTGGGTCATTGCAGACATTTCCCATAATAACCAGTGATTGGTCCTTAATTTGATCTAATTAAGCCTGAGGAGGTTATGCGAATGAAGCTTTGATTATGAAATGAAAATCGCTTATTGTCACGAGTAGACTTCAAATGAAGTTACTGTGAAAAGCCCCTAGTCGCCACATTCCGGCGCCTGTTCGGGGAGACTGTTACGGGAATCAAACCGTGCTGCTGGCCTGCTTGGTCTGCTTTCAAAGCCAGCGATTTAACTGTGTGCTAAACAGCCCCTGGTTAGTGATCTCTTTTACTCTCACTTCCTCAAAGTGGTTTACCGTTTCACCATTTTCCCATGTTTGGACAGATCTAGATGCTGCAACCCTTTGCAGAAATGTTATTGTGTTAAGCTCCTGTTGGGAACACTTTTTTATGAACTTTATCACTGCCATCTGTAAAAGCCTGTGTGCAGGAATCAGACCCCTCCACTGTGATTTATAATGTCTGGCTTCAAAATTTTTTAAAAAGGTACAATAATTCTCTGTTTGCATGATGGCCAGCAGAACACATCACCCCTCCCCCCGGCACCCACCTGCCCCACCCCCGACACCGGCCCCGCATCATGATAACTTGAGGTATGCCTATGTGGCAAACCCAACACCCCCTCCCAGCCCCCACACCAGAGTGTGGAAAGTCCCAATGGATATCTACTGGAGAAGAATTCAACATGAAAATATTTCTGGTGGGTTCCTTTGCTGGCCCTCCTGCTTCCCTCATCCCTTTTCTTCTCAAATTAAAATTCTCCTGGCATTGACACAGGCATGCCATGCTTCAGGGCTGTAAATTCTCCGATTACTGTGCTACTTACTCAGAGTGTTATATCAACGAACACACGGGGAGGTTTTATCCCTTCTCCAAGTTAGCAGTTTCAAATTCCTAGGGTTGCACATCACCAAAAATCTGTCCTGGTCCACTCACGTTGACGCTATCACCAAGAAAGCACAACAGCGCCTATACTTCCTCAGGAAACTAAGGAAATTCGGCATGTCCACATTAACCCTTACCAACTTTTACAGATGCACTATAGAAAGCATCCTATCGGGCTGCATCACAGCCTCATATGGCAACTGCTCGGCCCAGGACCACAAGGAACTTCAGAGAGTCGTGAATACCGCCCAGTCCATCACACGAACCTGCCTCCCATCCATGGACTCCATCTACACCTCCCGCTGCCGGGGGAAAGCGGGCAGCATAATCAAGGATCCCTCCCACCCGGCTTACTCACTTTTCCAACTTCTTCCATCGGGCAGGAGATTCAGAAGTCTGAGAACACGCACGAACAGACTCAAAAACAGCTTCTTCCCCACTGTCACCAGACTCCTAAATGACCCTCTTATTGACTGACCTCATTAACACTACACCCTGCATGCTTCACCCGATGCCAATGCTTATGTAGTTACATTTTATATCTTGTGTTGCCCTATTATGTATTCGCATGTATTTTCTTGTATTTTCTTGAATTTTGTTTAATTCCCTTTTCTTCCATGTACTGAATGATCTGTTGAGCCGCTTGCAGAAAAATACTTCTCACTGTACCTCGGTACGCGTGACAATAAACAAATCCAATCCAATCCAATCCAAGTACATTAGTTGATTGGGAAACAATGAAATATTATTATGGGCTCACAGAATGGTTACATCACAGATAAAGGCAATGTGCCCTGTTGTGTCTACACCGGCCCTCTGAAGGAGAAATTTAACTGTCGCCATTCCCTCACCTTCTCCTGTAGCCCCATCCACTCTTCCTTTTTGGATAATAATCCACTTCCCTCTTGAATGTCTCAATTGAATCCTTCCTCCACCACACTCACAGACAGAACATTCCAAATCCTAACTACTCGCTGTGTGTATCTGTCTACACCACACAATCAGACAGAACATTCCAGATCCTAACAAGACACTGTGTGAAACGGTCTCCACCACACTCACAGGCAGAACATTCCAAATCCTAACCACTCGCTGTGTGAAACGGTCTCCACCACACTCACAGACAGAACATTCCAGATCCTAACCACTCGCTGTGTGAATCTGCTTTCGAGTCTGCTGAGCCATTCATTATGATCATGGCTGTTCATCAAGTTCAATACCCTGATCCCGCCTTCCCCCCATATCCCTTGTCCCTTTGGCCCCAAGAACTATAATTAATTCCTTCTTGAAATTACACGTTTTGGCCTCAACTACTTTCTGTGCTGGTGAATTCCACAGATTGACCACTCTCTGGGTGAAGAAATTTCTCCTCAGCTCAATCCTAAAAGGTTTACCCCTTATCCTCAATCTTCGACTCCTAGTGCTGGACTCAGCCACCATCAGGAACATTCTTTCAGAATCTACCCTGTCTAATCCTGTTAGAATTTTGTACGTTTCTGGGATCCCCGCTCACTCTTCTAAACTACAATGAATATAATCCAAACCACCTTAATCTCCCCTCATATGCCAGTCCCGTCAATGCAGGAAATCAGCCTGGTAAACCTTCGCTGCACTCCCTCCATAGCAAGAACGTCCTTCCTCAGGTAAGGACACCAAAACTGAACTGAATACTCCAGGTGTGGCCTCACCAATGCCCTATACAATTGCAGTGAAACATCTTTATTCCTATATTCAAATCCTCTCGCTATGAAGGCCAACATACCATTTGTCTTATTTACTGCCGGCTGTACCTACGTACTTACTTTCAGTGACTGATGCATGAGGACACAAAGGTCTCTCTAAGTATCTACTGATGTGTTGGGTAAGCTGGGTCTGCGAGGACTGCGTTTACTGCACTGGTGAGAGAGACAGACTTCCAACACTTGAAGAAATTCAATTCGATTTTATTGAACACTTAACTATAAAACATGCTTTAACTGTGGGTTGACACTATGCTGACTTGACTGGAGACCTGAGGCTAACCTGACCAGACCACATGGTGTATGTTCTAGTTGCTGCTCACGAGCTCTGACTGTCTCAGAGGCTGCATCCCGAGAGAGCGGGACAACTAGTGCCCTCTGGCTTTATAGTGGCCGTGTCCTGTCTGGTGATTGGCTGCTGTGTGCTGTGTGTTCACTTGTCATCCTGTGTGTCAATCACTGCCTGTCTGCACACCATCATATACCTGGATGTATATTATGACATCCACCTCTCTCAATTTACACCCATTCAAATAACAATCTGCCTTCCTATTTTTGCTAACGAAGTAGATGACCTCACATTTATCCACATTATACTGCATCTGTCATGCATGTGTCCACTCACTCAGCCTGTCCAAGTCCAGCTGAAGCATCTCTGCATCTTCCTCACAGTTCACCGTCCCACTAAATTTTGTATCATCTGCAAATTTGGAGATCATACATTTAGTTCCCTCGCCCAAATCATTAATAGATAATGTGAACAGTTGAGGTCCGAGCACAGATCCCTGCTGTACCCCACTAGTCTGCCAATCAGAAAAATACCAATTTATACCAACCTTTTGCTTCCTGTCTGCTCACCAGCTTTCTATCCATCTCAAGACACTACCCGTAATCCCAAGCGCTTTAACATTACATGTTAATTTGCTGAGTTGGATTTGCCCTGTTTCTTGTGTACAGGGCACCCCTGGGCAATTTTCCACATTGCCAGGTAGATGCCAGCTTTGCAGCTGTACTAGAGCAGCTTGGCTAGGAGTGTGGCAAGTTCTGGAGCACAAGTCTCCAGTACTATTGCCGGGATATTGTCAGGGCCCATAGCCT
Source organism: Scyliorhinus canicula (assembly GCF_902713615.1). Classification (NCBI taxonomy): domain Eukaryota; kingdom Metazoa; phylum Chordata; class Chondrichthyes; order Carcharhiniformes; family Scyliorhinidae; genus Scyliorhinus; species Scyliorhinus canicula. Next base: position 304,086,790 of record NC_052146.1, read on the forward strand.
TTGCAGTATCCAGTGCCTTCAGCCGTTTCTTGATATCACGTGGAGTGGATCGTGTCGGCTGAAGACTGACATCTGTGATGCTGGGGATCTCCGGAGGAGACCGAGACGGCACTTCTGGCTGAAGATTGTTGCGAATGCTCAGCCTTGTCTTTTGCACATATGTTCTGGGCTCCTCCATCATTGAGGATGAGGATATTTGTGGAGCCTCCTCCTCGAGTGAGTTATATAATTGTCCACCACCATTCACAGCTGGATGTGACAGGACTGCAGAGCTTAGATCTGATCAGTTGGTTGTGGAATCGCTCAGCTCTGTCTATTGCTTGCTGCTTATGCTGTTTGGCACACAAGTAGTCCTGTGTTGTAGCTTCACCAGGTTGACACCTCATTTTTTGGCATGCCTGATGTTGCTCCTGGCATGCTCTCCTGCACTCTTCATTGAACCAGGGTTGATCCCCTGGCTTGGTGGTAATGGTAGAGTGGGGGATATGCTGGGCTATGATGTTGCAGATTGTGGTTGAATATAATTCTGCTGCTGATGACCACACAGCGCCTCGTGGATGGCCAGACTTGAGCTGCTAGATTTGTTCAAAGTCTCTCCCATTTAGCACGGTGGTAGTGCCACACAACACGATGGAGGGTATCCTCAATGTGAAGACAGGACTTTATCTTCACAAGGATTGTGCAGTGCTCATTTCTACCAATACTGTCATGGACAGATGCATCTGCAGCAGGCAGATTGGTGAGGATGAGGTCAAGTATGTTTTTCCCTCTTGTTGGCTCCCTCACTACCTGCTGCAGTCCCAGTCTAGCAGCGATTTCCTTTAGGACCCGGCCAGCTCGGTCCATGGTGCTACCGAGCCACTTGGTGATGGACATTGAAGTCCCCCACCCAGAGCATAATCTGCACACTTGCCACCCTCAGTGCTTCCTCCAAGTGGTGTTCAGCATGGAGGAGAACTGACTCATCAGCTGATGGCGGCCGGTAAGTGATGATTAGCAGGGGTTTTCCTTGCCCACGTTTAACCTGAGCCATGAGACTTCATGGGGTCCTGAGTCGATGTTGAGAACTCCCAGGGTAACTCCCTCCCAACTGTCTACCACTGTGCCGTCACCTCTGCTGGGTCTGTCTTGCCGGTGAGACAGGACATTCCCAGGAATGGTGATAGTGGTTTTCTGGGACATTGTTGTAAGGTATAATTCTGTGAGTATGATATGTCAGGCTGTTGCTTGACTAGTCTGTGAGACAGCTCTCCCAACTTTGGCACCCAGGTGTTAGTAAGGAGGATTTTACAGAGTCAGTGCTGGGTTTGCCGTGGATGTTTCCGTGCCTGGGTCAATGCCGGGTGATCCGCCCAGTTTCATTCCTTTTTTGTGTGTGTGCGTGATTATGTGTAACAATAATAATCACTTATTGTTACGAGGAGGCTTCAATTATGTTACTGTGTAAAGCCCCAAGTCGCCACATTCCAGCGCCTGTTCGGGGAGGCCGGTGCGGGAATTGAACCCGCGCTGCTGACCTTGTTCTGCATTACAAGCCAGCTGTTTAGCCCACTATGCTAGCATGAGTGTTTGTGTGTGAGAGTGAGTGAGTGTGTGTGTGTTTTGTGTGAGAATAAGCGTGGGTGTGTGACAGTGGGTATGTGTGCGAGAGTGTGTGAGAGTGAGTGTGTGTGTGACTGAGTGTGCATGTGAGAGAGTGGGCAGGATTCTCTGCTGACGGGATTCTCCATTTAGCCGGCACCCGGAAGTTTTCCGGCGGCAATGGGCTGCCCTCCAATGGGAAACCCCACTAACTGGCCGGAGTAACGGAGAATCCTGCCGGCGGGTCGGGGCAGAAATATGGCGGGGCGGAGAATCCAGCCCAGTGAGTGAAAGCGTGTGAGTGTTTGTATGTGAGAATGTGAGTGTGTGTTTGTATGTGTGTGTTTGTGTGTGTGAGTGTTTATTTGTGAGAGTCCGAGTGAGAGTGTGTGTTTGACAGTATTTGTGTGTCAATGAGTGTGTGTGTGAGAGTGTGTGTGGGTAAGGAACATTATGTGTGTGTGTGAGAGAGTCACTGACTGGATGTGGGTCAAAGAGAGAGTGAGTGTGTGTGAAAGGGGGAGAGTGTGAATGAATGCGTGCGTGTCAGAAAGAGGAAGAGTATGAGTGAATGGGTGAGTGTGTGAGAGGGGAAGACTAAGTGTAGATGTGTGAGAGAGTAAGTGAGTATAAGAACATAAGAACTAGGAGCAGGAGTAGGCCATCTGGCCCCTCGAGCCTGCTCCGCCATTCAATTAGATCATGGCTGATCTTTTGTGGACTCAGCTCCACTTTCCGGCCCGAACACCATAACCCTTAATCCCTTTATTCTTCAAAAAACTATCTATCTTTACCTTAAAAACATGTAATGAAGGAGCCTCAACTGCTTCACTGGGCAAGGAATTCCATAGATTCACAACCCTTTGGGTGAAGAAGTTCCTCCTAAACTCAGTCCTAAATCTACTTCCCCTTATTTTGAGGCTATGCCCCCTAGTTCTGCTGTCACCCGCCAGTGGAAACAACCTGCCCGCATCTATCCTATATATTCCCTTCATAATTTTAAATGTTTCTATAAGATCCCCCCTCATCCTTCTAAATTCCAACGAGTACAGTCCCAGTCTACTCAACCTCTCCTCATAATCCAACCCCTTCAGCTCTGGGATTAACCTAGTGAATCTCCTCTGCACACCCTCCAGCACCAGTACGTCCTTTCTCAAGTAAGGAGACCAAAACTGAACACAATACTCCAGGTGTGGCCGCACTAACACCTTATACAATTGCAACATAACCTCCCTAGTCTTAAACTCCATCCCTCTAGCAATGAAGGACAAAATTCCATTTGCCTTCTTAATCACCTGTTGCACGTGTCTGTTGTATGTGTCTGACTCACTCAGAATTCTCAGTCATCGTCATTCCCACACACCAACACATTCTCCGTCCTACTCTCACAGTGGGTGTAAGCGAGTGAATGAGCAACTAAGACTGGAGGTGAACCAGACTCACACCTTCATCCTCTTACACTCTTATTGTCATTTTTATGAATTGCTTTTTAACATTATCAATTTATTGCTTCGATATTGCTTTTTGTTTGCTCAGCAAGTTTCCTTTCTTTATACTCAACTTGTTTTTAAAATTAATGTATCTTGCCAAACTCTGTTGGGGATGGGAACCAGATTAGGAAGTTAGAGGTCAGTAAAGAGGCAGCAACTAAAGCCAGTAAGGTACTAGATAATAAACTCATTGTGACTAAGGGGAAGAGTAGACAGGGAAGAGATGATGAATGCAAAGGGACAGGTGGTCTGAGGTGCATTTGTTTTAATGCGAGAAGTGTAGCAGGTAAGGCAGATGAACTTAGGGCTTGGATCAGTACCTGGGAATATGATGTTATTGGTATTACTGAGACTTGGTTGAGGGAAGGGCAAGATTGGCAACTAAATATCCCAGGGTATAGATGCTTCAGGAGGGATAGAGAGGGAGGTAAAAGTGTTGGAGGAGTTGCATTACTAGTCAGAGATGATATCACAGCTGTGATTAAGGAGGGCACAATGGAGGATTCGAGCACTGAGGCAATATGGGTAGAGCTAAGAAATAGGAAGGGTGCAGTAACATTGTTGGGACTTTACTACAGGCCTCCCAAAAGCGAACGTAAATTAGAGGTACAAATATGTAGACAGATTATAGAAAAATGTAGGAGCAATAGGGTGGTTGTGATGGGAGATTTTAACTTCCCCAACATTGAATGGGACTTATGTAGTGTTGAGGCGTAGATGGAGCAGAATTTGTAAAGAGCATCCAGGAGAGTTTTTTAGAGCAGTATGTAAATAGTCCAACTCGGGAGGGGGCCAAACTGGACCTGGTATTGGGGAATGATCCCGGCCAGGTGGTTGAATTTTCAGTCGGTGATTACTTTGGGAATAGCGATCACAATTCCGTAAGTTTTAGAATACTCATGGAGAAAGACGAGAGTGCTCCGAAAGGAAGAGTGCTAAATTGGGGAAAGGCAGAGTACAACAAAATTCGACAGGAGCTAGGGAATGTGGATTGGGAGCAGCTGTTTAAGGGTAAACCCACATTTGAATTGTGGGAGTCTTTTAAGGAAAGGTTGATTAGAGTGCAGGACAGACATGTCCCCTGTGAAAATGAGGGATAGAAATGGCAAGATTAGGGAACCATGGATGACGGGTGAAATTATGAGACTAGCTAAGATGAAAAAGGAAGCATACATAAGATCGAGGTGACTCAAAACTGATGAAGCTTTGGAGGAATATCGGGAAAGTAGGACAAATCTCAAACGTACAATAAAGAGGGCTAAAAGGGGTCATGAAATATCTTTGGCTAACAGGGTTAAGGAAAATCCCAAAGCCTTTTATTCGTATATAAGGAGCAAGAGGGTAACTAGAGAAAGGATTGGCCCACTCAAAGGCAAAGGTGGGAATTTATGCGTGGAGTCAGAGGAAATGGGTGAGATTCTTAATGAGTACTTTGCATCGGTATTCACCAATGAGAGGGACATGACAGGTGTTGAGGCTAGGGATGGATGTTTAAATACTCTAGGTCAAGTCGGCATAAGGAAGAAGTTTTGGGTATTCTAAAAGGCATTAAGGTGGACAAGTCCCCAGGACTGAATGGGATCTATCCCAGGTTTCTGAGGGAAGTGAGGGACGAAATAGCTGGGGTGTTAACAGATATCTTTGCAGCATCCTTGAGCACGGGTGAGGTCCCAGAGGACTGGAGAATTTCTAATGTTGTCCTTTTGTTTAAGAAGTGTAGCAGAGATAATCCAGGGAATTATAGACCTGTGAGCTTGACGTCAGTAGTAGGCAAACTGGTGGAGGAGATACTGAGGGATAGGATCTATTCACATTTGGAAGAAAATAGACTTATCAGTGATAGGCGGCATGGTTTTGTGCAGGGAAGGTCATGTCTTACAAACCTAATAAAATTATTTGAGGAAGTGACAAAGTTAATTGATGAGGGAAGGGCTGTAGATGTCATATACATGGACTTCAGTAGGCGTTTGGTAAAGTTTTCCCTGGCAGGTTGATGGAAAAAGTGAAGTCGTATGGGGTTCAGGGTGTACTAGCTAGATGGATAACGAACTGGCTGGGCAACAGGAGACAGAGAGTAGTGGTGGAAGGGAGTGTCTCAAAATGGAGAAAGGTGACTAGTGGTGTTCCACAGGGATCTGTGCTCGGACCGCTGTTATTTGTGATATACTTAAATGATCTGGATGAAGGTATAGGTGGGCTGATTAGCAAGTTTGCAGATGATCCTAAGATTGGTGGAGTTGGAGATAGTGAGCGGGACTGTCAGAGAATACAGCAAAATATAGATAGATTGGAGAGTTGGGCAGAGAAATGGCAGATGGAGTTCAATCCAGGCAAATGCGAGGTGATGCATTTTGGAAGATCCAATTCAAGAGCGGACTGTATGGTCAATGGAAGGGTCTTGGGGAAAATTGATGTACAGAGAGATCTGGGAGTTCAGGTCCATTGTACCCTGAAGGTGGCAACGCAGGTCGATAGAGTGGTCAAGAAGACATAGAGCATACTTGCCTTTATTGGACGGGGTATTGAGTACAAGAGTCGGCAGGTCATGTTACAGTTGTATAGGACTTTGGTTCGGCCACATTTGGAGTACTGCATGCAGGTCTGGTTGCCACATTACCAGAAGGATGTGGATGATTTAGAGAGGGTGCAGAGGAGGTTCACCAGGATGTTGCCTGGTATGGAGGGTGCTAGCTATGAAGAAAGGTTGAGTAGATTAGGATTGTTTTCATTGGAAAGACAGAGGTTGAGGGGGGACCTGATTGAGGTCTACAAAATTATGAGATGTATGGACAGGGTGGATAGCAACACGCTTTTTCCAAGAGTGGGGGTGTCAATTACAAGGTGTCACGATTTCAAGGTGAGAAGGGGAAAGTTTAAGGGAGATGTGTGTGGAAAGTTTTTTACGCAGAGGGTGGTGGGTGACTGGAACGCTTTGCCAGCAGAGGTGGTAGAGCCGGGCACGATAGCATCATTTAAGATGCATCTGGACAGATATATGAACGGGCGGGGAACAGAGGGAAGTAGACCTTGGAAAGTAGGTGACAGGTTTAGATAAAGGATCTGGATCGGCACAGGCTGGGAGGGCCAAAGGGCCTGTTCCTGTGCTGTAATTTTCTTCGTTCTTGTTCTAACACTTGGACTGAGAATATCCAAATGTTCATTGGCCCCTTGACTGAGAAAAACATGGAAAGGTCCCTGCGCACAAAGGCTGGACAAGCCTGATCAATGTCATTGATATGTAGATCAGGAAGAATAGAAGTCCTTACACCAATCCCATGAACTCCATTTTAAATCTTGTTCCAGCTCGAAAAACAGCTGTTGACCACTTTTCTCCATTTCCCATCACTCAACCAATTTCATATCCATGTTGCTACTGTCTCGGTTAACCACGAGGGGTAACGTTTCTCACACGTCTGTGGTGCAGGTCTATATCAAATGCCTTTTGGAAGTCAGCATGCACCACATCAACAACATTTTCCTCATCACCCTTCCCTGTTAGCTAATTGAAACAACTGAGCAAATTAGTTAAACACAATTTGCTCTGAGTGAGCCTGTGCTGACTTACATCTCACGCATCCCTCCACCTTTGCATGGCCAAAACCAAAGGCCTCATCTGGGATATTCTCTGCACAAAGAATATGCAAAATTAACAGCAGCTGAACGGTAGTCTAAATTCTTGCGCAAATGGCACTTTAATTTGTTTTGAGTGAGTGAGTTAAATGCTGGGAAATGGAATTGGTTAAACTTAACCAATGCGTCTGGGTCAGGTACAAAGCAATTTAAGCTAAATCTATTTCTACTCTGCCTCTCATCGATGCAAGGCATCTTGTTGGGTGTCTCCAGCCTCAGATAACTAGCTCGGCATCGCAGTGCGGGCAGCGGGATGATGCTTTGACTTCCCACACCAGCCTTTTTGGGTGAGCCTGCCAACTTTGTGACAGAAAGTTCTGAATTATGGGCAATCTTTTGCTGTGCTTACACCGAGGCTGCCTAACACCATTTAATAAGGACCTGGAGTTGGCAATAACAAGTAACCTTTATTCATTCAATCTGAGAGTAACATTGTTTTTCTCAATTTAAAACCAAAAGGAAACCATAAGTCAATATTAGTTGGCATTTGTTGGACAGGCTTAAATCACGAGATTGGCAGGAACGAGTGGTGGAAAATTCAGACCGATGCAGTAGTGTTCCCTTATAAAAGATGGGAATTAGGAAAGAAATAATCTGCATTTGTATATTGACTTTAATGACCTCAGGATGTCCCCAAACCCTTTACAGCCAATAAAGTATCATTGTAATGTTGCCACTGTTGTAATGGGGGGGGGGGGGGGGGGGGGATACAAATTGTGCACCAGAATGGTATGAAAAAGATCAATCTGGAAATGTTTCTTTAAATTAAGTGATGAAAGTAGTACAAGGGAGTTTGCAGGTTCAAACTACTAAAACACACATTTTGGATTGCTCTCAGGAAGTCCTTCATTTCAACACTCAGAATAAACTACTGGATACAGTCATGGAAATTAAAACTCTGGAATAATTTACAAAGCAGGAAAATGCTGCAGTGAACACTATTCCTCTGTGCAGATGGGCCTCTCTCATCCATAATTCTCTTGTGGGTCTTCTGAATAGTTCCAGGTTTAGCAAATTATGATTATGCAGATAATACAAGATGGTTTGAAAATAACTATCTGCATCCACAGCAGGCTGGCCACTCACTGCCATTCTGCTCTGCCCCTTCTAAACCCTAAAGCACATTTGGCCCTGAAACATTTCCACCACTATTCACAACTCCCAAAGGAACAATTGAACCCAGACCCTCAAATCTTCCCACTAACCTGGGCCAGGCTTTGAGATATTCCCAGGGCAGACTTTACCCCTTCCTCTCCCATGATCCCGATTCTGTCCAAAATTCCCGCTGATCCTGCTACCACGGAAACAAGGCCTTTACCCTCATGCTACCATGCAGGCCACAAGAATCGAGACAATGCGTCAATAACAATCTGCTTTCTGATGCCTTCTTCAGGGTTTGAAGAGTTGCTTTTATTTTTACACAGCATGCTGCTCTCTTATTGTTGCTACAAAATTGGAGATGAAAGTATTAATAAATCATAAAAAGAAATATCGTGGAAGTTATGCATGGAACCACAGGAAATCGATGAAATCCTGAATGAGTATTTTGTATCGGTATTCATCAGGGAGAAGGACATAACTTATGTTGAGGTCAGGGATAGGTGAGTGAACCCTCTTGAGAACATCAATATATCAAAAGAGGAAGTGTTGAGTATCCTAAATTGCAGTAAGGTAGACAAGTCGCGAGGCTGGATGGGACCTATTCCAGGTTACTGCGGAAGCCAAAGGGAGAAATATCTGGGGCCTTAACAAATATCTTCACATCCTCTTTGACCACAGAGGACTGGAGAATAGTCAATGTTGTTGTCTTGTTTAAGAAAGGAAGCAGGGATAATACAGGAAATTATAGGCAGGTGAGCCTGACATTGGTGGTGAGGAAACTTCTGGAAAAGATACTGAGGGTCAGGAAAAATGCACATTTTGAGGAAAATGGACAGGCAGCATAGTTTTGTAAGGGGAAGGTCATTCTCATCAACTTGATTGAGTTTTTTGAAGAGGTGAGAAAGAAAATTGATGAGGGAAGGGTTGTGGATGTAGTTTATCTGGACTTTAGTAAGGCGTTTGATAAGGTCCCACATGGCAGACTGGTGTAAAATCTAAAATCACATGGGATTCGGGGTGGGCTGGCTCAATGAATACAGAATTGGCTTGGTTATAGAAGACAGAGAGTAGCGGTAGAAGAATGTTTTTCAGAATGGAGATCTGTAGCTAGTGGTGTTCCGTTATGCATAAAGATCTCTCTGGCTACACCAAATAAACTGAACATTGTGCTTGGCATACTGTGCAATTGCCAAACAATGGGGTACTTGGTAAAGTAGTTGACAATGAAGTCAGTTCCATGGACATGGAAATCGTTCAATTTTGGGCCAAGTTTGGGCAGGAACTTCATGTGGAATCAATGAGACCATAAGGCCATAAGACAAAGGAGCTGAATTGGGAGACTCGGTCCTTCGCATCTGCTCTGCCATTCAATCATGGCTGATATGTTTCTCATCCCCATTTTCCTGCCATTTCCCCATAACCACGATCCCCTTATTAATCAAGAACCTATCTATCTCTGTCTTAAAGACACTCAGTGATGAAATGTAAATGAAATGAAAATCGCTTATTGTCACAAGTAGGCTTCAAATGAAGTTACTGCGAAAAGCCCCTAGTCACCACATTCCGGTGCCTGTTCGGGGAGGCTAGTACAGGAATTGAATCGTGCTGCTGGCCTGCCTTGGTCTGCTTTCAAAGCCAGCGATTTAGCCCTGTGCTAAACCAGTCCCTGTGATTTGGCCTCCACAATCGTTTGCAGCAAAGAGTTCCACGGATTCCCCTGGAACTGGCTGAAGAAATTCCCTTTCATCTGAGATTGTGTCCCCTGCTACTAGTTTTTCCTACTAGTGGAAACATCCTCTCCAAATTCACTCTATCCAGGCCTCGCAGATTCCTGTAAGTTTCAATAAGATCCCTTCCTCAGCCTTCTAAACTCCAACAAGTACAGATCCGGAGTCCTCAAAGATCCTCATATGACAAACTCTTCATTCCAGGGATCATTCTTGTGAACCTCCTCTGGATCCTTTCCAAGGCCAGCACATCCTTCCTTTGATACGTAGCCCAAAACTGCTCACAGTACTCCACAGACTCTTATACAGTCTCAGAAGTACATCCCTGCTCTTATATTCCAGCCTCTTGACATAAATGCTAACATTGCATTTGCCTTCCTAACTGCCAACTGAACCTGCATGTTAACCTTAACAAAATCGGAGGCAGCACGGTGGCGCAGTGGCATAGCCCTGCAGCTTCACAGCGCCGAGGACCCAGGTTCGATCCCGGCTCTGGGTCACTGTCCATGTGGAGTTTGCACATTCTCCCCATGTTTGCATGGGTTTCGCCCCCACAACCCAAAGATGTGCAGAGTAGGTGGATTGGCCACGCTAACTTGCCCCTTAATTGGAAAAATGAATTGGGTACTCTAAATTTATAAAAAAAACCTTAACAAAATCTTGAACTAGGATTCCCAAGTCTCTTGGTGCTTCTAATTTCCTAAGCTTTTTCCCATTTAGAAAATAGTCTATTCATTCTTCCCACCAAAGTGCATTTCATAGATCATTTCCGGCTTGGGTCACTGTCTGTGTGGAGTCTGCACATCCTCCCCGTGTGTGCGTGGGTTACCTCCGGGTGCTCCGGTTTCCTCCCACAGTCCAAAGATGTGCAGGTTAGGTGGATTGGCCATGATAAATTGCTCTTAGTGTCCAAAATTCTATGATAATCTATGATTAACCTAGGACAAAAGTTCGGCACAACATTGTGGGCCGAAGGGCCTGTTCTGTGCTGTATTTCTCTATATATGTGAAAATGCACACCAAGGACCCTTTGACCCTCTGCACTTACTAGGGTCCAACCATTCATTGTATATTCCCTCGCCTCGTTAATCCTCCCAAAATGTATTATCTTACACGTTTCAGGGTTCAATTCCATTTGTCACTCTTCTGCCTATCGAACCAGTCCATCTGCATTGTCCTGTAATCTAAGGCCTTGTTCCTCACTATTTACCACACCACCAATGTTTGTGTCATCTGTGAGCTTACTGTGAACATTACCATAAATCTGTGAACTTATAATTCACTGAAACTTCATCCACTTGCCTAGCTTCCTTTCCAAAAATGAGATCCAGCACCACACCTTCCATCGTTGGACATTCTACGTATTGGCATAAAAAGCTCTCCAGGATGCATTTTAAGAATTCCACCATCTCTAAGCCTTTCATACTATGCTATCCCTAGTTTCCTAGTCAGGCTTCCTGACCACATTTTGATATTTAATGAGTTCTTGATCCATTGTGTTTATTAATCTGCAGGGGCAAGGATTCATTTCGGCCTAAGATGGAGTGTATAAATTTATCAATCTTAATTGACAAATACAGTCAAATTGACAAGACCAGTCAATAAGCATAAAATGCGTAGAAAATCAGTTTCCAGCTTGCTATTCATTGGCTGTTGACGAATGCTGGAAAGTGATCATTAACTAAACTACAGAGTGCTCGAGTCAGACAGTAGCAAGAGTTTTCTGGCTTTCCGCATAGGCCAGGTGGCTAAGAACTGTGGAATTAGTAACTGTCCCAGATTAACTGATGGCCCCAAACTAACTGACAGAGTCGGTTAGCAAGTTGTGGAACTTATTGCTCCAATTTATCAAATCAAGTAAGTATCATTAATCATTGCATTCCAGAGTACACCATAAAAATCTACCAGTGACAGCAGCAGAAATAATGCTGCCAACTACTAAATTAATTGTGGTAAGAAAGCTTGCATTTATCGCGTGCCTTTCATGACTTTAGAGCATCTCAAAATACTTTGCAG